>NC_140955.1:94147586-94517586 GCF_014529385.1 Adiantum capillus-veneris
TTAGCTTACCCAATTTGCCCTACTGAGTACCCAACAAAAGTCACTTAATGAATAAGTGAAAAATGTTAAACATAGGGAAAAATAGGCTAAAGTCACTTGAGAAATCCCCAAACTGTCTCTGATGGAAATGCTTATGCTTATTCTTATGCAACCAGAGGATATGCATCTACTCTAGGTGACTGGGCATGCACGGTCTACGAATAGACTCACAAAAGTGCCAGATCACTGCTAATCTAAACTGACTTGACTGACTGACGGGAACCTTGCTATGGTGTAGCTTGTCCACGGACACATAGGGTTGGATGTGTCACGTGACATCCCCTCCTTTTTAAAGTGAGGTATTGGTATCGAGCTGCATGGCTTCCTTGTAGTCTGTCAACAACTCTGGATAATCTTTGAAGAACTCTTCGTCTACCCACACCGCTTCGTGGGTTCCTTGATCTTTGAACTTCAAAAAATATTGTCGTACTTGTTTTTTCGAACCATGGCGAAACCGATGCAACAAGACTTGCTCCGGCTCCATGACTTCAGCTTCATCGATGATCTCCGGTTCTTCTTCTTCCGAAACGTCCTTTGGAGGTGTTCCCTGAAACGCTTTCAACCAAGAAACATGGAAAACGTTGTGCATTGACCATGAGTTAGGCAACTTCAATTTCATTGAAAGCTCATTAATCTTTTTGATGACTGGAAATGGACTATACACAGGAAAAGATAACTTAGGACATTTCTTTCCAACTTGGTTAAGACGCTGTTTCATGATTCGTAGATACACCCAATCTCCTTCCTTGATCGAGACCTCCTGACGATGCTTGTTAGCCTGTCTAGAATAAGATTCCTGAGCCTTGCTTAGCCGAAGCTTCACACTCTCTCGGAAATCTCATCCAATGACTGACTCTCGGCATTGGCATCAGGCATTTGACTGACCGATCGAGTCAACAGTGACTGGAATCGGCGGCCAAAAGCTACCTCATACGGAGTTCGACCAATAGCAGAAGAGAAGGAATCATTGAGAATAGCCTGAACCAATGGAAGATAGAGCTCCCATTGAGACTGCTGATCATGAACATAAGACTTCAACACATCAAAAGCCAACTGATTATAAATTTCCGTTTGACCATCTGACTGTGGATGAAAAGCGGATGAAAAATTCAACTTTGTGCCAAAATTTTCAAAGAGTGCACGCCAAAAGTTGGACGTAAACTTAACATCCCTATCTGAAACAATGGACTTTGGCAAACCACAGAGGCGGTGCCAATGCTTTATGAACAATCGTGCAACATCTTGTGCAGTAACTGTGGCCTTACAAGGAATCAACATGCAAAATTTGCTGAAACGATCAACAGTAGTTAAACATTGAGTGTTCCTTGAATGCAGACTTGGTGGTAAGTTAGTCACAAAATCCATAGAGATATCCTAAAAAGGTCCCTCGGGAATAGCCAGCGGAAGCAAGAGGCCTTGCTGCTTACCCCGAGGAGCTTTGACTTTTTGACATATAGTGCAATGTGACATAACTAAACACATCTTTTCGCATTTTAGGCCAATAGAAAAATCGTTCAATCTTTTCCAATGTGGTGTTCATACCCCTGTGCCCACCCGTGAGAGAATCATGTGCATCATGCAATATGGTTGGCCTGAGAGAGAGCAACACACATAGATGCTGACGAAAAAATAACAATCCATCACGAATGAGATAGTTGCTGGGCCCTTGGGAAGCAAGAGCCTGCAACCAATACTTACCAAACTCCGAATCTGCATACTGATGCTTCATGCTGTCAAAAGACTCACCCTGTATAGAAAATGTGGTTCTTGACTCAAGAGCCAAAATCTGTCCTTTGCGACTCAACGCATCTGCAGGGTTAACTTTTCTAGGCACATACTCAATCAAACCTCCAAATTGCTCAAAAATTTTGACCACCGCACTTGGCGATCACTCCAATGTGCACTAGGCATAAACTGGAGCCACTTGAGGGCTTGATGATCTGTGCGCACTGTAAACTCTCTACCATACAAAAAATGCTTCCAATGCTTATGGCGACATTGCTCGCATCCGTCCATACCTCAAAGGGGTCATCCCAAGAGGCAAGGATAAGACACGGTGCTTCTGTCACCGCAACCTTGAGAGCTGCGAAAGACTCAATGGCTGCTTCGGGCAAGTCTACGCGCTGACGGCGAGTCTTTACCCCTTTCAAAACATCAGTCATAGGTGTAGCAATGCATGCAAAATTCTCTATGTGTGAACTATATGTTTGACATAACCCAAGAAAAGAACGCACATTATATGCAGTTTTGGGCAAATCCCAATTACGAACCTGTTTCACCTTCGCGGGGTCTAGCTTGACGCCTTTTGTAGAAATGATATAACCCAGATAAGTGACTTCAGTAAGAAAAAATTCAGACTTCTTAGCTGCAATGTACAACTGACACTCATCCAAATGAGTTAGTACCCTTTCAACATCTAATTCGTGTTGCTCCCACGATGCAGAAAAAATGAGAATATCATCTAAAAAGATGAACACACATACACCTACCATATCGCCGAAACGACCTACCATGAGACGATTGAACGTACCCACGGCTCCTGTCAATCCAAAAGGCATAACTATATACTCCCATTGCCCTCGCTCGGCGCGAAAGCCGGTCTTGAAAATGTCGCCTTTGAATACCCGTATCTGATGGTATTCACTTTTGAGATCGACCTTGCTGAAAACCTTTGCCCCATTGAGCCTATCCAGGATATACTCAATACGAGGCAGCGGAAACTTGTTCTTGATGGTCATCTTGTTTAATGCCCTGTAATCAACACACAAATGAGACGAACCATCCTTCTTGCGAACAAACAAAATAGAGGCAGCAAAAGGACTTACACTCGAACGTATGAATCCTCTAGCCACCAACTCCGTGAGTTGTCTCTCTAACTCTTTCTCCTATGATTTGTTCAAACGGTAGGGAGCCTTACTGACAGGTTGCGCTCCCTCCATAAGCTCGATGCGATGGTCCTCTGGCCGCTCCGGTGGGAGACGAGGTGGAAGATCATCCTGCAAAAAGAGATGTTTAAATTTCGTAAACAACTCCAAATACTTATCTGGAGCCTGAATGCTTTGGGAAACTGGAGCAGCATAAATGAATGCCGCTTGTGCTCCTCGTCGTAATTCACGCTTTACCTGTACATGCGAGATGAGAGGCAAAGAAAGCAAGCCCTCCTCAGCACGAATGATGAGGGGGGAATCGGTATTGGAATGTAAAGTGATCGTGTTAGCACCAAATTTAATGTGAGCATCAAGTTCACGAAACCATTTAATGCCTAAAATCATATCACATCCTGAGAGAGGAGATACAAGAAATTTCCTACGAAAAGAAGCTTGTTGAACGAAAAAAAGCACATCAAGGCACTCCTTCGTGATGAGAGAGTCCATACCAGGAGCGAAGCCAGAAACCTCGAGAGGAGCTTTCTGACTAACCTCTAGGCGGGCTCTCTCAATGAGAAGGGGACTAATCACATCATGCATACTGCCTGGATCAAACAATATGATAAAACGCTGCCCTTTTACATGACCATAACACTTCAAGAGAGATTCATCAATGTGTGTGTCAGAGTCCTGAGAAGATGCAGGTTGTGTTGTGAGAGTTTGTGGTAGCTCTGGGTGTCTTTGGTTCTTTAGGTGGGACTGTCTTAGGACAAGCCTTCTTAATGTGCCCTTTGACGTGACATTGAAAACATCTACCTTCTTTAGCATAAATCACTTGTTCTTTAGTCGTGATGTATCCTCGTATAATTCCTTGTGAAGCTTTCTGATGACGGGTTAGCTTAGGTTTTGCAGGTGCTTTAGCTTTACCCTTAGAGTCATTATTAGAGTTCTTTTTCGAGGAATTAGAGGAAGAAGGGCTAGAAGAATTACCATTCTTACCATTCTTTCCGTTCTTACCATTCTGTGTGTTCTGAGAATTTTGCGGGGTTCCTTGAGAAGTCTTGTTTTCCTTAGGCTTTCCTTTATTGTGCTTCATCTCGTGGGCGAGAGCAATTGCGATCGCTTTGTTGAGATCGATTGGATCGATTACCTAGACATCATACTTGATATACTCGTCCAATCCGTAAAGAAATGCCTCTTTGTGCTTCGCATCCAATTTGCGTAATTGAGTGCCGAACTGCAAAACACGATTAGAGAAAGACATAACCAGCATACCGTTTTGCTTGAGAGCTCGCCAATCGTCCTTCAATCGTGCAAGGTACTGAGGTGGCATAAACCGCGCCTTGAGCTTGTCTTGGAAATCAGCCCAACTAAAAGAGAGGGGCGTGAAATCGTCGGCTGCCTCTAGGTGCGCGGCTAGCTGTGCCTCTTGCCATGCTTGGTACCAATTTATGGCATCACCGGCAAGGTACATAGCTGCCGTCAAAACTTTGCTATTGCTTGTTTTCTTAGTTGTCGCAAAATAAGCATTAAATTGATGCAACCAAGAATGAATAATAGTAGCATCCATCTTACCGTCATACTTACTAAAAGTCAACTTTTCTGTGACTGGATTGTGTGAATCCGCATCGTCGCTTGCGCCACTTGACGAACTCCCACGATCTTTGGGTCGTTCGGTCTTCGAGACTAGGATTTGGGCAATAAATTCTTGATTGCGAAGCTCCCTTTGAGCTTCACGCTCGGCGTCCTTTTTTGCTTTTCGTTCATTTCGTTCTTCGGGCTCGCGTTCGAGAGCAAGTCGATTATCTTCTTGTTGTGCGGCAAATCTTGAGTTTCTTTCGTCGCGCTCGCGGTCCTTGGTTGCTTGGTCTGCGGCCATTCTTGCAATTCTGTCGTCGCGCTTACGGTCCTGAGCAAGGCGATTTTCTTCTTGTTTTGCGGCAAGAGCAAGGCGCTCACGCTCCTGAGCAAGGCGACTTGCTTCTTGTCTATCCATCATGGCCATCATCTGCTTGACCATTTCCTCCATAGGGTTTGGTGCACTTGGTGGCGTAGATGGCGAAGGGGGAGGGTTGAAGAAATCATCTCCGGGTGGGGACGAGTCTTCGTCGCCTCTCTCATGCTCATCACCTGTATGCGAAGTATCCATTCCGCTTCGGGGGACGACCATGCACTATGATCTTGGGGGTCTTAAGCTCGCGAGGAACTTGGGTTCTTGAGGTTCTTGAGTCTTGAGGGTCTTGAGTTCTTGAGGTTCTTGAGGTGTTCTTTCGCTTGCAAATCGCCTTGGAGAAGGATCTTCTCTTCACCCGAGTTCTACTCCTTTCTGCGGGCGCACCCCTTGGCGGCCTTGCGCTCACACCAAGGTTGCTTTTTCCCACCTCACGTCGATTGGCCGGCCGCTAAGTGCACGGTCCGCTCTCAATGAGTGAAAAGAGACAGAAGGGGAGGCTGGACAAGCCCTTCTTTCTTGGGATTCCTGTCACTCTTCAACAAAACACGATTAGGAATCAACACGCCCAAGCGAACTTGGGTTCGTGCGACCGCAACAAGCAAAAAATTTCTTGTGGTTCTTGTGGTTCTTCCCTTGAGTAATGCAGAACACTTTCCAAAGCTCTGATACCAATGTAAGGTGCAGCGGAATGAATGTTGTAATTTCTCAAGATTAGTGATCTTTATTTGCTCAAGGTTCCTTTTAGTTCTTAGGGAAGGAGAGAGCCTTCCGTCTTAGGGAGAGTGCTATGATCACGAACAAAGTGAGTGGATATTGTGCGTGCAAGTGAATGAGACTGAGAGAAGGAGAGAGAAAAGATACAACACCGAGAGGTTGTAAAACCCTCCTCCGAAGGCCCCACTCTCGTCGGCGAGAGTGGTCTACTTTGATTGCACAAGGTGTACAATGCGTATGCAATGGACTGATGCAATGGGACTATGCCGACGACGACGACGGTGATGACGACGGCGACTTAGGCTGAAATCTGTGATCTTCTTGGTGGCTGAAAATGACTGTTTCTTGATGGTTTCATGGCTGAAAATGATTGTCTTGGTCGAAGTTGAAATGATGATGAAAAACGCTGGTTTTCTTGCTCTTTAGGCTGCGTTTTTGGAGAGGTTTCCTTGGCTGAAAAACGCTGGTGCAGCAGATGGTTTCTTGCTGAAATTTGCAGCCTTTCTAGCGTTAGTATTCCTTGTCAAGCTGTGGTTACCTTTGCTGAATTTGATGAAGTCAAGGGCTGAATTTGCTGAGGGATCTAGCGTTAGTAATTGGCTGAAAAAATGCTGAATGTGACCACATCAAAAAACGCTAGGCTTTGTTGATTTGCTGGCGATAGTTGCTGGAGAAGAAACGCCAGAGAAAGGTCTTGCTAGATGGCTATCCTGATAGCTGATGGCTGCGGGTGAAGGGGCCTCACCAAGATGGCTTGGAGAGGGTCTTGCTGAGAGAGAGAGGGAACACCTGTTGCTTGGTAGCCTGCTGTGCTCCTTGTCTCATCTGCCAATTTGTGCTAACTTGGGTTTGCTTATATATTAACTTACCCAATTTGCCCTACTGAGTACCCAACAAAAGTCACTTAATAAATAAGTGAAAAATGTTAAATATAGGGAAAAATAGGCTAAAGTCACTTGAAAAATCCCCAAACTGTCTCTGATGGAAATGCTTATGCTTATGCTTATGCAACCAGAGGATATGCATCTACTCTAAGTGACCGGGCATGCATGGTCTACGAATAGACTCACAAAAGTGCCAGATCACTGCTAATCTAAACTGACTTGACTTGACTGACGGGAACCCTACTATGGTGTAGCTTGTCCACGGACACATAGGGTTGGATGTGTCACGTGACAACCATTGGGCGAAGATCACACCCGTAGAGCGAAGGGGTGTGACCAGTCATTGAAGGAGTGTGGCTTTTGGCGAAGAGGCACGTCTTTTGGGCGAAGGGTTGCGACCATCCAAGCGTAGGGGTCCTCCTTGGCATGGCACTTCGCATATCTGCATCCATGAGTGTATTTATTTGATGTATCTTAGTCACAATCGTGATATTCCCTCCCTCTTTAAATAAAACCCATGTGTTAAATGAAAATTTGCCGTTTGTCAATGAATTCTTGAAGTAGGTGAGGGTATTGTTGCATTTCTTCATCTGTTTTCCAAGTAGAATCTTACTCATCCAAGTCTATCCACTCAACAAGAAACTCAGTTGTAATCTTTTGTCTTGTTTCTTTCTGACGAACATTGAGAATCTTTTCTGGAACCAGAATAATATGTTTATCTCCTGGTATGTAAGAAGATAAGTTTGCAACAAGCGAATTTCCTTGAATATACTGTTTGAGCCAAGAAATGTGAAAAGTCGGATGTATCTTTCCCCATGAAGGTGGAAGTTCCAACTTGTAACTGACAGTTGAATTTTTCTTGATGATCTTGAAAGGTCCATAGAAGCGAGGACGTAACTTTGGAAGAACTGATTTGATTGTTTTGTAGCGATGGGATGCCACATACAGTAAAACCAAATCTCCTTCTTTGAATTTTGCATAACGACGATGCTTATTGGCCTGTTTCTGGTATTTTTGCTGAACATGAACTAGTTTATCTCGAATCTGTATAAGAAGGGAGGCAATGCTTGGGGAGGGCATCACGAAGGGGTGCGTTGCAAAGGAAATCCAGCGAGCTAGGAGTGGGTCCGTTCACTGGGTGCCAGCCTTTCAGGTATGCCGCACACACACAGACAACTCTTCTGTCGTTTATCAAATTGAACTAAAGTAATAAAGTCACGTTACCTCATGTGTTCGTGTGTGTGTGTGTACCACCATTCGGTTGCTGCCATACAATGCCGGGATAGGGTGAGCGTGTAGCGGATAGGGTGAGAGGCTCACAACTTCGCAGGGTCGGGAAAAAATTTTGCTTTGATACCACTGTGAAGAACTGTGTGTTACTTCGTATGTGTTCATTATATTTCTGCACAAGTCTAGAACTAGAAAGATAACTCTGACAAGAGACTCGAGAGACTTTGTTCGATTGAATGAAGGAAAACTGAGTACAAAGGGTTCCTTTTATAGGAATTGAAAAGTCACTAGTGAAAAGGCATGTCTCATGGTGAAGAGACACGACTTTAGACGTAAAGACACATCCTCTTGGCGAAGAGCTGCAACCATTGGACGCAGAGTCACACCCGTAGAGCGAAGGGGTGTGACCAGTCGTCGGAGTGTGGCTTTTGGCAAAGAGGCACGTCTTTTGGACGAAGGGTCGCGACCATCCAAGCGTAGGGGTCCTCCTTGGCATGGCATCTCATCAGCTTGGCTTATGTGCCAACACAGGACAACCTTGCAGATCTTTTCACAAAGGCATTGTCTCGTGAGAAGCTTGAAGCTTTCCGCAAAGCTTTGGGCTTACTCCCCTTTGTGGACTGATCCTGTCCTCAGGGCATGGCACTTCCCTTTACTCATGTGCCAGCTCTCGTTCACCGCATCACTCCAGGGGGGATTTGTTACCATATACATGTGGTAGTGATGTGTGTGAACACACTAGGACCGCCGGGGCATTTTTTCCCTCTTTAGGAGGTTTTTTCCCCCGTGCATTGTATATACGCCCATCACTCTAGGGCTATCTATCTTTCCATTGCACACTAAGTAACACACTCTCTATTGTGTGCCTTGAGCTTCCTTCGTCTTCTCCAAGCTGTGTGTGTTTCTCTGCAACCCTAATTCCAACAATTGGTATCAGAGCAGGTCACGTCCTCCCGGGCTTAGTCGCCAGCTGCTCCAGCACACGCCTGCTCACTTTCTCCGATTTCAGTGAGCTTTGGCAAGCGTTCGCAGGTCGACAAATATTTTGGGAGAGCTCGAAGAGCTCGGTCTGCTCAGAATTTTGATTTGGGCTCATTTCGGCCACCGTTTCCACTACGGGCAGTACTGCACAGGTTATTTCGTCATTTTGTGCAGATTTTCTGTCAGTGCCGTTTTCTGCATAACAGGTGCCTTATAGTCTTCTACGGTTTGTGCTATATAGCACAAGTTGTTCCCGCTCCATTTCTCCTATTTTCGGGCAGTTTTCACATCAGGTGCAGCATTTACCATGGCTGACAACAACAACACAGATGTGTTCAAGATGTTTGCTGCTGAGGACAGGTTGGATGGGGACAACTACCCTATGTGGGCTTATATGATGCAACACGTTCTTGTGTCAAAAGGTGTCTGGAACATTGTGCAGGGCATTGATGTACGTCCTGGTTCTGAAGATGTAGGCGATATTGAGGATGTTGCAGGTCTTGCTGCAAGGATTGCAGCTGTTAGAGTTGTTTTGCCTACAGCAGAACAAGCTCGTTGGGATGTTAAGGATGCGCAGGCTCATGCATTGATTGCGTTGTCTGTGAAGCGCACCATTATTCCTCACATCCGTTCAGCAAAATCTGCAAAACAGGCTTGGGATATTCTAGCAGGTCTTTATGCAAGCCGCAATGAGGCTAAAATTGCTTTGCTGCGTAAAGAGCTAGAGTCGAAGATTATGCATGAGGAAGATGATATGGACACTTTCCTTGCTAGTGTCAAGGATATCAATGAGCAACTCATTTCTGCAGGTGAAGTCATTTCTGACAGTTCCCTTGTGCAGACTGTTCTTGATGCCTTACCAGATTCCTACCAGACTTTTGCTAGTACTTGGAGACTGATGACCCAAGGAAATCCTGAAGTTGTCAAGTTTGATGCATTATGCACATTGCTGTTGCAAGAGTCACTTTCTAGAAAAAACAGGACTAGGCAGCGTGCAGTTGAACAGGCTTTTATTGCTTCTCAAAGAAAGGGTGGTAACAGTAATGCAGCCACTTCTTATGGTTCTGCTGCGAGTGGCAAAAATTTTGTTCCTAATGCTTCTGCTGGCAGCACTTCGTCTGGCAATTCTGGTGATAAGGGCAAAAAGAAGATGCGTTGCCATTATTGTAAAGCCAATGATCACTTGATCAAGTCGTGTCCTAAGTTGAAGGCCAAAGAGGCTAAGAAGAAAGAGGGTGGTTCCACTGCAAATGCTGGTTCCACTACAAATGCAGCCATTGTTGAGTCTTCTGTGAAAGGAGATTGTGATGCTGATGTTGATGCAGAATGGGCTTTTAGCGCAGAGTGCACTTACAATCCTGCTGTCCATGATGCATGCTTGTCAGTTGCTGCAGATTCACATGTGTGGTATTTCGACAGTGGGGCTACAAAGCACATTACCTCACATCGTGAATTGTTTACCTCTCTCGAGTCTGTCCCTCATGGGAATTCAGTCACTTGTGCCAACAACGCCTCTTATCCAGTTCAGGGAGTTGGAAAGATTGTGCTCACTGCTGCTAATGGCAGTTCCTTCACACTTGTTGATGCACTTTATGTACCTGGGATCAAGAAGAATCTCTTGTCTGTATCCGCACTTGCTAGACTTGGACTTGTAGTCAAATTTGTGGATGACAGATGTATAGTTCATGATCTCAGTTTTGGTGATGAAATTGTTGCATCTGGGCTTTTGTGCCGTGGGCTGTATAAGCTCACTTTGTATGACAAGTGTGGACAAAATTTTGCAAATGCTGTTGCAGATTCAAGGGCTATTTCAGATGCAAAACTTTGGCATGCACGTTTTGGTCATCTGAATTTTGCCAGTTTGCTGCGTTTGCAGAAATCTGATATGGTTGCTTCTTTGCCGCCTCTTGAAGCACCTATCAAACATGTTTGTGAAGGCTGTATTCTGGGTAAAATGCAGCGTTCTAAGTTTCCAAAGGATGGTTCAGTTAGGGCCACATGCAGGTTGCAGCTTGTGCATAGTGACGTTTGTGGGCCCATGCAAACTCCGTCCTTGGGCAATTACCTGTACTTCGTGACTTTCATTGATGATTACTCCAGGCATGCGTGGGTATTTCCGCTTAAAGCGAAGTCCGAAGTTTTTATGTGCTTCAAACAATTTTTGGCTATGGCTGAAAATGTCTCAAAATGTACTATGGGCACCCTCCGTTCCGATCGAGGGGGGGAGTATATGTCTCATGAATTTAATGCATTTCTGGCTAGTCGTGGGATAAAACACCAATGTACAGTGCCTTATACACCTCAGCAAAATGGTGTTGCTGAGAGGAAAAACAGGTCACTAACGGAAATGGCACGATGTATGGTCAAAAGTCAAGCTTTGCCGCATTCTTTTTGGCTTGAGGCCATCATGTGTGCCACTTATGTACTTAACAGGTGTCCTACGAAAGCTTTGCAGTCTATTACTCCATATGAAGCATGGCATGATAGAAAACCTTCTATTGAGCACATGCGTGTTTTTGGCTGTTTGGCATATGCTTTGGTGCCACAAGTGCAGCGCAGAAAATTGGATGATAAGGCTGTCAAATGTATTTTTGTTGGTTATAGTGCTGAAAGCAAAGGTTACAGGTTGTATCATCCGCAAACAAAACGTATTTTGGTTTCACGGGATGTAGTGTTTGTGGAAGATTCTGTTCAACCCTTGCTGTCATGTACTAGAGACAGTAATGTAAGCTCACAGGACATTTATGACACTTTGTTGCCTCTTTTCAGTGGTGGAAATACGATTGTAAGTTCCAATGAGGCAAATGTACAGCCTATGGGGGTTTCTGAAAATGTTTTAGAACAGCCTATTACTGATGCAGATGTACATGATGTACTTGATGAGGAAAGGGCTGAAAATGAGCAGGCTAGAGGTATGCCAAAATGGCTGGTGCACACTTTGCGTGACAGTAAATTGGATGCACCTTTATCTAGTCGTACTCGTTCAGGCTCTCGCCATGCATCTTATGCATCAGATTGTTATGCTTTGGCTGTGTCTAGTTTACATGATGTTGAGGAGCCTCTGTCTTTTGATGAAGCACAGAATTCAGAAAATTGGATTGCTGCCATGAACTCAGAATATGATGCACTTATAGAGAATGACACATGGACTTTATGTGATTTGCCTCCTGGCAAAAAGGCCATTGGTACGAAGTGGGTTTACAAGTTGAAACGCAAGCCGGATGGTGAGATCGATCGCCATAAGGCTCGACTTGTTGCAAAGGGTTATGCACAACAAAAAGGCATAGATTATGAAGAGACTTTTGCTCCCACTTGTCGTATGACTACTGTGCGTTTTCTATGTGCATTGGCAGCTCATTTTGGTTGGGATGTACATCAATCAGACATTGTTACTGCTTTCTTGAATGGTGACATATTTGAGGAAGTTTATGTAACGCAGCCTCGCGGTTTTGTCATAAAAGGACAAGAGGACAAAGTGTGCAAATGTAAGAAGACTTTGTATGGGTTGAAGCAATCTCCTCGTGCTTGGTATGAGAAAGCTGACACTCATTTGGTTAAACGAGGCTTTCGTAACAGTCCAACAGAAAGCACATTGTATGTAAAGCGTGAGGATGATGTATTTCTCATTGTGGTTCTTTATGTTGATGATTTGCTGATCACTGGACCAAATGAGAGACATATTGCTGAATTTAAGGCTGATTTGAATGCTACTTTCAAGATGAAAGATTTGGGGCTGTTGCATCATTACTTGGGTATACAGTTTAAGCAGTGTGATGGTGGTATTGCCTTGTGTCAGAAAAGTTACATAGAGACATTGCTATGTAAGTTTGGACTTGAGGATTGCAAACCTATTGCCACTCCCATGGAAACAGGTTTGAAGTTGAGTCTACATGATGCTGGCGATCCTGCTGATGTCACTCTTTACCAAACTGCTGTTGGCTGCCTCATTTATGTATGCAACACGAGGCCAGATATTCAGTTTGCAGTCTCGCAGGTCAGCAGATTTATGCATAGCCCAGGGTCTAAGCATTGGCAGGCTATCAAGAGGATTTTCCGCTACCTTAGTGGCACTTTACATCTTGGCTTGTTTTATCCCAAGGGGGGATCATTGCCGCCAGACTTACATGCTTTTTCGGACTCAGATTGGGCTGGTTGTTTTGACACGCGAGTGTCCACAAGTGGTTTTTGTTTCATGCTTGGCAGTTCATGTATATCATGGTTGAGCAAGAAGCAACCTACTGTGGCCACTTCGAGTTGTGAGGCTGAGTACAGGGCAGTCTTCACAGCTACGGTTGAGTGTGTATGGCTCAGACGCCTTATGGCTGACTTGGGTGTTGGACAGGACACTGCCAACACTATCTACACTGACAGTCAGAGCGCATTGGCAGTTGCGAGGAACCCAGTTTTTCATGCTCGCACAAAGCACATTGAGGTGCATTACCACTATGTCAGGGAGAGGCTCTCAGCAGGAGAGATCAGCTTGGCTTATGTGCCAACACAGGACAACCTTGCAGATCTTTTCACAAAGGCATTGTCTCGTGAGAAGCTTGAAGCTTTCCGCAAAGCTTTGGGCTTACTCCCCTTTGTGGACTGATCCTGTCCTCAGGGCATGGCACTTCCCTTTACTCATGTGCCAGCTCTCGTTCACCGCATCACTCCAGGGGGGATTTGTTACCATATACATGTGGTAGTGATGTGTGTGAACACACTAGGACCGCCGGGGCATTTTTTCCCTCTTTAGGAGGTTTTTTCCCCCGTGCATTGTATATACGCCCATCACTCTAGGGCTATCTATCTTTCCATTGCACACTAAGTAACACACTCTCTATTGTGTGCCTTGAGCTTCCTTCGTCTTCTCCAAGCTGTGTGTGTTTCTCTGCAACCCTAATTCCAACAATTTCACATATCTGCATCCATAGTGTATGTGTATGATATATCGTAGTCACAATCGTGACATCCTCAGCAAGACTTTATAAGTTGGTATTTTTCTTCTTCTTCTTCTTCTAGTAGGTTTTAGGCCCCTCGGCCGGAATTTGCAAAACACTGTCAAGTTAGTCTAAGACCCGAAGGCCACTCAGATGTCCTAGTGCCATGCAAATGATCATAGATGCAATTATCACAAAGAGACAACTCATCACTGCACAAAAGATTCTCGCTTTGACCAAGAGATTGGTATGGACCACCTTTCCAAGGAGAGTGGGTGTGTGACTGGCCACACGAACGCATGGATCATATGCGTCTATGACCTCGATGCAGAAATCCTAACCCTAAATCTCATCTCTCCGGAAAACAAGACCGAAATGCTACAGTCATTTTGTCTTTCAAACATGCACTCAAATACTACTCACACGAAAGAGCACATGTAACAGATTCATTTCGGGAATTCCCAGTTTGAAGTACTTCTTTCATAAAGTTAATCAACATAATAATGTAAGCCCCATCAGTATCCTTGAAATCCAAAGGAAGTAAGTGACTTTATTCCATCCAGGTAATCTGTGACAAAGGAGCGGAGCAACTCCCCTCCTGTGCAGTCCCACGTGCACTAGATTCAACCCACTGATCTCCGGGAACTCTTAGAATAGTCGAAGCTAGACCCAAAGTGTCAAGGTAAAGTTCCAAATCTGAGGAGTATCTGGTAGGTCCTCCTCGTCGATCCACTTTGCATGCAATGCTGGATAGTTCTTAAACTAAGAACCACCGTATCACTTTACCTTTCACTTTTCTTTCCATGTGAGCTAGTATCTGTTTTGGAACGAGAATCTCCTTGGTCTCTTCCACTTCAGGTTGCTCCTCAAGGTCCTCGTCCACTGGCACCTCACTTGGATCTGGGGAATTCTCTGATCTACCAGCTGATTCCCTTTTCCTTTCTTTCCTTGTGCCCTAGGATCTGTGTGTAGTTGGTGTCACGAGGACGTGGCAGTTATTAACCATGTCACAGAGATGTGGCAACTGCTAACCTTGGTTGTTGGTTTCTTTCCAATGGGGTTTATTTTATTTGTTTAAGACCCTCTTTTTGAAGTAGCAAACGGTCGGACATTGTATGGCCAATGTGAACGGTAGATTCACCCGCAGACGGGAAGGGGTCGGCACTGGAATTCGTATGGTAAGAGGATGTCTAGGCTCAGAGCAAGATCATATAGGTCCCCCCGTCGCACTTAGCAAGTTGGTGGATACTAGGAAGTGAACTCAATTAAGGCGTAAAGTCAAGGTGGGACTACCAACCAAAAGTATCCGACAGTTGGGCCACATTGCATTTTTGGATGCGGTCCCAATGAGGATAGATGGTCAGAAGACCAGTGGGAGCCCAACGGAAGCATCTCCTAAAATTTAGGGAACTGCTATTTTGGGCCACGAAATGTGTTCGCGTCATTACCTTCGGTATGACTAGGGGAACACTTTACAACTCTGCCGCGAAGTCAACTGACGCACCAGTTGAGATATTTTTAGCAGGGAAAGCCCAAACTCGGAAACTGGGCGACGTGTCAGCTTGTGAGCGATTCTGCCACTCTGGGAGGCAAAAACGAGCTGCATATCATCAAAGGGGGCGCCATTTTCAGCCACAGGCGGATTGCAACAGGTACAGAAGCTATGGAATGCTTACCTTGCCCTCTATGCACAGTATGGTGACGGGAGTGATGCCCCGCACGCTACATACTGCTCTCTTTCTCCCCTACGTGCAGTTATGTGATGCCCCACAAGAGGGCTACTCATTTGACTGATGTACAGTTGTGTGGGTTCATGCTTTTGTGCTGAGGCAAGAGCCTCCTTGAGCAGGAACAGGGGTAGCTAACTGCTGCTCCAAAGCAGGCACTGGTGAGGGTCATAACCTCACCGTACAGGTGCAAAATCAGCGCTGTGTATGCGCTGTAATTTGACTGTTTTTCAGCCATACGGACGCCAGGATCATTGGGAATCGTGCCCCATTGGCAAAGGACAGTTAGGGGACTGTTTGGGGCTGAAAACAGGGCAAAAACCAGTAAATACAGCGTGCTGAATTTACTGTTTTTGGACAGGAATCAGAGGGTATACGACAGTGCAAGCGAGTTCCAGTAGGGGAATTGGTTTCGCGCAAGTTTTGGGGCTGTTATGCTACCGAAATTTGGCCAAATCAAATGGTATCTAGGTGGATACACGTGAAGGATTCCCAGGACCTTACCTTGTAATTTACCCTCCTAAAGAATAAAGAAATACCGAAAGGGGCGCCAATTTTGGGGCCTACAGGTTGTCGGCGTCTGCTCGGAGCATTCTAGCTTCCGAGCCGTGTGTGTGTTCAAGTGTTAACTCCCGTCAGGTTCTCTTTGCATAGTGCTCTGTGTGTGTGCATAAAGTAAAGAATTTCGGGTGAAAGCCAACGCCTACCGCCCCACGGGCCGGTACCATGGTTCCGTTGCCGGGACATCAATCACTTTTTCCTCAAAGAGTGAGCCTGGATTGTTCAGGGTAAAGACACACAGTGCAAGAACACGGGGATTACACTATGGCCGACAAGGGGAAGGGAATTATGGAAGAGGGTTCCTCTCCAAAGGACAGGCAGGAGATTCCTATGGTTTTTGAGATTGGCGAGAGCTCACGGCCACGTCAGTCTGTACCTCCTGTCAACGTGAATGTCCCTCCAGTAGTACAGGGCTTTATGACAGGGCAACTTGAGGATGATGCGTTTAAGACTCAGTTAGTTGCCGTGGTGAATGTCTTTTCGCAGCTGGTGCAGAATCCGAGGTTTATGGAATTCTTGCAAGCGCCACCAGTGCAACATCAAAATAGGCAACCTACGCCGCGTACAGAGCTTGTTGAAGCTCAAGCCCAGGGACTTCATGAGGCGCAGGAGGAAAGGGAACTCTTGCATGTTGCGGAGTCGGGGGCTCCAAAGCAGGTTCCTCCCGTGCTTGAACAGGTGGCTAGAACGCCTATTCCACAGGTTATGCCAGTTCAGCCCGCCACCTTTCAGAGCCAGCATGCTGTCTTGAATGGACAGGGAGCTGGATACCAGGCTATGCACTCAGTTTTTCCACCACCCACGGTACATCCTGGGTATTTCGGGGGTGGATCAGTGTTCCAAAGTATGGCTGGTTATGCGTCTGGAAGTCAGCCGTACATGCCAGGAACAGTGTTCGGGGGTATGCAAGGCATCATGCCAAACCCCATGTATGGTACTATCGGCATGCAGCAAGGTTTCCACGGCAACCAAGGCCAGTTTGGGGTGCCACAGGGTCATTTTGGCATGGCTGGTTTTTCTGGACAGCAGCCAGATATCGCACCTCTGACGCAAAATGTGAATGGCCAACATGTGCCGATCATGCCTAGTACAGTGCCCATGTTGCAGACCATCCCGTATGACAACTTGGGGGCACTAGAGAAGCCGAAGGCTTACAAAGAAGGTGGTGCAGCGGTAAAGTTCAGTACCTTCAGTGGTTTCGAGGATAAGACAAAGGCACTCACTTTCCTCCAGCAGTTTGATACAGCTTATGCGGGAGGGAATTTTACAGAGGCCTCGAAGGTCAGAAAAGCTGCCACTTTCTTAAAGGACAATGCGCTTACATGGTGGACGACATTGTTAATGCAAGGACAGGCACCCACCACTTGGGTTTACTTCAAGCAAATGTTTGCATCTGCTTGGCTATCAAATGAATTTGAAGCCGATGTCCTGACAGATTGGCACCAGCTTACGGCAGCTTCGTGCAAGAGCTTGCTGGAATATAATAGGAGGTTTTGTAAAGCATTACTCTCAGTGACCTCCTACAGATTTGTGCCACTGACAGAGCAGATAGAGAAGTATTGTTGTGGGCTGCCTAAAGGGCTTCGCGATTACTGTACAAAGAACAGAGTGGCTACCCTTACTCAGCTTATGGAAGTTGCGAACACTGGTCTTGCCCTGTTGAAAGGAGAGGACAGTGGATTTCCGAGCAGTGATAAAGGAGGGCAGCAAAAGAAAAATTCAGCGAAGAAGCCCTTTGTGAAGACGGCTCCTGATGCGTCACAGGGGTCAGAACAGGCCACCAAAGACAAGGATTCAGCTGGGACTTCTGGAGCGCAGGCAAAGAAACAGAAAAGGAAGCCTTTTGTGCGCAAGTCGCTCGAGGAAAAGAAGGTCCTAATGGCTGAGAACAAATGCTTTATATGCGAGCAGCCTGGTCACTTTTCTATCAATTGTCCACAAAGGAAAAGGCCAGCTGACTCAGAGGATAAAGAAGACCAGAAAGGCAAGAAGCCTAAACCCACGGCAGGTTTAGTGCCAGACATGGTGGGTGACAGGCCCAGCATAGATGCCAGTGAGTTATGCAGGGCATGGGGTAAAGTTAGGGATCAGACGGCACTCATCTTCTTTGATCCAGGTGCCAAAGCCAACTTTATCTCACCAGAGTTAGCTATGAAGCTCGGCATCAAAGCTGAAGAGATGGGGTACACCGCAGAGGCAGGGTTGGCATGTCCTGGCCACTCAGAGTGTGTTACTCCCATCATTGGAAAACTGCGTCTGCATATTCAGTCGTATGTGGACATTGAAGAGTTTTACATCATGCCGCTGGAAGGTTGTGACGCCTTGTTGGGGATCCCGTGGATGTTCCGAGTGCATGGAGTCTTGGATGCCTACAACAAAAAGATCACTGTACAGCATAGGGGCAAAACTCACATCTTGGATGTAAAGCTTAAAGGAGAGTCAGTCCCTATTGTATTTGCTTCTGCTAGCACTTCTGTAATAAAGAATCATCTTTCTGTGTACTTGATTTTTGCACGTGATGTCTCAGATAGGGATCAGTCAAATTTATCTGTGTTAGATAAAGAAAGGTCAGCATTTTTGCAAAAGTTTAGTGACTGTTTTTCTGATTCATTACCGTCGCAATTACCGCCAGAGAGACCTGAGGACCATCGGATAGATTTGGTGCCAGGGTGTAGCCCACCAAATAGACCTCCCTACAGGGTTAGTGCGGCGCAGCAGAAAGAGATTATGGGCCAGGTTGAGGAGTTATTAGAGAAGGGGCTGATTCAGCCTAGTTCTTCACCCTTTTGCTCCCCAGTGCTCCTAGTGCAGAAGAAGGATGGCTCATGGCGCATGTGTATTGATTACCGTGCGTTGAATAAGAATACCATCAAGAATAGGTTTCCTATTCCTCGCATTGATGATATTCTCGATCGTTTAGAGGGTGCTGCAATTTTCAGCAGGATAGACCTGAAGAGTGGGTACCATCAGATTCGTATAAGCCCAGAGGATGTGCACAAGACTGCGTTTAGAACGACATTTGGTCTTTATGAGTTTCTAGTGATGCCGTTTGGGCTAACAAATGCTCCAGCCACGTTCAACAGAATGATGGACCGGATTTTCCGCTCGCATCAACAGTTTGTTGGAACATTCTTCGATGACATGATTGTGTATTCGAAGAATGAAGAGGAGCATAGGCGTCACTTGACCATTGTGTTCGAAGAGCTGCGCAGTCACAGGTTACTTGTCAATCCTAAGAAAAGTGAATTCTTCCTCGAAGAGATCCACTTTCTGGGCCACATAGTCTCAAAGGATGGTGTAAGAATGGATCCCGCAAAGGTCGAAGCTATCAAGACATGGCCAGACTTGAAGACTGTGCACGATGTCAGAAGCTTCTTGGGATTGTGTTCCTACTATAGAAGGTTTATCAGAAATTTTGCAGAGATAGCATCGCCTCTTCACGCATTGCAAAAGAAAGAGGTCACTTTCAGATGGACCCGAAAAGAGATTTCAGCTTTTAGTCTCTTAAAGGAAAAGTTGACTTCAGATCCAGTTATTGTTTTGCCAGATCTCAGGAAGTCATTTGTGGTCCAATGTGACGCGTGTGGCAGTAGCATCGGAGCAGTGCTAATGCAAGATGGGCGGGTAGTAGCCTATGAAAGCCGAATTTTGCAAGGGCTAGAGACGACTATGCAAGTCTATGAGAAAGAGCTCTTGGCCGTGATTCATGCGCTTTCTAGCTGGAAGCACTGCCTCTTAGGTGCTGATTTTGTTGTCCAAACAGATCATCAGACCTTGCGATACTTCTTGACACAGTCAAAGTTATCCGAAAAGCATATGCGATGGGCAAACATTCTTTCCATGTTCCACTTCCAGATTATGCATGTGGAAGGCAAGAAGAATGTTGTGGCTGATGCGTTATCAAGAAAACCACAAATTTCACCTGTGTCAATTCCTTATCATCATGAGTTAGATGACATGAAGGAACAGTATACTGCTGATGAAGATTTTGCAAGGATCTTTGAACAGTTACAAGAGGGGCAACATCACGAGCACTACCTCCTCAGAGATGGTTTTATGATGATGCATGGCAGACTTTGTGTCACTAGGCCACTGCGACATAAGGTCATGGAAGAGAGTCATGTCCCACCGTATGCAGGGCATCGTGGCATTGATGCAACAGTTAAAGCGGTAGAGACGTTCTTCTATTGGCCTACCTTGAGGAGAGATGTGGATGCCTTTGTGCGAGCATGCATAGTTTGCCAAAAGGTCAAGTTTGACAGGCAAAAGGCACCAGGGTTGTTACAACCACTGCCGATTCCGGATAAGCCATGGGAAAGCATTGCTATGGACTTTATCTTTGATCTTCCAAGGACACCAACAGGGAATGATGGTATATGGACCATTATCTGCAGGTTCAGCAAGCAGGCCCATTTTATCCCTGTCAGGAAGAAGATAAAATCTGATCAGATGGCACGCTTGTTCATGTACAATGTGTTTAAGTACCATGGTATGCCACAATCGATTATCAGTGATCGTGATCCTCGCATGACCAGTTTGTTCTGGAGAGGATTGTTTGAGAACATGGGTACTACGCTCAAGTTCTCGTCTTCGTTTCATCCACAAACTGATGGACAGTCAGAAGAGGCCAACTCTACTGTCTTAGATCTGCTGAAATGCTATGTGTCAGATAATAAGGGCAAGTGGGAATAGTATTTGCCTATGCTTGAGTATGCGTACAATAATACAGTGCATTCGTCTACTGGCAAAGCACCTTTTGAAATTGTTGAAGGCGGCAAAAAGGTTCCTCCCATTTTGCACACAAAGGACAAGATCTTTGAGGCAGATCGATATGTTGAGAACATGGATGAGATGTATAAGAAGATTAAAGTTGCCTTAGAGAAGACTCAGGCAAAACAGAAAAAGGCTGCTGATCGTCACTGTCGTGAATTGCTACTATCACCTGGTGATTGGGTTCTCTTAAGGTTCGAAAAGGCAAGGTTAAAGAAGATGAAGGGCAACGAACGGCTGTTTCCTAAGCTCAGCATGCGTTACTATGGGCCTTTTCAAGTGCTTGACAAGATCAGCGATGTGGCTTACAGGCTGAAATTGCCTGATGCATGGAAGATTCATAATGCGTTTCACGTGAGTCGTCTAAGACCCTTCGTGGGTGATGTGCCAGAAGATATGCCAGTTGAGGATCAGCCAGAAGTTGAGGAACTTGATGAGATCCTGGTACCTGAGCAAGTTTTGGCACATAAGGACAGAAAAGTTAAAGGACAAGTTGCAAGACGCTATTTGGTGAAGTTCAAGAACTATCCGCCTATGGATGCAAAGTGGATGGAAGAGCATGAACTGTCAGAGTCACCAAATGTATTGCAGCTTTACCTTGAAGCCTTTGGGTTACAGCCTACTTATGCCCCAACCCAACGTGTGCAAAGGAGGGGTAATGATAGAGCTAGTACATCAAATGTACATATAAATTCAGTGCCATAGATGGAAATGGCAAAAGTATGAAGGCCTCATTAAGTCATTTGTATCTATGTATGTTACGACCTTTCTTGCGGATACATGCGATGATAAAAGAGTGTTAATAGCACAAGATCATCAGTGGCGTGTATTTATGGTATGCAATCGAGGACGTTTGCGATTTCAAGTGGGGGGTATGTCACGAGGACGTGGCAGTTATTAACCATGTCACAGAGATGTGGCAACTGCTAACCTTGGTTGTTGGTTTCTTTCCAATGGGGTTTATTTTATTTGTTTAAGACCCTCTTTTTGAAGTAGCAAACGGTCGGACATTGTATGGCCAATGTGAACGGTAGATTCACCCGCAGACGGGAAGGGGTCGGCACTGGAATTCGTATGGTAAGAGGATGTCTAGGCTCAGAGCAAGATCATATAGGTCCCCCCGTCGCACTTAGCAAGTTGGTGGATACTAGGAAGTGAACTCAATTAAGGCGTAAAGTCAAGGTGGGACTACCAACCAAAAGTATCCGACAGTTGGGCCACATTGCATTTTTGGATGCGGTCCCAATGAGGATAGATGGTCAGAAGACCAGTGGGAGCCCAACGGAAGCATCTCCTAAAATTTAGGGAACTGCTATTTTGGGCCACGAAATGTGTTCGCGTCATTACCTTCGGTATGACTAGGGGAACACTTTACAACTCTGCCGCGAAGTCAACTGACGCACCAGTTGAGATATTTTTAGCAGGGAAAGCCCAAACTCGGAAACTGGGCGACGTGTCAGCTTGTGAGCGATTCTGCCACTCTGGGAGGCAAAAACGAGCTGCATATCATCAAAGGGGGCGCCATTTTCAGCCACAGGCGGATTGCAACAGGTACAGAAGCTATGGAATGCTTACCTTGCCCTCTATGCACAGTATGGTGACGGGAGTGATGCCCCGCACGCTACATACTGCTCTCTTTCTCCCCTACGTGCAGTTATGTGATGCCCCACAAGAGGGCTACTCATTTGACTGATGTACAGTTGTGTGGGTTCATGCTTTTGTGCTGAGGCAAGAGCCTCCTTGAGCAGGAACAGGGGTAGCTAACTGCTGCTCCAAAGCAGGCACTGGTGAGGGTCATAACCTCACCGTACAGGTGCAAAATCAGCGCTGTGTATGCGCTGTAATTTGACTGTTTTTCAGCCATACGGACGCCAGGATCATTGGGAATCGTGCCCCATTGGCAAAGGACAGTTAGGGGACTGTTTGGGGCTGAAAACAGGGCAAAAACCAGTAAATACAGCGTGCTGAATTTACTGTTTTTGGACAGGAATCAGAGGGTATACGACAGTGCAAGCGAGTTCCAGTAGGGGAATTGGTTTCGCGCAAGTTTTGGGGCTGTTATGCTGCCGAAATTTGGCCAAATCAAATGGTATCTAGGTGGATACACGTGAAGGATTCCCAGGACCTTACCTTGTAATTTACCCTCCTAAAGAATAAAGAAATACTGAAAGGGGCGCCAATTTTGGGGCCTACAGGTTGTCGGCGTCTGCTCGGAGCATTCTAGCTTCCGAGCCGTGTGTGTGTTCAAGTGTTAACTCCCGTCGCAGGTTCTCTTTGCATAGTGCTCTGTGTGTGTGCATAAAGTAAAGAATTTCGGGTGAAAGCCAATGCCTACCGCCCCACGGGCCGGTTTCAGTTGGCCTTCCCTGTCCATTGGCATGTCAGTCTCAATCATCGGAACCTTGAGATGCACTATCATCTGATCCCCTTTCTTCTCTGGAATTCTCTGATTAACTTGCATCTGATTCCCTTAGTTCGTTGGAACCCTCGGATGTGCTACCATCTGATTCTCTAGAATTGTGTGATGCGATGTCATTTGGTTCCCCCGATTCATTCTCTTCACTAGGAGACTCTTGCCTTGTAGAGGTGGATACTATCCTGTCCGTAGGATAAGTCAATGAGCCGGCATGCATTCCAAATCGTTGCTTAGCATGTCCAATAAGTCTTTGAATAGAGTCAGACTTCTGGTTTAGACAATATTCTCAAATCTCTTTTGGCAAACCAAAACAAAACCGCTCAATCTGGTCTCTCAAAGTAATCCTCCAAAACAAAGACACTGGCAAATAAGTATCCCAAAACCTATGGCAGTAGTCATCCAATGTATCTTTCTTAGTCATTCTCAAGTGATGCCAAGCCGTGATGACATCTCTTTCATATTCATGTGAAATTCAAGTTGACATGAAAATTTCTTGAATTTTGACCACGTCGCAGGTGCTTCTTTGTGTAACAACAGAGTAGACCACCATGTCTGTGGAGTTCCTTTCAAGTAAGATGCTGCCCTTTGCACCTTGGAGTGTTTTGTGAACCAACCTCCGGAGAAGGCAACGTCAAAGTGTTGTACAAACTTAAGGGCTTGATGGGTGCTTTGGTAGCCTGAAAACGTCTCAAACCTGATGGCCCGACCCCCTTCCTTGAACTCCTTGTCTTCTTGCTCATCTGGTCACTGTCAGAAGAGGACGAGTTCTGCTCCTATGAATTGCTCAATGGCCTTCCATGCCTTCTAGACTTTTTCAAAAATCTGTTTTTCATGCTTTTTTTCCGCTTCTTCCACCTTTTCTCATCCTCTTTGGAACTAGAGGACGACGAACTGTCGGAACTCTCTAAAGACGAAGAAGAATCCGAGTCATCCTTGAAACGAGCACGCTTCTTGGATCTGCTTGCCACCTCAAAACAAGACTTCTGGCCCAAATAACCGGGGAAATCCACCGATTTCCTCTTCTTCCACGAGTCTTCAAGCCTTTCGTTATCTGGTTCATCTTTTGGTCAAGAGCTCCGTCAAGATCTTTCTGCGAGTACAGCTTCTGCTTTTCTACACTCGTCTGTCCTTTCAACCTTCCTCCCGATCTGAGAGGAGAATCAGTGGCCTCACGCCATCTCGAGTGAATCTCATCAATGTAGGGTTCAACGGAAGTGAATGTTGAACTCTGCTCAAGATGAGTGATCCGATCGTGCTCAAGGTTCCTTTTTTCTTATGGCAGGGAGAGCCTTCCGTTCTTTAATGAGAGAGTGCAATGGACACAAACAAAGTGAATGGACACTGTGAATGGAAGTGCATGAGATTGAGAGATAGAGAGAGAAGAGAATACGACACTAGAGACGTTGTAAAACCCTCCTCCAAGGGCCCCACTCTCGATGGCGAGAGTGGTCTACTATTGATTGCACAATCTGGTACAATGGCTGGTGCGATGATTCTAAATGCTTGCTATGTCGATGTCGATGGTGTGGACGACGAGGACGAGACGATGGCTGAAAAGTGAATGCTGCGAATCTGCAGCTGTCGCACCAGGACGGGGCTGATCTGCTGCTGTCGCCAAGGGCCGTAAATGCATGCAAAAACGCTGACTGTTCTGAGGTCTAAATCTGAACATGCGATGATTCTAAATGCTTGCTATGTCGATGTCGACAGTGTGGACGAGACTATGGCTGAAAACTGAATGCTGCAAATCTGCAACTGTCGACTAGGACAGGGGTGATCTGCTGCTATCGCCAAGGGCGGTAACTGCATGCAAAAACGCTGACTGTTCTGAGGTCTAAATCTGAAAATGATGGATTGTTGTATGGCCTGAAAACTGTCCGTTGCAGAACCGTCCACGGCAAGCTCTCGTGGCAAGGATGTGCTACGGAAATGGACGGTTCGTAGAGGCTAAGTGCTGAATTCAGAAAACGCTGGCAGATTTGCAGGTAAATGCCAAAAACGCTAGGGCTGTCCAGGGTTCTTTGCGATGGTACCGATGCGACAGGGATCTGCATCAAAGGGGCAATCGCTGGCTGATCTTGGGGCTGATCTGCAAGGCGATATGGCTGAATTAAAAAACGCTGGCAACAGATGGTCTAAATCTGAAAACACTAGCAGCTCTTCAAGGCTGAAAACGCTAGCATGAAGGGGGGGGTTTGTCTTGCTGAGAGGGGTTCTTGTTCTTGTTGAGAATTGGCCTGTTGAGCAATGCTCCTGCTGCCTCATCTGCCAGAAAGTGCTAACTTTGGTTTGCTTATATATTATCTTAGCAAAATTGCCCTACCTAGTTCCCAACAAAAGTCACTTAATAAATAAGTTAGAAATGTCAAAAATAGGGAAAATAGGTTTAATGCACTGGAAAATTCCCCTAATGGATTCTGATGGGAATGCTGATGATCATGCTGTGTGCAACCGGAGGATATGCATCTGATCTAAGTGACTGGTCATGCACGGTCTGCGAACAGACTCACAAAAGTGCCAGATCACTTCCTATTTCAGGCTGGCTTGAATGACTGAACCTTGGTAGTGCTGTAGCTTGTCCACGGACACATAGGGTTAGATGTGTCACGTGACATCCCCTCCTTTTCAAAGTGAGGTACTCGTACCGAAATGTATGGCGTCAAGAGATATCGCCAACAGCGTCTGGAATCTTGGAAAGAACTGTTCGCCGGCCCACTCTGATGTGTGGGTCGTGCGATACTTGAACTTCATAAAGGTGTGCAACGCTTGCTTCTTTGGACCTCGCCTAGGGAGATCGCCAACAACGTCTGGGATCCTGGAAAGGACTGTTCGCCTTCCTACTTTGATGTGTGGGTCGCGCGATACTTGAACTTCATAAAGGTTTGCAACGCTTGCTTCTTTGGGCCGCGCCGAAAGCGACACAGTCTTTTGTGGCTCCTTCAATGCTTCAACGTCGTCTAGAGTCATGCTTCTTCCTTCTTCAAAGATCTCCATGCCTGAAAATTCCTGAAACCACTTCCAACACAAAAACATGAACAAACCTATTCCATGTAAAGTGACTGGAAAAAATCTTGTCTTTTCTAAAGGCTGTGCATGCAATGTAGATGAACAAAAAGATGGAGTGCCAAACCGTTCACCGTACACACGCAAACAATGAGGTCGAATCTTTCTCTTCTGATCTAAATCAATCAACTGTGGCAGTTCACAATGGAAATGCCCATGCTTGGCGCTCATACTTTCTTGTGCTCTTTCTACAACCGTGTCGTGCCAAGGAAGAGACAAGGAATGTGACTTCCTGGAATGCATACTTTTCAGCTTTTCATGAGAAATCCGCATACATTCGTGCTCATTCATGTGAAACGTGCCCAACGTACAATTTGTCATGCCTAGGAAAATGGATGACATAAAGACGCTGACTAAAATACAGAAAACGATCATGAATGAAACACTCGAACAATGCGTGCTGACAAATCATTCGAACACAAAGTACTTCCTGTGGGGGTTCTTTGGACCTAGGCTTGAGAGCCAAGATCGGTTTGTCGTGTTTGATTTAATTTGCCTGGTGAGGGGGGGGGGGGGGGGGGGGGTATTGTGGACCTCAGACTCGAAAGCCAAGATCGATTCTTCGTGATTGATCGAATCTGCAACGAGGTTAGCTTCGCTAGAAAAAGCATCAACTAAACCATCATCCTTGTGAACAATCACTTCTTGATTATACCAATCATTATGCTCGTGAGAAATCACATCGTCATCATCATGCAAATCATTATGCTTGTCATTGTCATTCAAATCATCATGCGTATCATTATCATTCAATTCATCATGCTTATCATCATGCAAATCCTGTGTGTCATGCTTTGGGGAAGAGGAGACCGAGAGAGTCTCCTTCTCCTGGATCCGTTCAATCTTCGCCTGCACATTAGAAATGAGAGATGGAGAATGAACAACTTGCTCTCCACGAATGACAATGAGAGAGTCACTTTTGGCATTGACAGTGCACGTATTTCCGTCCAATCAATGAGAGGGCTATGCTCACGAAACCATCGAATGCCCAAAATCATATCACATCCTGAGAGAGGAGAGACTAAAAATTTTCTTCGGAAAGCAGCTTGTTTAACTGTAAACAACACATCAAGGCACTCTTTCGTGATGAGAGAGTCCATACCGGGAGCGAAGCGAGAGACCTCGAGAGGAGATTTCTAACTAACCTGTAACAGACTTGGACACTCTTAAGTCAAGAATCAATCACGACAGCACCAAATAACCACTTCAAAACAATTCACATATCACAATAGATTTGCCCGGCGGAGTTCCGTGCCTAGAGATATTGGCCCCAAAGACTGGCGCCCCTTTCGGTATTTCTCTATGTATTATTCAATGATCAAAGTACAAGAGAGCGGTTAGGTTTTCACTCTCAGACTCTGCATCCAGATGCTCTGCAGAGTGAGTCCTAGCCCACTTATTTAAAGTTCACAAGGGATGCCCAAAAGCAGAGCCCCAAAAGCTTCTGTTAAAAGCAAAAAATCTCTCTCTCTCTCTCTCTCTCTCTCTCTCTCTCTCTCTCTCTCTCTCTCTCTCCCAAGAGAGTAAAATAAAGCAAATCATCCTCTCTCTCTCTCTCTCTCTCTCTCTCTCTCTCTCTCTCTCTCTCCCCCCCCCAAGAGAGTAAAATAAAGCAAATCATCCTCTCTCTCTCTCTCTCTCTCTCTCTCTCTCTCTCTCTCTCTCTCTCTCTCTCTCTCTCTCCCCTTAGCAATTTGCGTGGAGAGAAAGCAGCCAAATCCGCCGCTCAGCTAAAAAAGCGCCGCAAAATCCCGGTGCTGCCATGTCATCATGCCAGCTCATTATCCGGAAATCTGTCATCTGTTGCTAGGGTTAGGGTTACAGTTTAGGACAGGTTTTAGGGTCAGGGTTAGGGTTTCTGACAGATTTTAGGGTTTGCAGGTTTTAAGGTTAGGGTTTGTAGAATTAGGGTTTTCAGCAGTAGTTAGGCCTAGGGTTTCCCGCATGCTCTCGGGCAGACACGTCATCACTTTGTGACATACCCTCCTCTTGGAAGCATTGTAATCGCCCTCGATTATGCCTGCAAAATAGACAGAGGGCATAAACCGTCTTAGCAGACATTGACTGTTAGTACCTGCGTACTAGGAACACACCTCTAGCACATGTACCAATCGACAGTCACTTCACACGACATCACTAGACATCACATGACATTCAACATTCATTCGGATCTTAGACCATGATTTATCGGCAATGTAGCTAGCAATCGCATCTAGATCCAATCGGGACCTCATCGATGTCAGATTGACTAACCCCTATTGCAACCATGTCTATTCGAGATCAATCAGACCAAAATGCTGAAGTCATTTCGTCTATCACTTCCTGCACTCAAAAGAAGTCAAGAACAAATCAATATCATAATCAGGAATTCCATTTCATAAAGTCATACAGCAGAATACTGTCAGCTTTCAGTATCCCTGAAGCTCAAAGAGACATCAGTGACTCTAGTATCTAAATCAAGGCATCTGTTGACAAAGGAGCGGAGTGACTCCCCTCTTGTGCATCCCACTGCACCAGATCTCTGGCCAAGCTGAATTCTGGGTTCCATTTGGAGTAGACTATGCTAAACCAAAAGCATCGAGGTAAAGTTTCACAATTTGAGGATTATCTACTAGGTCCTCCTCCTCCATCCACTTCACATCCAATGCATGATAGTTCTTGAACTTAACCAAGAACTGCCTTCGGACTTTACTTTTATTCTTCATATCCTTATGTGCCAAAATCTGTTCAGGAACAAGGATCTCCTCGTTTTCTTCCACCTCGGGTTGCTCATCAGGCTCCCCGTCATCAGGCACATAACCTTTAAAAGGTTTCAAGAGACTCACATGAAATGCATTGTGAATCCTCCAAGTATCTGGCAGTTTCAATTGGAAGGAGACTTCATGTATCTTTTCAGTGATGTGGAAAGGGCTGTTGTATCGCATACTAAGCTTTGGAAAAGGCCTCTCCTTTCCCTTTTTCTTTCTTAGGCGTGCCTTCTCAAAACGTAAGAGCACCCAATCATCCTCCTTTAATTTCAAGTCGCGACGATGGCGATCCGCTGCCTTTTTCTGTCGTTCTTGAGACTTTTGCAAAGTCTTGCGAACCTTGGCAAAAGCCGTATCGAAGTCTTGCGTATATTCATCCGCTTCAAAAATCTTATCTTTCGTGCTTAGGAAGGGTGGAACCTTCGCAGCACCTTCAACAATCTCAAATGGCGCCTTCCCCGTCGAAGAGTGTATCGTGTTATTGTAGGCAAATTCCATGAAAGGTAGGTACTTTTCCCATTGAGTCTTCTGATCTGAGATATAACACTTCAATAAATCTAGAACCACTGAATTTGCAATCTCAGATTGCCCATCAGTCTGTGGGTGGAACGATGACGAGAACTGCAACTGCGTGCCAATACTCTCCCAAATTGCCTTCCAAAACAAACTCATAAATCTGGCACACTTCGTCTGGCAATTCTGGTGATAAGGGCAAAAAGAAGATGCGTTTCCATTATTGTAAAGCTAGGCTTCTTTATGGCTGAGTCTGCCCTTGATCTCCGGAGTCATGACAGAAACTCAGCACGCTGAACTTTGTGTTGATGTATGCTCATGTGTGCGTGTGTGTGCGTATGGTGTGTGTTGTGTTGGGGAGCATATGTTAGTACCTAGTTCTACACCCACTATTGGGCACTGACGACGTTAGTGGGGATGTCGTGGTATTTAGTCAATACTATGTATGATGGAGCTGATGGTTATATTGTCTTGTGGGTGACTACCATGGGTCTATACCTTGCACTTTCCTTCAAGGGTGAATCTGGGCTTATCCTGGATTCATCTAGGTATATTTTTTAGTCGTATTGCGGACATGCAGACTTCACATTGTGAAGTTTTCGTCCGAGTTACGACGAGTTGATATTGTGCTAATTCTTTCTATCCTTTGTGGTGCGTATGCCCTATCAACTACCTCATTTTTGTGCTAATTTTTCAGATTTAATGCTTTTTTTAGTGCTAGGCTTCATTATGGCTGAGTCTGCCCTTGATCTCCGGAGTCATGACAGAAACTCAGCACGCTGAACTTTGTGTTGATGTATGCTCATGTGTGTGTGTGTGCGTGTGGTGTGTGTTGTGTTGGGGAGCATATGTTAGTACCTAGTTCTACACCCACTATTGGGCATTGACGACGTTAGTGGGGATGTCGTGGTATTTAGTCAATACTATGCATGATGGAGCTGATGTTTATATTGTCTTGTGGGTGACTACCATGGGTCTATACCTTGCACTTTCCTTCAAGGATGAATCTGGGCTTATCCTGGATTCATCTAGGTATATATAATAATCACTTGATCAAACAGTGTCCTAAGTTGAAGGCCAAAGAGACTAAGAAGAAAGAGGGCCACAAACAGTCTCGCTAAGTGATCCGGCTTGACTGTTTTCTTCACTGGAATGAAATGAGTCTGTTTGCTAAATCTGTCAATAACAGTCCAGATACCATCGTGACCACTCTGTGTTCTCGGGAGATCAAAAATGAAATACATTGCAATACTTTCCCAAGGGCGGGTGGGTATGGGTAAAGGCTGTAACAATCCTTGTGATTTATGCCTGTCAAACTTGACCTTCTGGCATACTAAGCAACTGCGCACAAACTCTTCCACATCCTTTTTGAGTCTCGGCCAAAACAAGTATCTCTCTACCCCTTTTACGGTGGTAGCAATACCGCGGTGACCCGTAAAAGGTGGACAGTGACATTCAGTCATAACCTTTTTCCTCAATGGCTGTGTAACGCACAACATGGTTTTTCTCATCAAGTAGCCTTCCCGAATGGAGTATCCTGCTACTGTCTCCCCATCCCGTATCCGTGTGAAAATATCTGCGAAATCTGTATCTGTGGCATACTGGTCGACCATATCCTCGAAGCTCCTATGATGTATCGCGGAAATAGCCAGAACCAACGGCTTTCGAGACAAAGCATCTGCCACCACATTCTTTTGTCCCTCCACATGGACAATCTGGAAGTGAAACTATGACAAGATGTTCGCCCACCGCATCTGCTTCTCCGAAAGCTGCTTCTGTGACAAGTAGCAGCGCAAACTCTGATGGTCTGTAAAGACAGTAAAATCCTCTCCAAGTAGGTAATGCCGCCACTGAGTAAGAGCGTGGATAACCGCCAAAAGCTCTTTCTCATAAATCTGTGCTGTCATCTTCGGCCTTGAGAACAATCGGCTCTCGTAAGCAATGACATGGCCTTCTTGAATTAAGACCGCACCCAGACTACGACCACAAGCATCACAATATACTTCAAATGACTTCTGCAAGTCCGGCAAAGTTAAAACTGGTGACGTAGTCAATTTCTCTTTCAATGTCTGAAAGGCAGTCACCTCTGTGGGTCCCCACGAGAAAGGGACTCCTTTCTGTGTCAAGATATGCAAAGGGGAAGCAACCTCTGCAAACTTTCGAATGAACCGCTTGTAGTACGAACACAGTCCCAAGAAGCTTCTAACTTCATGGACATTCTTCAAATCGGGCCAATCACGTATAGTCTCTATCTTGGCCGGATCCATTTGTAGTCCTGCTACGGAGACAGTGTGTCCCAAAAAGTGTATCTCTGGTAGGAAAAATTCACTTTTCTTTGCATTAATCACTAACTTGTGATCTCGTAATGCCTGAAAGACCTGAAGCAAATGATCTCTGTGTTATGCCTCATTCTTGGAGAAAACAATGATGTCGTCAAAGAAAGTGCCAACAAATAGCCTGTACTCTTGAAAAATCCTGTCCATCGTCCGGTTAAATGTCGCAGGAGCATTGGTTAAGCCAAAAGGCATCACCAGAAACTCAAATAACCCAAAAGTCGTCCGAAAAGCTGTCTTGTAGATGTCTCCCAGCGCGATCCTGATCTGATGATATCCACTCTTTAGATTGATCCTGCTAAACCACGAGGATCCCTGTAACCTGTTGAGTTTATCATCGATCCTAGGGATCGGAAATCTGTTCTTGATGGTGATTTTGTTGAGAGCTCTATAATCGATGCAAATTCTCCAAGATCCGTCTTTCTTCAAAACCAACAACACTAGAGAGCAATACGGTGTAGTACTAGGCTGGACAAGTCCCCTTTTCCAAGAGGTCTTTCACTTGGTTCACAATCTCTTCATTCTGCGCTCGGCTCATACGGTAAGGTGGCCGGTTCGGTGGCGTGCTTCCAGGTATCAGATCAATGGTATGATCTTCACGACGAGAAGGTGGTAACTCGCTTGGTAGGCCTTCTGAGAAGCAATCGGCGTGAGAGTGGAGAAAATCTTGGCGTTCTTTATCAAGTTTAGACATATTTGTCTTATCATTATCGCTCAATTCTTTCATAAAGATCGAGTAAACAAACAGACTGGATTTCATTAATTTAGAAATGGCTAAAGCCGATACAATAGGGACAGACTCGCCCTTTAGTTTAATATCAAGGACAATGGTTTTGCCCGTCTCTATAGTCAATGTCGCGTTCCTCGCCCGATAATCGACTGCGGCGTTGTTCTTGTGGTACCGAGGAATCCCTAAGAGAACATCACAACCCTCCCAAGGCATTATGAAGAAGTCCTCATGCCCCAAATACCCCTGACAATGCAACCGAAGTTTGCCAATGACGGGTGTGATGGCTACGTCCCTGTCGGGTGCTGCTAGAACTGCCTCCGCAAGTGGTCCCATCCGCTCGGGAGTGATCTCGAGCCATGCCGCCAATTCCGGTGAAATGAAGTTGGCCTTGGCTCCTCCATCAAAGAAGATCAGAGCCTCTTGATCTTTCACTTTGCCCCAAGCTCGACAAAGTTCTGTACTCTCGTCCATGGTGTTGGGATCTGTACCCACACAATCTGGAACCAGTCCTGTTTTCATCTTGCCTTTTCGTCCACGTTCCTCAGTTGCTCTTGAACTCTCAGGCATGTCGTCGTTCTTATCATTCTGTTCTTTTTGTGCCTTTTTAGGGCACTTCGCGGAGATATGTCCATGTTCCTCGCATCCAAAGAACTTCCCCTCCTTGATGAAGCGAGCTCGCTCCTGAGGAGTAAGCTTGGGTCGTGCATCCTTCTTCTCTGGGTTGCTCTTTCTCTTTCTACTTTCATTCCCTGAAGTTTGTTCGGCTCGTTGTGTCATGGCCTCATCTGTGGGGTAAGTCAGACTGCAGAGTGAATGGCAAAGCCCCGCTTCGCATGACTCATCAACTCCTGAATAGAAGCTGACTTCTGTTCCAAGCAGTGATCTCGGATCTCTGTAGGTAGACCCAAGGTGATCCGCTCAATCTGTTTTCTGAACGAGATCGTTTTGAATGAAGAGGCGGGTAGAAAAGAGCTCCAGAATCTCTCATAGTAAGCATTTATTGTATCTCTCTTGGTCATCCGAAGATGGTTCCAAGCAGCTCGTATATCGCGTTCATGCTCTTGCGTCAACCAAGAAGAAATAAAAAGCTTCTTAAATTTCAGCCATTTAACTGGCGCAGTCTTGTTTAAAAGAAGCGTGGACCACCAAGTGCGAGCATTCCCCTTAAAGTAAGAGGCAGCTCTCCGAATCTTGGAGTGCTCTGAGTAGCGTTCTCCCGCGAAAGCGATGTTAAACTGCTGTATAAAAGACAAAGCCTTCGAAGCATCTGAGGATCCTGAAAAAGTGTCAAATTTGATCGAGTGTCCACCTTCCTTAAACTCTCGGACTTTCTTGCTTTTATCTTCGAGAAAGTCATACTGGTTGGCTTTATAAAAATTCTTCTTGTTCGCATAAAAGTTTCCGTCATTGGAGTCTGAACTGTCTGTAGACGAGTCCTCAGTAGAACTGTCAGTCACTGGGCGAGATTTAGGCTTCTTTGCCTTTTTCTTGCCCTTTTGGAAGCGTTGTTTCCTTCTTCGCTTTTTCCCTTTTCTATCTTCTTTGCTCGAATCTAAAGAGCTAGAAGAACTGTCAGAAGAAGAAGAAGAAGAAGAAGAAGAAGAAGAAGAAGTGGGTACTCCTTCAAAGTGAACACGCCTTCTTCTGTTTCTTTGCTTTGTCAAATGTCGACTGATGACCCAAATAACCCGGGAAGTCAGTGCCTTTCTTCTGCTTTTTGCTGTACTTTTTAGCTTTCTTTTGCGCGTCAAAAAGATGAGCAATCCGTGCATCAACCACCTCTTCTAGTTCCTTCTCTGAATACTGTTTGTGATCAGAAGGTTTCTTGAGAGCGGGTTTTGGGGGTGGTGTAGTGGTTTTCTGCCACTGCGCATGCACTTCCTGAAAAGAAGTCTCGCTCATATATTTTGCCAATTTCGGATCCTTCGCAAAACTGAGCATCATCTTTGTTGCATCGCCGATCAATTGACGACGCTTTATCTCTCTTTGCTCCGCTTGAGTAGGCCGAGGCGGGCGATACTCTCTGCCGGAATCTTCGTTGTGATCCTTGCCCGCATCTCTAGATGCAGAGGGAGTCGACTGATCCTTGCATGAAGCCATAGATGCTGCAAAAAAAAAAAATGGGGATCGGATTTCCCGTAGAAGAGAAATCGGCCGTGCTCTGATACCATTATAATAGTCTTGGACACTCCAAGTCAAGAATCAATCACGACAGCACCAAAATAACCACTTCAAAACAATTCACAGATCACAATAGATTTGCATTGGCCCAATGGAGTTCCGTGCCTAGAGATATTGGCCCCAAAGATTGGCGCCCCTTTAGGTACTTCTTTATGTATTAATCAATGATGAAAGGACAAGAGAGCGGTTAGGGTTTCACTCTCAGACTCTGTGTCCAGATGCTCTGCAGAGTGAGCTGTAAACCACTTATTTAAAGTTTACAAGGATGCCCAAAAGCAGAGCCCCAAAAGCTTCAGTTAAAAGCAAAAATTCTCTCTTTCTCTCTCTCAAGAGAGTAAAATAAAGCAATCTCTCTCTCTCTCTCTCTCTCTCTCTCTCTCTCTCTCTCTCTCTCTCTCTCTCTCCTTAGCAATTTGCGTGGAGAAAAAAGCAGCCAAATCCGTCGCTCAGCTGGAAAAGCGTCGCAAAATCCCGGTGCTGCCACGTCATCATGCCAGCGCATTATCGAAAATCTGTTCTCTACTGCTAGGGTTAGGGTTAGGGTTTTTGGCAGATTTTAGGATTTGCGAGTTTTAGGGTTAGGGCTTGTAGAAGTAGGGTTTTCAGTAGGAGTCAGGCCTAGGGTTTCCCGCATCCTCTCGGGCAAACACGTCATCACTTTGTGACACTAACCTCTAGGCGGGCTCTCTCAACAAGAGAGGGACTAATCACATCATGCATATTGCCTGGGTCAAACAATATGAGAAAACGTTGCCCCGTCATATGGCCATAACATTTAATGAGAGACTCATCAATGGGAGGTTCATGAGGAACTTGGGGCATACTCTTGTTTTATTTATTGCATTGACAGAGGAAGTGGGTTCTGTGGATTCTTTAGATTCATTAGAGTCAAGCTTAGGACATGTTCTTTTATGTGACCCTTAATGTGACAATAAAAACAACGACCTTCCTTAGAATAAGTGCTTTGCTCTTCCGACGTGATGTATCCTCCTACAATTCCTTGTGCTACCTTTTCATCTGGAGTAATCTTAGGTTTAGCAATTGTGTTAGCTTTACCCTTAGGTTCACTTTGAGAGTTCTTTTCTGAGAGACTATTGGAAGATTGGTTAGAAGAGTTACCGTTCTTACCACTCTTACTGTTCTTACCGTTCAAAGGGTTCTGAGAAGTCTGAGAGGTACTTGTCGAAGTCTTGGTTGCCTTAGGCTTTCCCTGTTGTGCTTCATCTCCTGTGTGAGAGAAATCGCTACCGCCTTGTTGAGATCTATTGGATCGAGCTCCTCGACATCGTACTTGATATACTCGTCCAATCCATAAAGGAATTCCTCTTTGCGCTCATCATCCGACTTGCGTAGTTGGGTGCCTAGCTGCAAAATACAGTTAGAGAAAGACATAACTAGCATACCATTTTGCTTGAGAGTGCGCCAATCGTCCTTCAATCGTGCGAGATACTGAGGTGGCATAAACTGCGCCTTGAGCTTGTCTTGGAAATCGGCCCAATTGAAGGAAAGGGGCGTGAATTTGTTGGCTTCCTCTAGGTGTGCGGGTACTGTGCCTCTTGCCATGCGTGGTACCAATTGATGGCATCACCGGCAAGGTACATAGCTGCCGTCAAAACCTTGTTATTTTCCGTCTTCTTAGTTGTCGCAAAATAACCATTAAATTGTTGCAACCAAGAATGAATAACCGTAGCATCCATCTTACTAGTAAGTATATCCATCTCACCATCATACTTACTGAACTGGATCTTCTTTGTGACTGGGTTGTTGGAGTTCGAATCTCGGCTTGCGCCACTTGATGAACTACCAACATCTTTGGTTGGCTCGGACTTCGAGGCTAGAACTTGTCGAACCAATTCTTGCGTGCGTAGTTCTCTCTGTGCCTCACGATCGGCCTCCAAGGCCACTTGTCTTTCTTCGGCCGCCAAGCGCACATCATCGCGCTCACGCTCCAAAGCTGCTTTTCTTTCCTTTCGTTCCTTGTCCGCCAAGCACGCTTGTTCACGCTCGCGAATCATCCGTTCCTCGGAGGCTGCCTGTCGTTCTTGGCGCTCACGCTCCAAGGTAATGCGCTACGCCTCCAAGGTAATGCGCTGCGCTTCTTGTTGAGCCATCGCAATGCGATTCGCTTCTTGTTGTTGTGCCATCATGTCCATCATCATCTTGACCAAAGCCTCCATAGGATTTGGTGCAATACTTGGCGTAGATGGCGAAGAGGGAGGGTCAGGAAAACCTCCATGGTGAGGAAATTCTTCTTCAGTACTTTCATGCCCATCACCTCCATTGGAAGTATCCAATCCGCTTCGGGTGATGACCATACACTGTGATCTTTGGTTCTTAAGTTCACGAGAGAAACTTGGGTTCTTGTGGGTCTTGGGTCCTTGAGGGTCTTGGGGGTCTTGAGGTTGTTGGGTTCTTGAGGTTCTTCTTTCGCTTGCAATGTGTGTTAGAGAAGGATCTTCTCTTCACCCGAGTTCTGCTCTTTTCCGCGGGCGCACCCCTTGGCGGCCTTGCGCTCACACCAAGTTTGCTTTTTCCCACCTCACGTTGATTGGCCGGCTGCTAAGTGCATGGTCCGCTCTCAATGAGTGAAAAGAGGCACAAGGGGAGGTTGTACAAGACCTTCTTTCCTGGGTTTCCTGTCACTCTTCAAAAAACACGATTAGGAATCGACACGCCCAAGTTGACTTGGGTTACCCGCGACCGCAACAAGCTAAATGTTTTTTGCGGTTCTTGTGGTTCTTTCGTTGAGTGATACAGAACACTGCCAAAGCTCTGATACCAATGTAGGGTGCAACGGAAGTGAATGTTGAACTTTGCTCAAGATGAGTGATTCGATCGTGCTCAAGGTTCCTTTTTCCTTATGAAAGGGAGAGCCTTCCGTTCTTTAATGAGAGTGCAATGGACACAAACAAAGTGAGTGGACACTGTGATGGAAGTGCATGAGACTGAGAGATAGAGAGAAAAGAGAATACGACACTAGAGACGTTGTAAAACCCTCCTCCAAGGGCCCACCTTGATGGCGAGAGTGGTCTACTATCGATTGCACAATCTGGTACAATGGCTGATGTGATGATTTTAAATGCTTGCCATGTCGATGTCGACGGTGTGGACGACGAGGACGAGACTATGGCTGAAAAGTGAATGCTGCGAATCTGCAACTGTCACACCAGGACGGGGCTGATCTGCTGCCCTCGCCAAGGGCGGTAAATGCATGCGAAAACGCTGACTGTTCTGAGGTCTAAATCTGAAAATGATGGACTGTTGTATGGCTGAAAACTATCCGTTGCAGAACCGTCCATGGCAAGCTCTCGCGGCGAAGATGTGCTACGGAAATGGACGGTTCGTAGAGCTAAGTGCTGAATTCAGAAAATGCTGGCAGATTTGGAGGTAAATGCAAAAAACGCTAGGGCTGTCCGGGGTTCTTCGTGATGGTACCGATGCGGCAGGGATCTGCATCAAAGGGGCAATCGCTGGCTGATCTGCAAGGCGATATGGCTGAACCAAAAGCGCTGGCAGCAAATGGTCTAAATCTGAAAACACTAGCAGCTCTTCAAGGCTGAAAACGCTAGCATGAAGGAGGGGGTTTGTCTTGTTGAGAGGGGTTCTTGTTCTTGTTGAGAATTGGCCTGTTGAGCAATGCTCCTGCTGCCTCATCTGCCTGAAAGTGCTAACTCTGGTTGCTTTATATTATCTTAGCAAAATTGCCCTACCTAGTTCCCAACAAAAGTCACTTAATAAATAAGTGAAAAATGTCAAAAATAGGGAAAATAGGTTTAATGCACTGGAAAATTCCCCTAATGGATTCTGATGATCATGCTGTGTGCAAACGGAGGATATGCATCTAATCTAAGTGACTGGTCATGCACGGTCTGCGAACAGACTCACGAAAGTGCCAGATCACTTCCTATTTTAGAGTGACTTGACTGACTGAACCCTGGTCATGCTGTAGCTTGTCCACAGACACAGGGTTGGATGTGTCACGTGACAATCAATCGAGTAATCCTTCAGGTGTTTCGCAAATCTCCGGTCTCTGGAGTACTTAATTAATCTTTACACACACGTGTCAACCTACAATTGACGCTTGTACTCCGCTATGGCAAACTTCTTCTTTGAAATTTTGCCCAAACCTTCATTCTTTTCTTGAGTTCCCGTGCCAGATTTCAACTTTTCTTTGCCTCCCCCCCGAGAGGTGTTGTCTCTGTCATATTCTCGGCGAGAACGCATATGTAGTCTGGGGATCTATATGGCTTATGCCTTTAAGACAGAGCGATGACGACAGGAGCGTGTCCGATGCGCGATGAACAAAAGGTAGGAGTGGCTAATAAGTCTGGGGTCGAGACACGAAGATTCTTTCACAAACGAAATCTTGTCTGCTCTCTCAGATTCTCCTCTAGAACGTGCGTGTTTGCAGAAGGGATCGGATCCTCCGTAGAAGAAGAATCTTTCTGAGCTTTGATACCACTGTAACAGACTTCGACATGCCAAGTCGAGAATCTGATGCAACACACGTGAGAGAAACTGAAATAACTTAATCACAATTGAGAGAGACATCGCCGTAGTTCCGTGCCCAGAGAGATTGGTCTCAAAGTCCGACGCCCTTTTCAGTATTTCCTTTTATATTGATCTTGGCAAAGTACAATGTCCGAGGGTCCTCCCTCTCTGCTCAGTTGCTCCTAGGATAATCTGAGAGAGAATTGAGGCCGTGGCAATCCTTATAAAGATTCTTGGCCTTCCAAAAGCAGTTACATGACAAGCTTCAGGTTCAAAAGCATCTGGTCTCAATTCCCTATCGCCAAAAGCTGCCAGCGCAGATCACGGAAATCCGTACAGATGCCACGTCAGCAGCCAATGCAAATCGTGGAGTTGTCCATACAACGTTGCCACATCCGTAGATTGTAACAAACTTGGACACTCCAAGTCAAGATTCTATGGTGACACAATAGAGATTCACTTCAAAACAGTTCACAGTTTACAATTGATTGATTGCAAGCAGTTCGTATATCTCTTTTGAACTCCGGAGTGAGCTAAGAAGAAATAAAAAGCTTTTCAACCATTTAATTGGAGCTTCGTTTCTCAATAGAAGAGTGAAGCACCATGTTCGAGCATCTCGGAAAGGATTCAAATTGAGTGTCCACCTTCTTTAAATTCTTTTACTTTCTTGCTTTTATCTTCGAGGAAGTCATATTGGTTGGCTTTTTAAAAATGTTTCTTCTTTGCATAAAACATGTGATCGTCGGAGTCCGAAGTATCTGAGGATGAGTCCTCGGTAGAACTGTCAGAAACTGGGTGAAATCTAGGCTTCTTTGCCTTATTTCGAAGCTTTTCTTTTTTGCTTCACTTGTCCATGTCTTTTAGCGAGTACAGGTTTTGCTTTTCTGCACTCGTCTGTCTTTTCGGCTTTACTCCCTACCTGAGAGGAGAAGCAATGGCCACACGCCGTCTCTAGTAAATCTTATCAATCTGGTAATTCTTCAGGTGTATCACCAATCTCGGGTCCTTGGAGTACTTAATCAATCTGTTCATACATATGCCAATCTGCAGTTGACGTTTGTACTCCTTCTCTGGCAAACTTGTCTGAAAAAAATTTGTCCAAATCTTCATTCTTTTCTTCAGTACCCGCGCCGGATCTTCAACTTTTCTTTGCCTTCCCACCGAGAGTGTCATCTTTGTCAGATTCTTCACCAGAACCCATGTGTAATCTGGGATTTTTAATGGCTTTATGCCTTGTAAGACAGACCGATAAAGATGGGAGCGCGCCCGATGCGCGATGTATGAAGGGTGGGAGTGGCTAATAAATTTGGGGTTTGGACACGAAAATTATTCCCAAAAGCTGTGTGGCTTTGATACCACTGTAACAAACTTGGACACTCCAAGTCAAGAATCTACCGCGACAGAACACAAATTCACTTCAAAACAGTTCACAATTGATTCGACACGGCCCGACGGAGTTCCGTGCCTAGAGATATTGGCCCCAAAGACTAGCGCCCCTATTGGTATTTCTTTTTGTATTAATCTGAGTTCAAAGTACAAGAGAGTGGGAGGGGTCTCACTCTCAGACTCAGCGTCCAGATGCCTTGAAGAAGTGAGGCCCTGCCCACTTATTTATTGGTTACAAGGGATGCCCAAAAGCAGAGCCCCAAAAGCAGTAAGTGAAAAGCTTAAAAAAATAAAGCAACTATTGCCAAAAGTTGCCAATTTGCAGCCAGCGCAAAATCTAGGAATTCTGTACGTTTTGCTCCGTCAGGAGCTCCGCGAAAAGCGGGATTTTCGTACACTGTGCCACGTTACCTTGTCATCACGTTTTGTGGCGGAATTTTTGGAAGTCCGTATGACATGCCACGTCAGCATGTCAACGCATATTGCGGGTCCACGTCAGAGTGTATGTATCTGGGGCATGCCACGTCACCAATTTGTGACACAGATTCACACAAAATTGGGTCCTTGCTTTGCTTTAATGTTCTTGTGTCCCCTGGGCCCCATCAAATGGGACCCCATAAGTTGTTATAACTTTTAAATCTGTCAGTTTCACTAGGGTTTGTCCGACCGGACGTGCCACGTTATCACTTTGTGGAAGCGTGGTAGGCCCATAACCCACTGGTCCCGAGATCGAAACTTGGCTCTGATACCACTGTAACAGACTTTGATGCAACACATGTGAGAGAAAGTGAAAATAAATTAATTACAACTGAGAGAGACGACACGGCCCGGCATAGTTCCGTGCCCAGAGAGATTGGCCCCAATGTCTGGCACCCCCTTTTGGTATTTCTTTTTCTATTAATCTTGGCAAAGTACAATGTCAGAGGGTCCCCTCTCTCTCTCTCTCTCTCTCTCTACTCAATGCTCTCAAGCTAATGTGAGAGAGAATGAGGCCTTGGCAATCCTTATAAAGGCTCTTGGCCTTCCAAAAGCAATTACATAAAAAGATTCAGGTCCAAAAGTATCTGGTCTCAATTCCCTAGCGCCAAAAGCTGCCAGCACAAATCGCGAAAATCCATACAAATGCCACTCAGCAGCCAGCGCAAATCACGGAGCTATTCGTACAACGCTGCCACGGCAACAGATTCACGCAAAATTGGGTCCTTGCTTTGTTTCAATGTTCTTGTCTCCCTTGGGCCCCATCAGACGGGACCCCATAAGTTGGAACAACCTTTAACTTTTAAATGTGTCTGTTTCATTGGGGTTTGTCCGACCGGACATGCCACATCATCACTTTGTGACACACAATATACTGGTATGTCTGTTAACCTTGGGAAGACCAAGGCGATCAACACCCAATTTCGTTTATGGATAGGTTCGAGTGGAGTATACAGATATAAACACTTACCTTGGGGTCGTTTCTAGTGGCCCAATCATGGAGAGCGGCAAAAACTAGACTGACTGGAACACACGCAACTTTGGGAGGTTTGAAGAGGAGGAGCTCATAGGTTTAGTTCCAGGAGCCTCACTCCACGTGGTAGACAATACGGATTTCCGCGTTTTGCACTGACAGTTGTTGACGTGGTAGGTTGTCGAGAATTCCGTAATTTGCGTTGACAGCTTTTTGGGCCATTAGCTTTTGAGTTTGAAGCTTTTGAACTAATTGCTTTTGGGGCTCTGCTTTTGGCCTCACTGTGCAAAGCATCTGGACGCAAAGTTTGAGAGCAAAGGTCCCTCGGGAGTTGTACTTTGCAATGATTAATGAAAAAGAAATACCGAAAGGGGTGCCAGACTTTGAGGCCATTACCTCTAGGCATGGAACTATGCTAGGCCGTGTCGACTCTCTCTCTGTCTCTCTCTCTCTCTATATATTAAAGTTTAGTGATTATGAAGTTTTTGTTCGTGTGTTGCTATTGATTTCGCGCTTGGAGTGTCCAAGCCTATTACATGTTCAGTCTGTTCTTTTCTGTTGGTGCGTGGTGCCCGTCCGCGTTACACTAATGGCTCACAGGCGGAAGTTCTTTCAGCATGAATCCAATGCTTTTCGAGGAGGAACAACTATAATTAGAGGTCTTGTGGCTCGTTGTGGAGTGGTCACTTTGGCGAACAATTGGAGAAGTACTGTTGTGGGCTACCTCCAGAACTTAAGGGCTATTGCTTGAAGCAAAAGGCCACAAGCAATTAGCAGATGATGGTCCAGACTCGGGATGCGAACAATCTCCTTATGGGAAAGAGAACTTTTGGCAAGAAAAAGACCAAAGAGCAATCAAAGAACAAGGACTAGTAGGCATATGCAAGACACTAAGAAGAGTTCGAAGTTCCAAAAGACGAAATTCAACAAGTCTAGAAATGTTGAGAAGAAGATGGAATGGTTCAAGCAAGGCAAGTGCTTCACATGTGGAGAGGTGGAGTATAAATCTGTAGTGTGCCCTAGTCGAGAGATTGAAGACAAGCTAGAAACTTCCAAGGCTGCTCAGGTGTGCAAGGGAAAGAAAGCCAAAACGGAGGTTGATGAGATAGATGAAAAGACCTTCCATTGAATGCTAAGCTGAAGGGCTAGTAAGTGGGCTAGTTAGTAATAGAACAAAGGTGTCTTGGTGTAACAAACTTGGACACCCCAAGTCAAGATTCTACCGCGACACAACAGAGATTCACTTTAAAACAGTTCACAAAAGACGACACGGCCCGGCGTAGTTCCGTGCCAAGAGGTATTGGCCCCAAAGACTAGCGCCCCTTTCGGTATTTGTTTTTATATTAATCTGTGTGCAAAGTACAAAGAGCCCGCGGGTGCTCACTCTCAGACTTTGCGACCAGATGCTCTGAGAAGTGGCCCCTAAGGCCACTTATAAATGTTTACAAGGGGTGCTTAAAGCAGAGCCCCAAAAACTTCAAACTCAAAAGCAATAGTTCCCAAAAGCAACCGTTTCAAAAACCTGCAGTAAAAGCAGTCAATGTAATTTACAAAATTTTCGTACAGCTGTCAGCACAAAAAGCGGGCCTATCCGTACAGCCTGCCACATCAGCATGTCAGCGCAAAATCCGGGTTTTCGTACAACTGCCACGTTAGCTTGTAATAATGCCACGTCAGCAATCAGCATGTGTGTGTGTGCGTCCGGGCACTGCCACGTCATCAGTTTGTGACATATCCCCCTCTTGAAAGAATTGTAATCGCCCTCGATTACGCCTGCAAAACAGACAGAGGCCATGAACTGTCTTAGTAGACACTCTGACTATTAGTATTGACGCACTAGACACGACACATCTAGTACTTGTACAAGACGACAGTCACATCACCGGACATCACTTGACATCACAAAACATCACATGACAAATCACATATAAATTCATTCCAAATCTCAGACCATGATTAATTGGCAATGTATTTAGTAACTGCATCTAGATCCAATCGGGACCTCATGGATGCTTGATTAACTAATCCTTATTGCAATCATGTCTAAAGAGATTTATGAGTTCGAAATGCTGCAGTTATTTCGTCTTTCAGTTCCTGCACTCAAACAAGTCAAGTACAAATCAATCATTTTCATTTTTGGGAATTCCTATTTCAAAGTTCTTCATTCACACACTTAGTTCATACTAAACATAGTGTTTCAATCATCTGGTCATCTCATCCGTCAAGAAGTCTTGATGCACCTAGATCCCTATGTAGCCATCTCATCCCGCGGGAACTCTTGATGCGCTCACCACAGTATCCAGTCATCTTATTCATAGTCATCTTATTCATATGGGAATCTTGATGCACTAGCATCATTCAACATGCATCATCATTCTTATCTTGAATCGAAAGGATATTTGATTTGTTCCTGAGCTTTCGTCGCTCTTGATGTCACCATCTCATCCTCGATTTCACCTGCAAAATAGGCAAGGAGATGGCTCACCTCGTTGCAAAAGAGTGGATGTCTAGCTCCATGCTTCCCAATGCATACAGATACGAGTTCCTCACTCTGATTATTTTCGGTTATCTGTCACAAACAACCAGATTGTGAGTTCATCAATATCCCTTTCAGTGTCCTTTCCAGTATTTGGTTCATCTTCTGGACAACTACTTTGTCCAGCTTGTTCTGCGAGTGAAGCTTTCGCTTTTTTGCACTTGTCTGTCCTTTCAGCTTTCATCTCGTCGTGAGAGGAGAGTCAATGGCCTCACGCCATCTCCATTGAATCTCATCAATCTGGTGATCCTTTAGGTGTTTCGCAAATCTCGGATCTCTAGAGTACTTGATCTACCTTTTCACACCCTTGTCAACCTGCAGTTGACGCTTGGACTTTGCTTTGGCAAACTTCTCCGCCGAAAAATTTGCCCAAATCGTCATTCTTTTCTTCTGTTCCCGTGCTGGATTTCAACTTTTTCTTTGCCTTCCCGTTGGCTCCTCAAGTAGGCACCCTTGGCAGTATCTTTATTACATTAGTGAACCGTAACCATTACAACAGTTTTGTGTGAGCCCACTCACAACATTAAGTGCTCTTTACCTAACACATTCCTTCCACCTAACTCACATTCTAGCGTTACCACTATTCTTCTACCCCCATCAACTTCCACCTATACTCAAGAACATCGGTATGGATCTTAGATGATTTGACACCCATGACCCCTCCAACTTAAGAACAGGGGCAAAGTGTTGGCTAAAGTCACAGAAGAAGGAAACAAGGAATGGGTTAGGCCACAGAGGAGGAAAAGCTATGATCAGAGATTTCGAGTACACCACCTAATCTCCTTAACTTACTAATGCATGTTCTCTTTCTTTGTTCATATCTTAGTTTGAATTGGTATTCTGATAAGAATTTTGCAAGGGGTGATCATTTTTCTATATGAGCACTCTTTACATGTTGAATGCAAAGGAGTTCTGTCTTTGATCTATTGTGGTGTATTTGTCTTCATGAAAGAAGCTTATTTACAGAGTGCTATCTTCTTTGCTTAGGAATGGATATCGGGGCTGGTGCTGTATGGATGGAGTATATAGCTTTTCTAAAGGCTACTCCGGTAATGTTTAGCTTCTGTAATTCTTAAGTGAACATTGCGTTCGGCCCTGTTAAAGGGTGAGGTTTTTCTTACCAAAATGCTTAATTATATTCAGGCATCATCACCGCAGGAGGAGTCACAAAGGATGACAGCTGTTCGTAAGGCCTATCAGCGAGCAATACTGGCTCCCATACACCTTGTGGAACAACTGTGGAAAGATTATGAAAACTTTGAGAATTCTGTTAGCCGAGCGCTGGTACAACCTCTTTGTTTTGATAATGTATACAGAAACTGCAACATTTTTTTGTCACTATAATTGAAACGTCCTCCTGTCAGTCTGTCCTGTGGCACTGTCTAGAACGCCCTCTTACAGTTTGCACAAATCAATTCTGATTGTCAAAGTTTTACAGGCTAAAAGTCTCCTTGCAGAGTATCAGCCTAAACATTTTAGTGCAAGGGCTGTCTATAGAGAGCGGAAGAAGCTTTGTGAACGGATTGACTCAAGCATGCTAGCTGTTCCACCAACAGGCTCTATTAAAGTAAGTTCTTTGATTTCTGTATTTGAAGGGGTAACTGCTCCTCTCACAAGAGTCCGATGTTTAAGTTTAGTGTTTCTAATGTTTTAGAGCAGTAGAGGTTTGGGTTGAGATGGTGGGAGTTATTTACTCACTTAACTTAAGAGGGTTGTGTGAGACACACTTCTTCTGGACTCTTACCTTCATTGGATAAAATGTCAGTTTAATGTGTTGTTGATGAGGTTTAAGGTTTTATTTGTAATCGTGCAGGAAGAACAGCAATGTTCAGCCTGGAAGCAGCTATTGGCTTTTGAAAAGTGAGTCTCCATCAATCTTAGCTTGCTATGCATAAGCCTCTGGTCTTGCTCAAAATTTTGATTAATCAAACATTCAGAGTTTATTCTGAGCATCTGTGTAGTATTTTCACTTTCGAAATTTGTTGTGCTCTTTAATTTGTATTTATAAATTTTTTTGGGTTACTTTTAGAGGAAATCCACAGATGCTTGATGCCACTTCTTTGACAAAAAGGGTTGCATTTACGTTTGAACAGGTGCTTCTTTTTCTATCCTTAATAATCACATGATGTCAAGTGAACCTTGGTTGCAATTTAATGCTTGGAAAAAGCTGATTGGCTCACTTTTGTTTGAATTTTTCTAATGGTGATGGAAGACAAAGACGAGTTGTGGGTGGGGTTCTCTTTGTGTACAATTGGGTCGTTGCTTGAATAAGCTGTTGCTCATTGATTGCAGCATGAGAAATAGGTAAAACCTGCCAAATGGGCTACATTAACTCCTACCATGAGGAACATGTTCAAAGAAGGGAGACTCTCCTAAGATAGAAACAGTCACAAAATGGGAGGGGCGAAAAGCCAAACTTGGGGCCTGTAAACCGTGGACTACCATGAATAAAGTTTCTGACTGTTGAAGGCCTAGCATAGCCTCTCAGGCTGATGTGAGCTTCCCTGGATGCAACCATACTGTCCGTTCGGTTTGAATCAGCTTGAGCCAGAAAGCCCGAACGGTTCCCGTGGGTGGCTCAGGTTGCCCCTTGGTAACTCGGAAGCATCTGCCCTCTAAATAAACAAAATGACAAGATCGGTCAGCTCCTACCGTAGATCTCTCTCTTGGGTTGTGGGATCTGCGGGAAGATCTGGCATGGGGTACGGATAAGGCCTGAAGCTGAATATCTAGCCTACTTGGCTCAATCTTGTAGCCAAATGCTGGCCAGTTATGGCTGACCAAGCCATTGCATCCCAGTGTAGGTCAAGGTCTGAAGGATGGAGACCTTTAAGCAAACAATCCTGAGCTAGACCTCCTATTTCTGAGGGCAGTGCCGCATGCAATGCTGCTGCATCTCTGTTGTATGCCCATACTCTGGACAGGTCTGCGAGTTACCACTTTAATCAAGTAAAACTCCAATTGCTGTCCCTTGATGAGTGACAGTTTATTGGAAGGCAATAACATTGCAAGGCCGGTGACCAGCCTAGAGACTCGTCGAAAAATTTGAGAGAAGGGTCTCTTAGAGACCATGTTGTCACAAATGCCGTGCCGCTGCTAGAGTAGCCTCCTGTCTAGCTTCCTATTGAATGCCCCTTCCCCCACCCCTTACCTTCACAATGCACACAAGCTTTCAAGGGCCAAGGTTCAAGCTCTACCCTCTCGAGTCTAGACTCTCAAGCTCTAGCCTCTTTCATGCTTTCAAGTCTAGACTCTACAAGGTTAAAATCTCTCTCTCTCTCTCTCTCTCTCTCTCTCTCTCTCTCTCTCTCACCTCTTCGTCTACATTATCTCTTCGTCTACATGTAGAGAGAACTCATGGCTTTGATGGGGATTCATGAGGTGATGCACTCAAGAGTTTGGAGAGTGAGCAACAAGAAAAATGGAGCAAGGGGCGAAACCTCGAAAGAAAGGGCAATCATCCTTCGTTTTCCGTCCATGGAAGCGAAGGACTTTCTGAAGAAGAGACCAACTCTTAAGAAGACGGGTATCTTTCTCGGGGATGACCTTACCCTCTCACAGGTCGCCCATATGCAGGAGGTAATGCCAGAGATTAGAGCGGCAAGGGAAAAAGGTAAGATTGCTTTTTACCGAGATTGAAGAGTGGTGATATTGGAGCGACGCTCCACATGACGGTGTGAGGCCTATGGGACCACACTCAAAGTTGCTACCTTGAATTGTAATGGATCTATGCACCTTGATGTGGGTGCTTTTGAGGAGAGTTTTACCGGGAGAGACATCATCTTCAACTCTGAGACACATCAGGCCCCTGGGCAGTCTATGCCTCACATTAGTGGATACAGATGGGAGACAGCCTGTAGACAGGAGACACGATCAGAGCACAGAGGGTGGGGCTCAAGAGGAGTGGCAGTGTTATTCAGGGAGGAGTTGCAGCCATTGATACATATAGCCCACATGGATGAACAAGCTAGGTACATGTGGGTGAGATTGAGAGCAAAGATAGACGGATATCTCTACATTGCTATTTGCTACTTTCCCCCGAGTATGTCAATATATGCACCACCCAGAGGACAGTCCCCCTTCTCTATTTTGATGATGACATATGGGAGTTCTCTAGAGATGGTGACATTATCATTCTAGGGGATTTCAATGCTAGGAATGCCCATCATTAGACAGTATTTTATGATACTTTAGAGGAGATGTTGAGAGAGCTGGATGTTGCAGAGGCGGGCATGTCCAGACTATTACAAGATAGGGAAAATACTGAGTATGAGCGGCACTTGATAGACATGGGGACTGCACGTGGACTTGCCATTTTGAATGGCCTACAGAGATTTCCCGTTGTGGGAGGTTTCACATGCTTTCCACACAAACATGGAGCCAGCACAGTGGATTATGTGATGGCACAGCCGAGCCTCATCTCTAGTATCCAGGATCTCATAGTTTGGCCTAGACGTGTTGGGGTGGCAGTGGATCATGCTCTTGTGTTGTTGACCATCTCTTTCCCGTTCAGTGTAGCACACAGACCATGGGTAGCAATCCCTACTCGCTACACCTTCACGCGGGAGACGGATTTTGTATACATAGACGGGATCTACAGACGCCTATACATTGAGGAGGGAGGGCGACCTCTGGAGGAGCTCACTATTATACTGACATAGACATTACATGATGCAGCAGCAAAGGCATACCACACACCCAACCTGAGCAGAGACGCCGTTCTGGGAGCATGCCTCAGAACAGCTGGTATGATGAGGAATGCCGCCAGACTAGAGCTAGACTTCAGAGGGAGGTGCTTTTGGGGGACATCACTCACAGATTGACTTCCAAGTTCTGACACCTAGTGCTGCGGAAGAGGAGGGCATTTTTGGCTCGACTAGAACAGGATCTATACTAGCTATTCTCGAATCAGGACTTGTGTGAGGCATGGCGGCTCTTTCATGAGCCATCATAACCCCCCCCCCCCCCCCCCCCCCCCCCCCCCCCCCCCCCCCCCCCCCCCACAGAGACCTGGGGTCAGTACACATCATCTTTGTACAAAGTTCTTGGACAGCCGCCCCTTCCCGACCCCCCCGATCCATGCCCACACACGTGCTTTTTTCACCCGCCAAGATGGTGAAGAAGGCTATTGACAGGATGAGGACTAGGAGAGCATATGATCATATGGCTTAGTGATTGAGCATTTCATGCATGCCAGAGATCTACTAGTAAAGCTTCTAGCAGTTATGTTTAACCGTGCCATGTGTGAGGGCTTGCTTGATACTTGGAGCCTATCTACGATTGTACCTATCTTCAAGTCAGTAGACCCTATGGAGCTTGGGAATTATCGCACTATCATGATTGGACACACATTGGCAGGGTTGTATGCATCCATTCTTGAGCAGCAGCTAAGTAGATGGGCAGAGAGGGAGGGAATGCGTGCAACTGGGCAGGTAGGGTTTAGGAGAGGTTTTTTTACTTTTGACCATATCTTGACATTCAAGGCCATCATTGAGGAGGGCAGATCCCATGGGAGACGGATCTATTGTAGCTTTGTGGACTTCCGCAAAGCATTTGACATAGTACCTAGAGTTAGATTGATGCGTAGATTACAGGAGATGGGAGTACCCACAGAGCTCATTTGGGGGATCATGGCATTGTACAAATCAGTAAAGGGCATGTACGCACCTCAGAGGGTCTATCTACACCGGTTCACTCCACTATTCGGGTGAAGCAGGGCTACCCGCTCTCTCCTACTTTATTTGGTATGTATGTGGATGAGGTTTCTGACTACATTCAGAGAGATGGTGATAGAGGTGCACCGTTGGCAGGGACATGGATTCCGCTATTGTTATATGTTGATGATATTGTGTTGATCTGCGACACTCCGGAGGGGATGCAACGTCACTTGGATGCTTTGCATAGGTTTTCCCATGAAAGTGGTTTGTCTGTCAACCTTGGTAAAACCAAGGTCATGGTATTTAATACCACCCCATAGTGGATTTGGAGGTCAGCGCCCGCATTCACATACGGCCAGGAGACAGTGGAGTGTACAGATGCTTACACTTACCTTGGAGTGGTTTTTAGTGAACCAGCATTTTCTTTGAGAAGAGCAGCAGAGACTAGATTGACCTGAGTCCATGCGGCATTGGGTAGATTGGAGAGGATGTGTTCATTGACACTCTGGTGGCTTTTGCATTGCTCTATGGAGCTGAGATATGGGGGCCTTCATTGGATCATCACGGGAGGACAGATCGCACTAATGGATGGGGGGACATGGAGAAGCCTCTGGTCTCTATGATCTCGCGGCTCATTAGAGCCAAGGCTTCAATACCACGTGCCATTATCCGAGCAGAGCTAGCTGCCCCCCCACTAGTGGTTGAGGCGCTCACCAGATCTTCTCCTTCATACACCGCATGTGGGAACTTCCCAGAGACAGATACGCCCACCTTGCACTTGAGTCATCTCGACAGTTAGCCATGCAGGGAGATACAACATGTTTGGTATGGGGAGATGACATCATGGTTTTAGGCGTATGGGTTCAACATAGACAGATTGCCCCCCTTCCAGTACTCATTGGATGCACCCCCTCTGACTCTTACACAGTCTGAGATCACCAATTTCATCCGCTAGGACCTGACTCAGCTAGACACCAAGAGGACATGGATACAGCCAGCACAGGAGCTGGGCACGAAGATGGCTTTCTACAGAGAGCATCTTCTCCAGCTTACGAAGGATGGTTTTGTGACGAGGCCCTGATACATGGACACCCACTTGTCTCATGGGATACGATGTGCTATTGGCCAGCTACGCACATCTTCAGACCAGCTGCGCATCGAGACTGGGAGATACAACGGAGTACCAGCAGAGGCGAGGACATGCCCCCTGTGTGACATCGAGCCTGAGACAGAGTTGCACTACACATGCCACTGCCCCGACTACTACGAGATACGAGGCCGCTTCCGTTGCTTGTTCAGAGAGGGCTTTGGACCACTCTCCATAGTCACGAGGTAGGAGGATCAGAGATGTCTGGGTTTGTGTTTGCTCGAGCTGCTCAGACACAGAGAGAGCCCGATGAGAGGAGAGGCTAGCGAGTCTCAGAGACACATCACGGACGCCTCACACCAGAGGCACACTGATCGACCGAGCGACTGAGCTGGGGAGATCGAGACGCCCAGGACTGTGGAGGACTACACAGCATTGACGGAGGCTACATCAGAGGATGCAGATCACTTTGGCCCGACATGCACGACGCCCGGTCAGACTGCTGACCGTGGAGGAGATTGGTGAGATCCGCTAGCGACCGATGTTGGATCTCTTGTGATTTAGCTATTTGTATTTTTATTTTGTCATTTTGTTACTCTGACTTTGTATCAGATCCACCACATTGTAACGCTCTGGTCTCATAGGTCACTTTGGCCTTTTGAAGACGTCAACATAACATTTCATTTCATTTCTCTCTCTTTTGACTTTCAAGCTCTCTCCCTCTCCCCCTCTCAAGCTCTCAAATCTATACAAGACACGTTTGCATAGTAAGGTTGAATGGTCTTTAAATCAAGTTTTTTAATGAGTATTAGAGTCAAAGAACTCTGATACTACTTCTATTCAATCACACAGCCAAAAATTGCATTATTTGGTTGTTTTTATTCCTCCCGTTCTGCGTTGTTCCTATGCCGGACCCCTCTGTTGTTCCCCCGTTCCGAGGGGATCTCGTCGCCATTCCCGTTCTGCGTTTCGGGTAACTCTGGAACTTGGCTATCACTCGTTCATTTCCTTCCAAAGTGCTTGTCTCATGATCCTATGTGCCAAGGCCGGTAGCCAGTGAGTCGGCCCACTAGCCTAAGTCCATCGATCCTCTAGACCACCAGCACTAGAGACTAGTCCAATATTCGGTCTAGATTGAACACTGCTAAGAGTGTAGAGGGGCAACAATAGAGCCAAGTCCTCCACCTGTAACAGACTTGGACACTCCAAGTCAAGAATCAACCGCGACAGCACCAAATAACCACTTCAAAACAGTTCACAGTTCACAATAGATTTGCACTGGCCCGGCGGAGTTTCGTGCCTAGAGATATTGGCCCCAAAGACTGGCGCCCCTTTCGGTATTTCTTTTTGTATTAATCCGAGTTCAAAGTACAAGAGTGGTTGGGTCTCACTCTTAGACTCTGCGTCCAGACGCTCTGAGAAGTGAGAGACCAACTTCACTTATAAAGAGTTACAAGGGTTGCCAAAAGCAGAGCCCCAAAAGCTGAAAATCAAAAGCCCTCTTTTAAAAATAAAGCAGTACCTCTTTCTTTCTCTGTCACTTATACTTTAAAAGAAATAAAGCAAGTCAACTTCAGCCTTCTAAAGCAATTTCAATAAACTCCAGCGTAGCCAAAAAGCAAGACCAAACGCTGGCGCAAAAACTGCCCTGCTGCCGGAAATCTCGCCACAAATCGCGGGCTGCCACATCAACAGTTGTACGGACTTTAGTGTTAGGTTAGGGTTTCAGCAACAGTTAGGGTTTGGCAGAAATTAGGGTTAGGGTTTCTGGCAGAAATTAGGGTTTCTGCAAATTAGGGTTTCTAGCCATTATGGTTATGGTTTCAGCCCTAGTCATCAAAACCCTGATAATCGGGCAGCCACAGCATCACTTTGTGACATACCCTCCTCTTGAAAGCATTGTTATCGCCCTCGATTACGCTTGCAAAACAGATAGAGGCCATAAATCGTCTTAGCAGACACTGAATGTTAGTACCTACGCACTAGGAACACACATCTAGCACTTGTACCAATCGACAGTCACATCACACGACATCATAGGACATCACTCGACATCACAGGACATCACATGACATTCAACATTCATTCGGATCTTAGACCATGATTTATCGGCAACGTAGCTAGCAATCTCATCTAGATCCAGTTGGGACCTCATCGATGTTCGATTGACTAACCCCTATTGCAACCATGTCTATTCGAGATCAAGTAGACCAAAATGCTGCAGTCATTTCGTCTATCAATTCCTGCACTTACAAACAAGTCAAGAACAAATCAGTTGCATATTCAGGAATTCCATTTCATAAAGTCATACAACAGAATACTGTCACCTCTCAGTATCCCTGAAGCTCAGAGAGAGATCAATGATTCTAGTATCAAAATCGAGGCATCTGTTGACAAAGGAGCGGAGTAACTCCCCTCTTGTGCATCCCACTGCACCAGATCTCTGGCCAAGCTGAATTCTGGGTTCCATTTGAAGTAGACTATGCTAAACCAAAAGCCTCGAGGTAAAGTTTCACAATCTGAGTAGTATGTGCTAGGTCCTCCTCCTCCATCCACTTCGCATTCAATGCGTGATAGTTCTTGAACTTAACCAAAAACCGCCTTCGGACTTTACCTTTATTCTGCGTATCCTTATGTGCCAAAATCTATTCAGGAACAAGGATCTCTTCGTTTTCTTCCACTTCGGGTTGCTCATCAGGCTCCCCATCATCAGGCACATCACCTTTGAAAGGTTTCAAGAGACTCACATGAAATGCATTGTGAATCCTCCAAGTGTCCGGCAGTTTTAGTCGGAAGGAGACATCATTTATCTTTTCAGAGATTTGGAAAGGTCTGTAGTATGGCATACCAAGCTTTGAAAAAGGCCTCTCCTTTCCCTTTTTCTTTCTCAGGCGTGCCTTCTCGAAACATAAGAGCACCCAATCATCCTCCTTCAATTTCAAGTCGCGATGATGGCGATCTGTTGCCTTTTTCTGTCGTTCTTGAGATTTCTGCAAAGCCTCGCGAACCTTGGCAAAAGCCGTGTCTAAGTCTCGCATATACTCATCCGCTTCAAAAATCTTATCTTTCGTGCTTAGGAAGGGTGGAAGCTTCGCAGCACCTTCAACAATCTCAAATGGCGCCTTCCCCGCCGAAGAGTGTATCGTGTTATTGTAGGCAAATTCCACCAAAGGGAAGTACTTTTTCCATTGAGTCTTCTGATCCGAGATATAAGACTTCAATAAATCTAAAACCACTGAATTGACAATTCTCAGATTGCCCGTGAGTCTGCGGGTGGAAACTCTTCCACATCCTTCTTGAGTCTCGGCCAAATGAAGTATCTCTCTACCCCTTTCATGGTGGTAGCAATGCCGCGGTGACCGGTAAAAGGTGGATAGTGGCATTCAATCATAACCTTTTCCCTCAATGGCTGTGTAACGCACAACATGGTTTTTCTCATCAAGTAGCCATCCCGAATGGAATATCCCGCTACTGTCTCCCCATCTCGTATCCATGTGAAAACGTCTGCAAAATCTGTATCTGTGGCATACTGGTCGACCATATCCTCGAAGCTCCTATGATGTATCGCGGAAATAGCCAGAACCAACGACTTCCGAGACAAAGCATCTGCCACCAGATTCTTCTGTCCCTGAACATGGACAATATGGAAGTGAAACTGTGACAATATGTTCGCCCATCGCATCTGCTTTTCCGATAGCTGCTTCTGTGACAAGAAGTAGCACAAACTCTGATGGTCTGTAAAGACAGTAAAATCCGCTCTGAGCAGGTAATGTTGCCACTGAGTAAGAGCATGGATAACCGCCAAAAGCTCCTTCTCATAAATCTGTGCTGTCATCTCCGGCCTTGAGAACAATCGGCTCTTGTAAGCAATGACATGGCCTTCTTGCATTAAGACCGCACCGAGACTACGAACACAAGCATCACAATATACTTCAAATGACTTTTGCAAGTATGGCAAAGTCAAAACTGGTCCCGTAGTCAATTTCTTTTTCAGTGTTTGAAAGGCAGTCACCTCTGTGGGTCTCCACGAGAAAGGGACTCCTTTCTGTGTCAAGATATGCAAAGGAGAAGCAACCTCTGCAAACTTTCAAATGAACCGCCTGTCGTACGAACACAGCTTCAAGAAGCTTCTAACTTCATGGACATTCTTCAAATCGGGCCAATCATGGATAGTCTCTATCTTGGCCGGATCCATTTGCACTCCTGCTGCTGCTGACACAATGTGTCCCAAAAAGTGTATCTCTGGTAGGAAAAATTCACTTTTCTTTGCATTAATTACTAGTGATCTCGTAATGCCTGAAAGACATGAAGCAGATGATCTCTATGTTCTTCCTCATTCTTGGAGAAAACAATGATATCGTCAAAGAAAGTGCCAACAAATGTCGCAGGAGCATTGGTTAAGCCAAAAGGCATCACCAAAAACTCAAATAACCCAAAGGTCGTCCGAAAAGCTGTCTTGTAGACGTCTCGCGATGCGATTCTGATATGATGATATCCACTCTTCAAATCAATCCTGCTAAAGCACGAGGATCCTTGTAATCTGTCGAGTATATCATCGATCCTAGGAGTCGGAAATCTGTTCTTGATGGTGATTTTGTTGAGAGCTCTACAATTGATACACATTCTCCAAGATCCGTCTTTCTTCAAAACCAACAACATTGGAGAGCAATACGGTGAAGTGCTAGGCTGGACAAGACCCTTTTCCAAGAGGTCTTTCACTTGGTTCATAATCTCTTCATTCTAAGCTCGGCTCACACGTTAAGGTGGCCGGTTCGGTAGTGTGCTTCCAGGTATCAGATCAATGGTATGATTCAGGACGAGCAGGTGGTAACTCACCTGGTAGGTCCTTTGAGAAGCAATCGGCGTGAGAGTGGAGAAAATCTTGGCGTTCTGTATCAAGTTTAGACATATTTGTCCTATCCCTATCACTCAGTTCTTTCATAAAGATCGAGTAAACTGGCCGAAGTCGATACAATAGGGACAGACTCGGCCTTCAGTTTAATGTCAAGCACAATGGTTCTGCCCTTCTCTGTAGTCAATGTCGCTTTCCTCGCCCGATAATCGACCACGTCGTTGGAATTCCCAAGAGAACATCACAACCTTCGAAAGGCATTGTGTAAAAGTCCTCATGGCCCAAATACCCGTGAGAATGCAACCGAACTTTGTCAATGACAGGTGTAATGGGTATGTTCGTGCTGGGTGCTGCTAGAACAGCCTCTGCAAGTGGTCCCGTCCGATCGGGAGTGATCTCGAGCCACGCCGCCAATTCCGGTGAAATGAAGTTGGCCTTGGCTCCCCCATCAAAGAAGATTAGGGCCTCTTGGTCTCACTTTGCCCCAAGCTCGGCAAAGTTCTGTACTCTCGTACATGGTACCCACACAATCTGGAACCAGTCTTGTTTTCATCTTGCCTTTTCTTCCACGTTCTTCAGCTGCTCTCAAACTCTCAGGCCTTTCGTCGTCCTTGTCATTCTGTTCTTTCTGTGCCTTTTTAGGGCACTTCACGGAGATATGTCCATGTTCACCGCATCCAAAGCACCTCCCCTCCCTGATGAAGCGAGCTCTCTCCTGAGGAGTACGCTTGGGTCCTGCATCCTTCTTTTGTAGGTTGCTCTTTCTCTTTCTACTTTCATTCGCTGAAGTCTGTTCGGCTCGTTGTGTCATGACCTCATCGATGGGGTAGGTCAGACTGCCAGAGCGAATGGCAAAATCCCGTTTCGCATGAGTCATAAACTCCTGAATAGAAGTCGACTTCTGTTCCAAGCAGTGATCTCATATCTCTGTAGGTAGACCCAAGGTAAACCGCTCAATCTGTTCTCTGAACGAAATCTTCTTGCATGAAGAGGCGGGTAGAAAAGAGCTCTAGAATCTCTCACAATAAGCGTCCACTGTATCTTTCTTGGTCATCCGAAGATGGTTCCAAGCAGCTCGTATATCGCGTTAATACTCTTGAGTCAGCCAAGAAGAAATAGAAAGCTTCTTAAATTTCAGCCATTTAACTGGCGCAGTCTTGTTTAAAAGAAGCGTGGACCACCAAGTTCGAGCATTCCCCGTAAAGTAAGAGGCAGCTCTCCGAATCTTGGAGTGCTCTGAGTAGCATCCTCCCGCGAAAGCGATGTCAAACTGCTGTATAAAAGACAAAGCCTTCGAAGCATCTTTATATCTTGAAAACGTGTCAAATTTAATTGACTGTCCACCTTCCTTAAACTCTCGGACTTTCTTGCTTTTATCTTTGAGAAAGTCATATTGGTTGGCTTTATAAAAATTCTTCTTGTTCGCATAAAAGTTGCCGTCATCAGAGTCTGAACTGTCTGTAGACGAGTCTTCTGTAGAACTGTCACTCACTGGGCGAGATTTAGACTTCTTTGCCTTTTTCTTGCCCTTTCCGAAGCGTTGTTTCTCGCTTCCCTTTTTGCCTTTTCTGTCTTCTTCACTCGAGTTAGAAGAGCTAGAAGAACTGTCAGAAGAAGAAGAAGAAGAAGAAGAAGAATTGGGTATTCCTTCAAACCAAACACGCTTCTTGTGTTTCTTTGCCTTATCAAATGTCGACTGACGACCCAAATATCCCGGGAAGTCAGTGCCTTTCTTCTGCTTTTTGCCGTGCTTTTTAGCTTTGTTCTGCGCGTCAAAAATCTGAGCAATCCGTGCATCAACCACCTCTTCTATTTCCTTGTCTGATTATTTCTTGCGAGCAGAGGGTTTCTTGAGAGCGGGTTTCGGGGGTGGTGGTGTGGTTTTCTGCCACTGCTCGTGCACTTCCTGAAAATAAGTTTTGCTCATATATTTTGCAGATTTTGGGTCCTTCGCAAAATTGAGCATCATCTTTGTTGCATCGCCGATCAATTGACGATGCTCCATCTCTCGTTGCTCCGCGTGAGTAGGCTGAGGCGAGCCATACTTCTTGCCGGAATCTTCGTTGTGATCCCTTCCCGCATCTCCGGATGCAGAGGGAGTTGATTGATCCTTGCGTGAAGCCACATCTGCCGGGGAAAAGAAATTGGGATCGGATTTCCCGTAGAAGAGAAATCGGCCGTGCTCTGATACCACTGTAAATGACTTGGACACTCCAAGTCAAGAATCAACGGCGACAGCACCAAATAACCACTTCAAAACAGTTAATAGTTCACAATAGATTTGCATTGGCCCGGCGGAGTTCTCTGCCTAGAGATATTGGCCCCAAAGACTGGCGCCCCTTTCGGTATTCCTTTTGTATTAATCCGAGTTCAAAGTACAAGAGCGGTTGGGTCTCACTCTCAGACTCTGCGTCCAGATGCTCTAAGAAGTGAGAGACCAACTTCACTTATAAAGAGTTACAAGGGTTGCCAAAAGCAGAGCCCCAAAAGCTGAAAATCAAAAGCCCTCTTTAAAAAATAATGCAGGAGCTCTTTCTTTCTCTGTCACTTATACTTTAAAAGAAATAAAGCAAGTCAACTTTAGGCTTCTAAAGCAATTTCAATAAAACTCCAGCGTAGCCAAGAAGCAAGACCAAAAGCTGGCGCAAAAACTGCCCTGGTGCCGGAAATCTTGCCGCAAATTGCGGGCTGCCACATCAACAGTTGTACGGACTTTAGGGTTAGGGTTAGGTTAGGGTTTCAGCAGAAGTTAGGGTTTGGCAGAAATTAGGGTTAGGGTTTCTGGCAGAAATTAGGGTTTCTGCAGATTAGGGTTTTTGGCCATTAGGGTTAGGGTTTCAGCCCTAGTCATCAAAACCCTATAATCGGGCAGCCACGTCATCACTTTGTGACACCACCCATATCTCCTCTGCGGTATAAAACTCGAGAACTATGGGCAAAGGCGCGGGGGTCAACAAAGAAGTGAGAGCAAGATGGAGAGTGCTTGCTTGTGTGCAGAAGTGTGTATGTGTGCGTTTTGTGTTATAGCGATGAAGCATGTCTGCGTGACTATGTGTAGGTGTGTGTGCGAAGGAGTGTGTATGCGAGGGCAAGCAAGGCACGTGCGTATGCGTGTACATGCGGACAAGGAGATCCGTGAGCGCATACATGAGAGTGCGGGGGGAGGGGGCCGGGGCGTAGGAGGGCCAGGGCTGCGGACACAAGATAAGGTGGGATGGGGCGAGCGGAAGTGGGTATATGAGAGCAGGGAATGCAGGGACGGTGATGCCGTAGAACAACAATAGTGAGCACCATTTGTAATTTTTCGTTGGTGGACGATGGATTTGGCAATTCTGTTTTGAAAATTTTCCTCAAAGGAATCTCTATCACTTCAGGGTTTATGTTTTATAATTATGCATACTTTTCTGACATGGCTATTTCGATTCCTTGTTGTATTCCTTTGCAGTGCCTCATGTGCCTGTACCATTATCCAGAAATCTGGTACGATTATGCCTCTTGGCATGCCCAAAATGGCTCACCAGAGTCAGCTGCAGTAGTATTTCAGAGGGCTCTCAAGGCCTTACCAGGTGGGAACCTTGTTTTGCACATCTGTATGCCTGGAAAATGTAAGTGAGATGATTTTTCCTCCAATTTTAGTGTGTTATTTTTCTTGAAGATAAAACACTACTTCACTATGCATTTGCCGAGTTTGAAGAAGCTCGTGGAAATATACAGGTTGGACATTATTTTTGTTGTTGAATTTATTTGCATACTTACAAAGCTGACAGAGTGTCCAAGTTTTGTTTATGTATTTGTAGCGGTCATAGGGCTAACTTGCTGACCTGCTGCCAGGAGGCCAAAAAGGTCTATGAGAATCTGGTGAAAAACACTGCAACAGCTTCGTCTCTTGCTTATATTCAGGTATTTGTTCCCGTTTCCTCCTTTATCACAGGTCAGAAGTCTACTCGTCTGACTGTCAAAAAATAGTGTGTGTAGCTCTTACTGAAGTCATGAGAGAAGTTTTGGTTCCGGCTGTTATTAGCTTTAAAGCTTTCTTTTCGTTCGTGTTTACGGTGTACTGATTTTTTTGGCTGTGTTTGGTAGTCTATTCGTTTCGTTCAGCGAACAGAGGGCACAGAGTCTGCCCTTAAAGCTTTGGTTGAAGCACGGAAATCTCCATTGTGTACATATCATGTGTATGTTGCATCAGCAATGATGGTGCTATGCATCGAGAAGGATCAGAAGGTTTTTAGTTCCTGAGCCTGCCTTTTTCTGCTCTGAGGTCATTTCAATGGCCCTGGTCAGACACTAAAATGTTCCTTTGCTTTCAGATTGCACGCAATATATTCGAGATGGGGCTGAAGAAGTATATACACGAGCCAGCTTATGTTTTGGAGTAAGCTTTTTAATGCTGCTTAATGTGTTTTACATGAAGGTTTTATACATGGTTGGTTGGTTTCTGCAGTATGAGTAACCAGCTAAGGGTTGTCAATGGATTTTTTCCCTACTCTGAAGTCTTTGCAGTCCTTGTACTGCTCATAAATCAAACTGCTCTAAGTGCTTCAGCTAAAACACAACACTTGAAACTCATCTGTGTTGGCACGTAGTTATTGGCCTCGTTTTCTGTAGTTATAGCTTTCTGTTCTATTCCATAGGCACTCAACTCTGTTTTTTTTTTTTTTTTTGGTGGTTGTTGCGAATACAGTATCCAAGTGCCTAGATTGGTTGAATTTGGTTGTTGCAGCTTGGCATCAAAATGTGCTTTTTACGTACATGCAATTGAATCTGCCTCCTCCTTGTCATAACACCTGATGTTCCCAAGGATTTTTGTGTTGCTTATTTTAGCAGGCGTCTTGTCTATGCAACAATCAAGAGAGATTTTACTACAAAAGAGACATTTCTAGATACTTAGCGGCCCCTCAAGTTTCTCCCAAACAAAAAAGGATCCATTTAAATTCAGCCAATTGCCCGGGCGTGCACTACGAGTGGCAGCAGAGACATGGCTACAGAGCTGCTTAAGTTGGTAAAGGTAAATTGGGTTTATGGGATCATGAAGGTGGGTAATCAATTTGAAGCATTTATTTACCCATCCACCAATGTGAAGGAGTGAAAAATGTTGTCCATGAGCAGACCATTTGCCTTAGAAGAAGGAAATTACTGTTTCGTTTCTTGAATTTTGGACCATCGAGCCTTCCTACATGCTCTTGGACAATTCACTATTCAAACTATGTATGTCATTTGTCATACATAGTTTATTATGCATCTGTCATTGTGGTTCATTATGCGATGCTTGCAACGAGGAAAATTTGAGTAAAAAGCAGATGAAGATGTCTCATAGCAAATGAAGACGCCTTATAATTTGGCGTCTTTTTCAAAGTGTTCTTAAAATTTATGTTCCGTGGGGTCTTGGACCTTGAGTTCGGGGGTTATCCCTCACTAGCCTCTTCCAAAGCCAATTGTTCCATGAAGATTAGAAGCGACACGTAGAGAGTGGTTGGCAAAGGAAGCCCACCTAAAAGCTTCCAGACACAATCCAATAATATTGACAACATTACAACAATCATAGGCAAATTACAATTGCCACAACCATGGTGGCATTTCTTATCAAAATAGTCTACTAGCTAGCTGAATTCTTTTAAAAACAGCGCTTTTCTCTCAAATTTTAGCCATCCAAGAGTTTTTATTGTGAAGATTTTGTTCATTCTGCTTGTGTAGCATTCTTGTCCTATGTGCTTGCATAGATTGTGGCTTCCTTGCGTGAGAGACAAGTGCAAGCACATGGAAGAGAATGTGGGCACTTGAAGGAGTAGAGATAAGGGACAAAGTGCTTGGAGGATCGTCATCGACATTCACTTGTTTGCAATGCTGATTTTTCGTTTGCATCAGCATGGCAGTTTCGCATTGTATTGCCTGTGATACTATATACAATTACTAGCGAATAAAAAAAAAGTTTTGAGGGAGAGGTAGCCATTCTGGATCATTGTGTTCCTTGTTTCATTTTCGGCTTTGTCTTTGTAGTTATGCAAGTGATTGATGTCACAAAGTGATGACGCGGCATGACCAATTTGAAGAGAAATGGCCAAGTGGACAAGAGAAATTGAACCGACCAACTTGAAGAACTTACGAGCACCGGCCATGGTGCCTGAAACCCTAAAGACCAAAAGCTTGAACTTTGAGGAGGCCCATAAAATGTGCTGAAATGACATGTGGCAGGGTGTACGGATTTCCGCGATTTGCGTTGGGCTGATGATGTGGCAGTTTTTCGTGAGCTTTTGGTAGTAGATGCTTTTGGGGTTTAGTGCTTTTGAACTAATGCTTTTGGGGCTCTGCTTTTGGGCATCCCTTGTAAGTTTTTAAGAGCCCCTCGCGCCTCACTCTGCAGAGCATCTGGACGTAGTGTCTGAGAGCTGAGGACCATCGGGAGTTGTGCTTTGTCGTGAGCAATAATAAAGAAATACCGTGAGGTGCGCCAGTCTTTGGGGCCAATGCTTCTGGGCACAGAACTCCTCCGTGCTCTCTCTCTCTCTCTCTCTCTCTCTCTCTCTCTCTCTCTCTCTCTCTCTCAACAGTTGGGCACGAAGATGGCTTTCTATAGAGAGCATCTTCTCCAGCTTACTGAGGATGGTTTTGTGACGAGGCCCAAGTACATGGACACACACTTGTCTCATGGGATACGATGTGCTATTTGCCAGATACACACATCTTCACACCAGCTGCGGGTCGGGACTGGGAGATACAATGGAGTACCAGCAGAGGCCTGGATATGCCCCTTGTGTCACATAGAGCCCGAGACAGAGTTGCACTACACATGCCACTGCCGAGTCTACTATGAAATACGAGGCCGCTTCCATTGTTTTTTCAGAGAGGGCTTTGGACCACTATCCAGAGTCATCGGGTACGAGGACCAGAGATGCTTGGGTTTGTTTTTGCTCGAGCTGTGTAGACACAGAGAGAGCGTGAGCCCGATGAGAGGAGAGGCTAGCTAGTCTCAGAGGCGGATCACAGACTTCTTTAGAACAGACACTGGACACACCGAGCAGCTACTACAACAGCAGAGCCCACACTCTCCTTGCACCTGAGGCACGCTGATCGACCAAGAGACTGAGCTGGGGAGATCCAGACGCCCACGACACTGCGGAGGACTATAGAGCATCGACGGAGGCTGCATCAGAGGGTTCGGATCACTTTGACCCGACATGCACGACGCTCGGTCAGACTACTGACCATGGAGGAGATTGATGAGATCCGCCTACGACCGATGCTGGATCTCCTGTGATTTAGCTCTTTCTGAGGATACACCCACATTGTGTTGTTTTAACTTTTAAGACCTCATTCACTCCACCCTCCACTCATATCCTGCACAATCCCAACTAGCTGCTTAGTTCACATCTAGCAGCTTAGGATTCCATAGTATTTTTATTTTGTTACTCAAACTTTGTATCAGATCCACCACATTGTAACTTTCTGGTCTCATAGGTCACTATGGCCTTTTGAAGACGTTAATATAACATTTCATTTCATTTCATCTCTCTCTCTCTCTCTCTCTCTCTCTCTCTCTCTCTCTCTCTCTCTCTCTCTCTCGTCCCCCGTTGCTGCGCGTGCGCTCCTGCTTCCCCTCGCCCCCCCGCTGCTTCCCCTGCGCTCCGGCTTCTCCTGCGCTCCCTCTCTCTCTCGCCCCCTGCTGCTGTCCCTACGCTCCTGCTTCGCCTCGCCCCCCGCTGTTGCCCCTGCGCTCCCGCTTCCCCTCGTCCCTCGCTGCTGCCCCTGCGCTCTCGCTTCCCCTTGCCCCCCGCTGCTGCCCGTGCGCAGGTGAATCTCTCCCTCTCCCCTCCCGCCCCGCACCCGCACCCCCATGAATCTCTCCCGCACCCGCACCCGCACCCCCTGCCCCTACGCTCTCTCTCTCTCTCTCTCTCTCTCTCTCTCTCTCTCTCTCTCTCTCTCCCCTACCCCGTGCGCTGTCCCCCCCGTCCCCCTTCCCGCTCCCTCTCTCTTGCTATCGCGCTGTGTCTATCGCGATGTTTCTCTCTCTCTCTCTCTCTCAGTGCAGCCGTTTTTTGACCTAGTAGACAACAGTCCACTCTTTTGATCATAACTTCTTCATCCGAACTCCGATTTGGGTGATCTATAGCCTCAATCGAAGAGCACGAAGTCCTCTACGCATTGATGTAAAGACAGAAATTTTCAGAGTTATGGAAGGCATTTCTGTAGCAGCATTTCCGAAGTGAACAGGTTCAACAAAATTGATTCTCATCTCCTATTTTACATACAATGTCTTCCGGCGCTCGCAAGGGTTCTTCTTCTTCAACAAGGTCCACAACCATTGTGGAAAATGATCCAAAATCTCCTAAGTGTGGAGATAGCAACACAACCACCCAACCAACGACATCGGAAACCATGATCATGGTGTACTTGGTATCATTGCAAGAGACCGTAAACAAACAAGGCGAAAACTTACGAGCACTTGCAATGGAGAATGGCACACTAAGGGTACTTGTGGTTGAGAATGAGAATCTCAAGAGGACACTTGAGATGCAAACAACACGTTTGATGCATCTTGAAGAGGAAGTCAAGGAATGTAAACGCTCTCTTGTGGACTTGAATAATTTGAAGGAGCGGATGAGCAAAGTAGAGCATGACCAAGTATTGAAAGAGGAGAAATTTGACACTATGAGCCGGGATGTATGCGACATGAAAAATGTATGCACAAACAAGTCTTGGGCTGATGTATGTGGTAGCAATGTGGTTTCTAATTCCTCACTCATGCAAGCTATGGTTCAAACAAAGAATGTTGAGAATGAGGATGTGGAGGAGTTGAAGGAACGGGAGCGACGTTCCAAGAACATTGTTATTCGTGGAATTCCCGAAGAGAAGTTAGAGACACCTCCTTCTCTTGCCATTGTTATTGAAGATTTCTTCAAAACCCACTTTGGCATGTCCGGAGTTATGGTCTATGGAGCACATAGAGTGGGGAAGCAAGGAGCTCCTCGCTCAGGAGAACGGCCAATTGTATGCACCATGCCGGATGAGACCAAGCGAAAGATTATCCTTGATAATAGTTGGATCTATTTGAGGGATACAAAATGTTTTGTATGTGAAGATCGCACTATTAAGCAACAAAATATGCGTCGCAAGGCATATGAGGAAAAGAATAATAAAAACAAGGAGATCTCTCATGAAGAAAATGTGCCCAAGGAGAAGGCAAGTCTCTCAAGCAAATAGGGATGCGTGACCTATGAGACCGAGTTACAATTGAAAATATGCTTTTGGAATTGTAATGGATACCCATGGAATGCGGGGGTTGGCATTGATGAACTAACAAGCAAAGCCGATGTTGTACTTCTTGTTGAAACCTGGGAGCATGATACACAAAGGATTAACGGCTTGGAGGATTACAATGTACATTCATTGATGTGGTCAAAGAATCTCAAGCAACGAAGAGGACAAGGAGGGTTAGCATGTAGGGTTAAGAAAGGATTGGAAGATTTTGTATCAATTGTGAAAGATGACAAGTACAAACGTTATGTATGGCTGAAAATTATGACACCAAAAAGAGCACCCATTTTTGTAGCCGGTTGCTACATTCCTCATCATGATTCTGCCTTTTATGCTTGCATGGATAGAGATCAACCATTTTCTGATTTGGAAGAGGACATTGCTTATTTCAAAGGTGAACGTGATGTTATTGTATTTGGGGATATGAATGTTCGCACAAAAACATTGCAACATGATACTCAACAATTTGATATGCCATACATTTCAAGGGAGTTGGAGGACGTTCACTTGTATGATCGTACTTCAATGGATGAGAAAGAGCCGGATCACTATGGAAAGTTACTTTTACACATGTGTAATAGCATTGGTATGCTCATTGCCAATGGTGTATCTTTGTGGAGTGGAACCAATGGATTTACATGTAGAAGACATAATGGGGATAGTGTGATTGACTATATGCTACTCTCTGAAGCCATCATGTATCGCATAAAGAGTTTTATGTTTGGTCAATGGACCCCGGAATCCGACCATCGCACCTTATGTATTGACCTTTCATGTGGAGAAGCAACTAAGCATGATAATCTCAGCCAAAGGAAAGAGAAGTTATCACTATGTATGGATTTCAAACGGGCACCAATGTACATTGAAATGGTTGAGCAAAAATTATGGATGACAAAGCTTCAATGTGATGCACCATTGGAAACTAAATGGGAAGCTTTCAAGAAAGCTATTTGTTCTTGTGCGGAAGAATGCTTTGCCATAAAGCATCTCCATGGTATCAACAAAGATAGATCACGCAAAAGGTGGTTTGATAAAGAATGTCAAGATGCTCGAAAGTCCTTGATAAAGCTTGATGCAACTATGGACAAAGAGAACTATCAAAGTCATTTGCATGCATACAAGGCATTGATTCAAAAGAAGAGAAGAAGATGGAAAGTAAAGCAACAAGAATTTCAAGTCCAAGAAAAGGCACATGCATGTGGAAGATTTTGGAGAAACTTGAGAGGCAAGCGGGTTGAGAATTTTGGTAACTTGAGTCTAGTGGATATGTACACACATTGTAGGCAATTATGTGAGCAAGAAAATACTGAAAAAATGCCATTTTATGGTTCACTCCCATGTATGCCGTCTTTTTTTACTATTGAGGATGTATGCGGTGGGCTTGAAAAGTTAGCCACTCGCAAAGCGGGAGATCTTCAAGGTATCAAGCCGGAGATGATCAAATGGACGGGAGATTTTACCCATGAGTGGATGCGTGATATGTTCAACCTTGCACTTCAACATGGTATGCTTTATGATTGGAGTACTAATTGGGTTAAGCCTTTGCATAAAGAAGGGGATGTAAAGAATGTAAGCAACTACCGGACTATAATGATCGGGTCTCTTATGGCAAAGTTGTTTGGGTGCATAATGGAGATGAAATTGAGTGATTGGGCTGAAGAGAATGACAAGCGTGCAAAGGGACAAGCGGGTTTTCGTCGATGCCATAGCACCATTGATCATCTTGTCACTCTTCGTGTTCTCATGGAGGAAAGTCGGTTGAAAGGCAAGCGATTGTATTGTTGTTTTGTGGACTTTAAGAAAGCCTTTGATATGATTCCACGTAACAATTTGTGGAGAAGGATGGAAGAACTCCAAGTGCCAAGTGAGTTTATGCTTGCGGTTTCTCGAATCTATGAGAAGGTGATTTGTCAATTGCGCATGGGAAGAGAAATTTCAGAAATTTTTGTAAGCACTATTGGGGTTAAACAAGGATGTCCATTGTCACCAACTCTCTTTGGTCTATGCATCGATCAATTGGAACAAATGGTACTTGACTTTATGCAAGAAGAAGGCATTGAAGAGGTCACTATTTGCAATGCGGTAATCATGCTTTTGTTGTATGCGGATGATGTAGTGCCTCTAGCACACACTTTAGAAGATGCACAAAAGCTTATGGTTGTCCTTGAGAACTTTTGCTTGCATAGTGGGCTGATTGTAAATGAATCTAAAACAAAGGTTATGCTTGTGAAAACCAACGATAAGGAGAAGCCATGCATTGTGTACAACAACGAGACACTTGAAGTTGTTGAGAGCTTTAAGTACTTTTGCCTTGAGGTTCCATCCAATCACAAGTGGCATGAATGTGCTATGCGTCGTTTGGAAGCGGGAAAGAGAGCATATTATGCATTTGAGAACATGTGTAATGCGGGAAACATCAAGTGTTGGGTTCTCAAGAAGTATCTTTTTGATGCATTGGTGACACCGGTTCTTCTTTATGGAGTTGAAGTGTGGGGCGGGAGCATCTCAAAGTCTACTTGGAAAGAGTTTGAGAATGTCTTAAAGCGTTTTCTTACAAACTTTCTCCAAGTTAAGACACAAACACCATATATGCTCCTACTTCTTGAGTCGGGATCTCTTCCAATAGAGGTTATGGGCATGGAAAGGGTTGTGGAGTACATGATAAAGATGCGTCAAAACCCCTCACATCGACTTCCTACAATTGCATGGGAAGCAAGCAAAAAAGTTCAAAAGACGCATAAAAGCAAGATCTTGAGCACGGGATGGATGCAAGACATAAAGAAGTGGTTTGGGAGATGGGATGCATTACACTTGCTACATGATGCTTCAATTGACTCTCAAGTGAATGAAGCTTTTCTACAACGCCAATGTATTACGGCTTGGGAGAAATCCGGTGGGTCACGCTTCATACATTACACCACCTATATTGCCCCCAACTACAAAACCATGTTCTTTGCGGAGAGAGGAAACCGTACTCACACTTACATGCTTGAGCCTATTCCCTTGTCCGCGATACGCACTATCGCAGCAATTCGGCTTAGCTCCCATTTCCTTCGATGCGAGATAGGGCGTTGGGGCAATGGAGAAGAGTCAAATCGATTGTGCACATTATGCTCACTGCAAGTTCGAGAGTCTGAGTACCACACACTACTAGAGTGCTCAGCTTTTGATCACATCCGAACTTGCTTCTCTCACATTTTCAGCCATAACTTAGACCTACACACTTTCCTCTCCCAGCCAAAAAGTGGGCTCTCCATTGCGACTCTCATCACTACAATTTTGGAGCATCGAGAGTCACTCATCAGCCATACACATACTACATCACATGTAACTTTGGTCCCATAGGTCATATTTGACCTCCGAGGACGATAATAAAATCTATCTATCTATCTCTCTCTCTCTCTCTCTCTCTCTCTCTCTCTCTCTCTCTCTCTCTCTCTATCGCGCTGTTTCTCTCTCTCTCTCTCTCTATCGCTCTCTCTTTTTAACCCTTTAACTTTTTAAGCTTTTAATTTTTTAACGTACTAACTTTTTAACCTTTTTAACTCTATCGTTTTTTAACTTTAACTCTATCGTGCTGCCTCTCTCTCTCTCTCTCTCTCTCTCTCTCTCTCTCTCTCTCTCTCTCTCTCTCCCCCCCCCCTACCCCGCGCGCTGTCCCCCCCGCCACCCCCCCCCCCCTCTCTCTCTCTCTCTCTCTCTCTCTCTCTCTCTCTCTCTCTCGCACGTACTCTATCGCGTTTTTCTATTCTCTCTCTCTCTCTCTCTCTCTCTCTCTCTCTCGTCCATACTCTATCGCTGCCCCTCCCTTTCCATACCTCCTCGCGTTCCCCCACCCGCCCAGCTACCACGTCTGCTGCTAGTGTGGATGCACACGTGCGCTTAGTGGCTCTTTTTCGGACGGCGATCAAGCATGAGGAAACTTAACGATAAAGCCGACCCCCTAGAGGATGCCATTCAAAAGTGCAAAGAGGAAATGACGGAGACCATTACCAAGATGAACCGCAATCTCTTGGGCACAATAAACATGCTCGAAGGACGCGTGCTGATCCAAGAGAGCAAGATAAATACGCTGGAAGACCGAGTGACGACTCAGGATGAAGAGATTGCGTCACTCAAGAAAGACATCGCCGAAGCACGATCAAGAAACACACTGGAAGAGGGCGAACTGCAACCCTCAGTGTTGGAAGAAATCAACACGATCAAGGAGCAAGTACGGGCCATCAAAGAGGGAGAAGAGCAACACAAAGAGATGACGACTTCTTGGGTGGATGTTCTTACCAAAACTCAACAGAAGGCTGATGAAGCCGAGAAATGGGTCAAGGTGGCCAAGAAAGGAAAAGGCAAGGAGATAACGCCCACGTCCACACCCACTATCATTAATCAGACACTAGAGGAGGAGCAAAGAAACGGGTGCGTGCTTTACATGTGAGAATTTGCGGTCTTAAAGACAAAAGCAATGTGGACGAAGAGGTAAAATAACTCATGGCCTTAATGGGAGTTCATGAGCCAACGCACACAAGAGCATGGAGAGTGGGCAACATAAAGAAAAATGGAAGCAGTGGGGAAACCTCAAAAGAAAGAGCACTCATCCTCCGTTTTCCCTCCATGGAAGCGAAGAAGTCCTTCTTGAAGAAAAGACCAACTCTTAAAGAGACTGGCATCTTTGTCGGGGATGATCTCACCCTCTCGCAGATCGCTCATATGCAGGAAGTGATGCCGGAGATTAGAGCGGCAAGGGGAAAAGGCAAGATTGCCTTTTACCAAGATGGAAGAGTAGTAATACTAGAACGACGCTCCACATGACGGTGCGAGACTTATGGGACCACACTCAAAGTGGCTGCCTGGAACTGTAATGGATCTATGCGTCTTGATGTGGGTGCTTTTGAGGATAGCTTTACTGGAAGAGACATCATCTTTTACTCTGAGACACACCAAGCCCCCGCGCAATCCGTGCCTCACATCAGTGAAACAGGTGGGAGACAGCCTACAGAGAGGAGACACACTCAGAGCACAGAGGACGGGGCTCGGGGGGGGGGGGGGGGTGGCAGTGTTATTTAGAGAAGATCTGTAGCCATTGATACATATAGCCTGTAGGGATGAGCAGGCTAGGTACATGTGGGTGAGACTGAAAGCAGAGACATGCAGATATCTTTACATTGCTATTTGCTACTTTCCCCGGAGTACATCAGTCTATGCATCACCCAGAGGACAGTCCCCTTTTTCTATTTTGGATAATTACATATGGGAGTTCTCTAGAGATGGTGACATTATCATTCTAGGGGACTTCAATGCTAGGACTGCCCATCACCAGACAGTGTTTTATGATACTTGAGAGGAGATGTTGAGAGATCTAGATGTTGTAGAGACGGGTCTGTCCAGACTATCACACGATGTGGAATATACTGAGTATGGGCAACACCTAATAGACATGGGCACCGCACATGGATTGGCCATCTTGAATGGCCTACAGAGATTTCCTCCTGGCAGGAGGTTTTACATGCTTCCCACACAGACATGGAGCCAGCACAGTGGACTATGTCATGGCACAGCCGAATCTCATCTCTAGTATCCAGGATCTCACAGTTGGGCCCAGATCGGTTGGAGTGGCAGTGGATCATGCTCTGGTGTCGGTGACCATCTCCTTCCAGTTCAGTGTAGCACACAGGCCACGGATAGCAGCCCCTACTCACTACACCTTCACACGGGAGGTGGATTCTGTATACATGGACGGGATCTACAGACGCCTATGCACCGAGGACCCGGAGCGACCTCTGGAGGAGCTAACTACTATACTGACACAGACATTACACGATGCAGCAGCAGAGGCATACCCACACACCTAGTCTGAGCAGAGACGCCGATCAGGGAGCATGCCTCAGAATAGCTGGTACGATGAGGAGTGCCGCTAGACTAGAGCTAGACTTCAGAGGGAGGTGCTTTTGGGGGACGTCACTCCCAGACAGTCACAGACTGACTTCCGACGCTTGGTGCGGCGGAAGAACAGGGCTTTTTTGGCTCGACTCGAGCAGGATCTCTACCAGCTATTCTTGAGTTAGGACTCACGTGAGGCATGGCGGCTCTTTCATGAGCAGCCCCCCCCCCCCCCCCCCCCGCTATTTTCTCCACAGAGACCTGGGGTCAGTACGCATCATCTTTGTACACAGTACCTGGACAATCGCCCCTTCCCAACCCCCCGGATCCATGCCCACACACATGTGCTTTTTTCACCGCTGAGATGGTGAAGAAAGCCATTGACAAGATGAGGACTGGAAGGGCATATGATCATGATGGCTTAGTCGCTGAGCATTTCATGCATGCCAAAGACCTGCTAGCAGAGCTTCTAGCAGTTATGTTTAACCGTGCCATGTGTGAGGGTCTACTGGACACTTGGAGCCTATCTACGATTGTACCTATCTTCAAGTCAGGAGACCCCATGGAGCCTGGGAATTATCGCACTATCATGATTGGACACACTGGCACAGTTGTATGCATCCATTCTTGAGCAACGGTTGAGTAGATCGGTAGAGAGGGAAGGAATGCCTGCAGGCAGGGTTCAGGAGAGGCTTCTCTACTCTTGATATAACCGGCCCGTACAACGTAGAGGGCGGTACTATTTCAATTACCTGTTAACTTTACACAGAGCACTGAGAAGGGAAGAGAACACAGTTGCGTCCAGCGACTAGAATGTCACTGCGCACACGAGACCGACACCTTGTAGGCCCCAAAGACTGGCGCCCCTTTCGGTATTTCTTTATTCAAATTAAGGTAGACGATCCGACCACTTAGCACAAGCTTTTACAAAGCTGTCCAAACCTGGCGAGGGCTGAAAACGCAGGTTTTCCACCTGATTTTGGCAGCATAACGGCCTGTAGGTCAAAAACACTTGTCTAGGACGGATTCCCTCGATATCTGGAAGCTTTCTGGTGAGCTGTCACAGAAATTCAGCGGGCTGTAATTCTCTGTTTTTCACTGCCGGGAGCCCAAAAGCATGTACACGCATCCCAAGGCTCTCACGAGGCTCCCCCGATGTTCCCTTGCAGTTTAGGTGCGAAACCCTAAACCTGCAAAAAAACACAACAGGCTGTAATTCCCTGTTTCGGATCGTTTTTAGCGGAGCGAACACGCCGACGCGTGTCCCAAGGGCTCCCACACGCAATGGGACAGTTCCCCTGTGAATTGGATGAGTTTTCACGCGAGAAAACTCTCCAAACTCGCAATCTTTCGTGATGGAACTGTGCGTACCTGTGGGGGATTAGCAATTAGCTAATCCGGTTCCTGTTCAGAAGGCTCTTGCCTTGGAAAACGCGCATAAACCCCCAGAACTGTACATAGGTCAAATGAGAAGCCCACTAGTGGGGCATAACATACTGTACGTAGGGGAGAAAGAGAGCAGTATGTAGCGTGCGGGGCATCACTCCCGTCACCATACTGTGCATAGAGGGCAAGGTAAGCATTCCATAGCTTCTGTACCTGCTACAATCCACCTGAGGCTGAAAATGGCGCCCCCTTTGTTGATATGCAGCTCGTTTTTGCCAACTGGTGCGTCAGTTGACTTGGCAGCAGAGCAATAGAATGTTCCCCTTGCATTCCAGAGCTAATGACGCGAACACATTTTCCGGTCAAAAATAGCAGTTCCCTAAATTTTAGGAGATGCTTCCATGGCGTCCCTATCGGTCTCCTGACCATCATTGAAGACTACCATTTGACCACCATCTACAATGTGGGTTAATTTACTGGCCCCTTTCAACTTATAAAGTTGCAGTGACTTGACGAGTGGCCCAAATTCCAGTTTGGCGCACACGAGCTTCCATACTCATTAGAATTCAGTGCTAACTGGCCCGGGCAGTCCCTGTCTGACTGACCTAGATTCCCGATGTGAGAAACCCATTTGGCTGCAGCCGTTTCACAGTGGCCATGCAATGTCCACTTGCACCTTTTCAAGGGTTCCGGGACAAACAAGTAAAAATAAAATAAATATATCTAATACTTATTTACGGAAGGCAACAGGAAAAATACACCTCCTGGTGACACTTGACCATATCATGACACTCAGGACCATCATCGAGGAGGGCAGATCTCATGGGAGACGGATCTATTGTAGCTTTGTGGACTTCCGCAAAGCTTTTGACACAGTACCCAGAGCTAGATTGATGCGCAGGTTACAGGAAATGGGAGTACCCACAGAGCTCATTTGGGGGATCATGGCATTGTACAGACCAGTAGTAGGGCATGTCCGCACCCCTGAGGGACTTTCTACACCGGTTCACTCCACTATTGGGGTGAAGCAGGGCTGCCCGCTCTCTCCTACTCTTTTCGGTATGTATGTGGATGAGGTTTCTGACTACATTGAGAGCAATGGTGATAGAGGTGCACAGTTGGCAGGGACATGGATTCCACTTTTGTTATATGCCGATGATATAATGTTGATCTCCGAATCCCCAGAGGGAATGCAACGTCAATTGGATTCTTTGCATAGGTTTGCCCACGAAAGTTGTTTGTTTGTCAACCTTGGTAAAACCAAGGTTATGGTGTTTAATACCACCCCACAATGGATCAGGAGGTCAGCACTGACATTCACATACGGCCAGGAGACTGTGGAGTACACAGATGCTTACACTTACCTTGGAGTGGTTTTTAGCGGACCTGCATTCTCACTCAGAAGAGCAGCAGAGACCAGACTGACTAGAGCCCATGCAGCATTGGGTAGATTGGAGAAGATGTGTTCGCAGGTTCAGTTTCAGGAACCCCGGACGAAGCTCTGGCTCTCTGACACTTTGGTGGCTTCAGCATTTCTCTATGGAGCTGAGATATGGGGACCTTCATTAGATCACCAAGGGAGACCGGGTCTCACAGATGGATGGGGGAACATGGAGAAACCTCTCGGCTCTATGATCTCGCGGCTCATTAGAGCCAAGGCATCAATACCACGGGCGATTATCTGAGAGCTAGCGCCCCCCCCCCCCCCCCAACTAGTAGCTGAGGTGCTCACCAGATCAGTCTCCTTCATAAACCACACATGGGAACTTCCTAGAGACAGATATGCTCGCATTGCACTTGAGTCCTCTCGAGAGTTAGCCATGCAAGGAGATACAACATGCTGGTATGGAGAGATGGCATCATGGGTTCAGCATAGACAGGCTTCCACCATTCCAATACTCATTGGATGCACCATCTCTCACTCTTACACAATCAGAGATCACCAAGCTCATCCGCCAAGACCTGACCCAGCTAGACACCAGGAGGACATGGATACAGCCAGCACAGGAATTGGGCACGAAGATGACTTTCTACAGAGACCACCTTCTCCAGCTTACGGAGGATGGTTTTGTGACGAGACCCAGATACATGGACATCCACTTGTCTCATGGGATTTGATGTGCTATTGGCCAGTTACGCACATCTTCTCACCAGCTGCGGATTGAGACTGGGAGATACAGCGGAGTACCAGCAGAGGCTAGGACATGCCCCTTGTGTGACATGGAGCCTGAGATAGAGTTGCATTATACATGCCGCTGCCCCGTCTACTACGAGATACGAGGCCGCTTCCATTGCTTGTTCAGAGAGGGTTTTGGACCACTCTCAAGAGTCATGGGATATGAGGATCAGAGATGCCTGGGTTTGTTCTTGCTCGAGCTGCGCAGACACAGAGACAGCCTGATGAGTGGCAAGGCTAGCCAGTCTCAAAGACGGATCACAGACTTCTTCAGAACAGACACAAGACAGCCGCAAGAGCGCAGAGCTCCCCCTCGTCTCACACCAGAGGCACACTGATTGACCGAGCAACTGAACTGGGGAAACCCAGGCGCCCACGACTGCGGAGGACTACACAGCATCGACGGAGGCTACGTTAGAAGATTCGGAGCAGTCTGGCCAGGCATGTACGACGCCCGGTCAGACTACTAACCATGGAGGAGATTGATGAGATCCGCCAACGACCGATGCTAGATCTCCTGTGATTTGGCTATCCCAGCTAGCTGCTTAGTTCACACCTAGCAGTTTAGGATTCCATAGTATTTTATTTTGTCATTTTGTTATCTTGTTACTCTGACTTTGTATCAGATCCACCACATTGTAACTTTCTGGTCTCATAGGTCACTTTGGCCTTTTTGAAGAAGTTAATATAACATTTCTATTTCTATCTCTCTCTCTCTCTCTCTCTCTCTCTCTCTTTGGGGATTGCCCCTACCCCCTGCTCCTGCTCCCGCGTGCCTGCTCCCCCCCCCCCCCCCGCGCTGCTGCTCCTCGTTGCCCTTGCCTCCGCGTCCCTACCTAGCCCCCTCGCTCCCTGCTCCCTCCCGCTGCCCTTGCTACTCCCTCGCGCTCTCCCTGCAACCCCCCAACCTAGCGCGTAGAAAGAGAAAGAGGGGGGAAAAGTAGCGTAGAGAGAGAAAGAGGGGGAAAAATCGTGTAGAGAGGAAAAAAAACGAGAGATGAATAGCGTAGAGAGAGAAAGAGGGGAAAAAAGAGTAGCGGAGAGAGAGAGAGAGAGAGAGAGAGAGAGAGAGAGAGAGAGAGAGAGAGAGAGAGAGAGAGAGAGAGAGAGAGAGAGAGAGAGAGAGAGAGAGAGAGAGAGAGAGAGAGAGAGAGAGAGAGAGAGAGAGAGAGAGAGAGAGGGTAGAAGAAAAAGAAGAAGATAATTTTAACGTCGTAGGAAACTATCCCAAGAGACCTTAAAGATCTAGCCGACGAGGAGTTGAACTCAAGACCTGTTATTCAAGAGGGTCTGTCGCGTAGAGAGAGAGAGAGAGAGAGAGAGAGAGAGAGAGAGAGAGAGAGAGAGAGAGAGAGAGAGAGAGAGAGAGAGAGAAACTTCACTTCTGTACCCCTCTCTCTCTCTCTCTCTCTCTCTCTCTCCCCTGTAGGGGCCTTCCAATCATGAGAAAACAGAATGGCAAGGATGACTTGGTGGAGGATGCCATCCAAAAATGCAAAGAAGAATTGAGCGAGTCTATCAACAAGATCAACCGCCACCTCCTAGGTACTATTAATGTACTCGATGCCCGCGTGGCAGCACAAGAAAGTACGATACATACACTCGAGGATCGCGTGAAGGCCCAAGATGAGGAAATCGCACTACTCAAGAAGAGCTTGCAGAGGTGCGATCGCAGAATGTCCTCAAAGAGGGAGAGCTTCAACCCTCAATAATTCCAGAGCTTAACACGATTAAGGAACGATTGCGGGCCATCAAAGAAGGTGGGGAGCAACAAAAAAAAATTGACGACCTCGTGGGTAGATGTCATCTCAAAGACCCAACGAAAAGTAGAAAAGGCCGAAAAATGGATCAAGATTGTCAAGAAAGGAAAAGGCAAGGAAATAACCCCCACCCCCACACCAACCATCATCAACTTGACACTAGAAGAGGAGCAAAGGAGACGTATGCAGGCCTTACACGTAAGGATATGTGGCCTCAAAGACCAAGATAATGTGGATGAAGAGGTGAAAGAACTCATGACTCTTGTGGGGGTCAACGAGCAGACACATACGAGGGCTTGGAGAGTGGGCACTAAGAAAAGTGGGAGCAACGGAGAAACCTCGAAGGAAAGGGCACTCATTCTCCGCTTCCCCTCCATGGAAGCGAAGGACTTCTTGAAGAAGAGCCCGACTCTGAAGAAGATTGGCATCTTTCTTGGAGATGACCTCACCCTCTCACAGATTGCTCATATGCAAGAAGTAATGCCGGAAATTAGAGCAGCAAGGGAAAAGGGGAAGATTGCTTTTTACAGGCATAGTGGTCTCGTACAGTCCCGTACGTTCGATGATGTGCGGTACTAAACGAACTAAAAAATATTAAGATGTACAATGACGTTACGTACGTTCAAAATAAAAAAACAAAGAATTCTTACGTCTAAGGCTTAGGCCCTTGGGTTTAAACTTTACACTTAAAGAAACTTGACGTTATGAGATCTTCAATGGGAGCTTGAGAGGGAGAGACCCAATGGAGAGAAGATGGAAAGGCAAGACTCTAGTCTCTAGAGCTTGTCACTTGAGAGCTAGAACATGGAAGCATTGAGCAGTGAGAGCATTGAGAGCTTGAGAGCAATAAGCATTGAGAGCTTGGAAGTGTTGGAGAACAAGATGGAGAGGCATTGCTTAAATAGGAAGAGGCTAGAGCATGAGAGAGAGAGAGCATGGATGATGACTCTTGATGAGAGAGGGAGAGCGTGGGGGAGAGGGAGAGCATAAGAGAAGTGGAGCCCTAGCACATAGAATCCAATGTTTGAATGTGGCTTAAGTGCTTGAATTGGCGCTCCAAAACGGCCCCAAAAGTTGCCCTCAATGGCCCTTAGTCAACAGTCAAGAGCTGCCAATGGCTATAAATAGCCATTTAAATTTTTTTGGGCTGCTCAATATAATCTACTCACAATTGTGAGTTTTGCTTTTTAAAAAAAAAAAAAAAAACCGTACAGAATGTACTAAACGAACGGGACGGTACGTGACCCGCAGTACGGAACGAGACGTTCCGTACGTCGTACGAAAACTACCCTGTTTACAGGGATGGAAAGGTGGCGATATTGGAGCGACGCCCCGCATATGACGGTGCGAGATCTATGGGACCACACTAAAGATGGCAACTTGGAACTGTAATGGGTCACTCCGTCTTGATGTAGGGGCCTTTGAGGATAGCTTCACAGGGAGAGATATCATTTTCTACTCTGAGACGCATCAAGCCTGTGGGCAAGCCATGCCACAGGTGAGCGGATATAGATGGGAGACAACTTGCAAACAGGAGACCAGATCGGAGCATCTAGGGCGGGGCTCAAGGGGAGTGGCAGTTCTATTCAAGGAGGAGTTGTAACCATTGATATATATAGCGCGCAAGGATGAACATGCTAGGTACATGTGGGTGAGGCTCAGGGCAGAGACGGGCAGATACCTCTACATTGCTGTCTGTTACTTTCCTCCTAGTACGTCAGTATATGCCTCACCTAGAGGACAATCCTCCTTTGCTATTTTGGATAATGATATATGGGAGTTTTCCAAGGATGGTGACATTATCATACTAGGGGATTTCAATGCTAGGATTGCCCACCACCAGACAATATTTTATGATACTTCCAAGGAGATGCTTAGGGAGTTGGACGTTATAGAGATGGGTCTATCCAGACTATCACAAGATGAGGAATACACTTAGGATCGCAGATACTTGATAGATATGGGAACCGCGCATAGATTGGCCATTTTGAATGGCCTACAAAGATTTTCGACAGCTGGAGGTTTTACTTGCTTTCCACACCGACATGGTGCTAGCACAATGGATTATGTTATGGCCCAGCCAGGCAGGTCTCATTCCCTTCTTTCAGGATTTCATGGTGGGCACTAGGCCAGTTGGAGTAGCAGTTGATCATGCTATCTTGTCTTTCATCCTAACGTTTCAGTTCAACACAACTCCATTAGGAGAGGTCCCCACACACACTCTGTATACCTTCATGAAGGAGACGGATTCTGTGTATATGGATGAGATATACAGACAGCTATGCACCCAGGAGCCGTGACGGCCACTAGATGAACTCACTCAAATTCGAACAGAGACGCTCCATGATGTAGCATCAGAGGCAACCAGCCTACACGGAGACGATATGGGAGCATGCCCCGGAACAGTTGGTATGATGAGGAGTGTAGAGAGACGAGGATCAAATTACAGAGGGAAGTGTTCATGGGTATTACCACATAGACAGTCACGGATTATCTTTCGCTGCCTAGTGCGACGGAAGAAAAGGGCTTATCTATGTCAGTTAGAGCGGGATCTGTATCAGCTATTTATATACAGGACTCAGGCGAAGCATAAAGGCTATTTCACGAGCATTCACCACCACCAGCGGTCACCTCCACTGAGACATGGGGGGAATATGCCACATGTCTCTACACAACATCAGGGCAACCACCTCTGCCAGACCCACTAGAGACTAGCCCGGAGACATGTTCTTTCTTTACTGCCGAGAGGGTAAGGAAAGCCATTGACAGGATTAAGACAAGGAGAGCACATGATCATGATGGTCTGGTAGCAAAGCACTTCATCCATGCCAGAGATGCTTCAGAGCTCTTGGCTATGATGTTTAATCGAGCCATGTATGAAGGCTTCCTTGAGACTTGGAGTATGTCTACGATTGTGCCTATTTTCAAGTCAGGAGATCCCATGATTCCCAGGAATTATCACACCATCATGGTTGGTCACACATTAGCTAGGCTGTATGCATCCCTTCTTGAGCATGAGCTGAGTAGATGGGCAGAGCGAGAGGGCATAAGAGCACCAGGGCAAGCAGGTTTCATGAGAGGTTTCTCCACTCTTGACCAGATTTTGACACTCAGAGCTATTATTGAGGAGGGTAGACACCATGGAAAGAGGATCTATTGTAGCTTTGTGGATTTCCGCAAAGCCTTTGACACAGTGCCGAGAGCGAGACTTATACGCAGACTACTAGACATGGGTGTGCCTACAGAGCTGATATGGGGTATTTTGGCTTTATACAGGACAGTGATGGGGCGGGTACGCACCACTGAGGGAATGTCTGACATGGTCCACTCCACTACTGGAGGATAGCAAGGATGCCCCCATCCCCGACTCTCTTTGGGATGTATGTGGATGAGTTTTCTGACTATGTAGAGCGTCAGGGAGACAGGGGGGCTCAGCTAGTCGGGAAATGGATTCTGTTGTTACTATATGCTGATGATATTGTGCTGATTTCCGACTCTCTAGAGGGGATGCAGCGTCAAATGTATGCTTTGCATACGTTTGCTCGTGACAGTGGATTGTCTGTTAACCTGGGGAAAACCAAGGTTATGGTGTTCAACACCACACCGCAATGGATCAGGAGGTCAGCACCCACATTTACGTATGGCCAGTAGACTGTGGAGTGCACAGATGCATATACTTATCTCTGGGGTAGTCTTCGGTACACCGGTGTTTTCACTAAGGAGAGCGTCAAAGACTAGACTGACGAGAGCATATGTAGCTTTGGGAGGACTGGAGAGGATGTGTTCGCAGGTTCAGTTTCAGGAACCGCGAACAAAGCTCTGGCTTTTTGACACTCTAGTGACTCCAGCTATGCTCTATGGAGTTCAGGTATGGGGACCCGCGGTAGACCACCATGGGAGATGTGGCAACACGGTTGGAGGAGAGGTATGGAGAGGCCTCTGGTTTCTACGATCGCTCGGATGATTCAGACTAAGGCCTCAGTGCCGCATGAGATTATCCGAGCCGAGCTAGCCGCCGCCGCCGCCCCCGCCCCCCTCTCCCCTCCCCTCTCGTGGTGGAGGCATTGACTAGATCAGTATCCTTGATGTACGATCTATGGGATCTCCCCAGGGACAGATACGCTCGGCTTGCCCTGGAGTCATCTCGACAACTAGTTTTACAAGGTGATACAACATGTTGAAATGATGACAGCATGGTTTCAACATGGATAGATTGCCTCCGTTTCAATACTCCCTGGATGCACCCTACCTGGACAGAGATCACTAGACTCATACGCCATGATCTGATTCAGCTAGATACTAGGAGCACATGGATATAGCTGACACAGGAGTTGGGCAGGAAGATGGCCTTCTACAAAGAGCATCTTCTCCAACTCACGGAGGACAGCTTTGTGACTAGGCCTGTATACATGGATACACACTTATCTCATGGGATAAGATGCGCTATTGGGCAGATACACACATCCTCACATCAACTCCAAATTGAGACTGGCCGATTTCGAGGGGTGCCAGCAGGGACCAGGATATGTCACCTATGTAACTTAGAGCCAGAGACAGAGCTGCACTACACATGTCATTGCCTGGCGTATTATGAGATACGCGGCGACTTCCACTGCCTGTTTAGAGAAGGTTTCAGACCTTTTTCTAGAGTCATGAGATACAAGGATCAAAGATTTCTCGGATTGTTCTTGCTAGAGCTGCGCAAACTTAGGGAGCTTGTTGAGGACATCAGGTGAAGAGACGAATCATAGATTTCTTTACACCAGCCAAGGGAGAGCCAGAGGAGCAGTCATTACAGCAGATCTCAGAGCCCACCCATACTAGAGGTACGCTGCTTGACCGAGCCACTGAGCTAGGCAGATCTAGACGCCCACGACCTGGGGGGTCTCCCACCCATGACGAAGGCTGCAAGAGAAGATATAGATCACTCTAGCTCGACATGCAAGACACCCAACCAGAGTACTGACCATGGAAGAGGTTGGTGAGATCTGACAGCGACCGAGAGAGATTTCATCTAAACCCACCAACACAAACCCCCCCCCCCCCCCCCCCCCCCCCTTGTATCTCGTCTTAATTGGGAATCAACCTCAGATTTATTTCCTTTCTCCTTGGTGTTCTAGTGTTAGTTCTTTGTAACTTTGTAATTTTCATACTCAGACATGATATCAGATTCACCAATTGTAACTTTTTGTTCTCATAGGTCATTTTCGCCTTTTGAAGACGTTAATATAACATTTCATTTCATTTCATCATCTCTCTCTCTCTCTCTCTCTCTCTCTCTCTCTCTCTCTCTCACACACACACACACACACACACACACACACACACACACACACACACAGCAGATCTTGTCGCCTCACACGAGAGGCACACTGATCGATCGAGCGACTGAGCTGGGGAGATCCAGACGCCCACGATCGTGGAGGACTACAAAGCATCGACAGAGGCTACATCAGAGGATTCGGATCACTTTGGCTTGACATGCACGACACCCGGTCAGACTATTGTCCATGGAGGAGATTGATGAGATCCGCCAGCGACCGATGCTAGATTTCTTGTGACTTGTGATTTAGCTATCCCAGCTAGCTCACCTACCAGCTTAGGATCCCATAGTACTTTTATTTTCTCACTTTATCATTTTGTCATTTCGTTACTCTGACTTTGTATAAGATTCACCACATTGTAACGCTTTGGTCTCATAGGTCATTTTGGCCTTTTCAAGATGTTAATATAACATTTCATTTCATTTCATCTCTCTCTCTCTCTCTCTCTCTCTCTCTCTCTCTCTCTCTCTCTCTCTCTCTCTCTCTCTCTCTCTCTCTCTCTCTCTAAGTAAAGTTCAATGATTTTGAAGTTTCTCTTCGTGTGTTGCTATTGATTTCTCGCTTGGAATGTCCAAGCCTGTAACAATTGCCCTCTTAGTGTACAACCTGGTAACATCATCTATTTGATGTAGTAGAACTATGCTGAGTACTTTTTGGTTTTGGGCCTAAAGATGTCTGAGCCCATATAAAAGAAGCAAAAAGGAATATGTTTAAATATTGTAAATTAGGGAAGAATTACAATGAATCAGTAAGTACTCTCCCAATACTGCTGAAAGAACTAGGGGAATTGGAGTGAATTTACAATATGTTTAAATATTGTAAATTAGGGAAGAATTACAATGAATCAGTAAGTATCCTCCCAATACTGCTGAAACAACCAGGGGAATTGGAGTGAATTTACACTAAGAAAAAATTATGTAAATTAGGGAAGAATTACAATGAATCAGTTAGTACTCTCCCAATACTGCTGAAAGAACTAGGGGAATGGGAGTGCTCAGTGAATTAGATAAACAGGCCAAGCCAGAATTCACGTCACCAAGCTTGTAGTAATCTCGAAGCATGTCTGCGACTACGTCATAGGGATAATCCAATTATGACTAAATACATCCAGTTGCAAATAAGGAAACGTGCAGCTATTCTGTACTGCAGGTATGCGGATTTTTTGTGTCGATTGAATGATGATCAGAACGTGCGTGCTCTCTTTGAAAGGGCATTGAGTGTCCTTCCTCCTGAAGAATCTGTTGAGGTACAAACTTTATTTGGCATTTAACGAGTGTGAAGGTCCTCTTTACATGTAAACACGAGCGTTTCTCTATCTTTCAGGTTTGGAATCGTTTTGTGCTGTTTGAGCAAACATATGGAGATCTTTCAAGCATGTTGAAGGTGGGGGAGGATGCCCAGATTTCTAGTGTCCACTTTTGTCAAAGGTTACCCTAGGAATGTCCTCATACTGTTCAGTTCTTTTTATGCCATAATCTTCTGCTGAGTTGTGTGTTTTAAAATATCTTACAACAAGTTAACAGCGAATGCTGTACTAGTGTACTGAGCAGTGCATGAAGCTTAGCACTAGACAAAAACATAGAAGGAATCCATTGAACTTAGAGAAAATTTTGACAGGATCAACTGGTCGCAACTCAGACCAAAACTTCACGATATGGACTTTGCATGTCTGCCATTTTTATTCAAAATCTCTTTGTCCTATATCTCTGGAGTCGTGAAAAAAATTTAGTAGGCTGAATTTTGATTTGATGCCTGCCTCATGTGTGTCTGTCGTTCGGAGCTGATGGTTGTATGATCTGGTAAATGACCACCATGAGTTTGGAACTTATTTTTTGTATAGGTGAATCTTGGCTTTTCCTGGATTCATATAGGTATATGTTCACCTTGCAGTGGACATCAAATTTCACGTTTTGAAGATTTTAACTAGTTGCTGGTGGGAAAGTGCTTTCTACCCTAAGTGGTGTATGCCCTTTACCTACCTTTTACTGGATTAATTCTTCAACCTAATGCATTTGTTTAGTGCTAGACTTCATAATGGGTGAGTCTTCCCTGCAGCTCTGGGAGTCATGATAAAACTTGTACGTCGAACTTCATGGTGATGTATGCTTATGTGTGTTAGTCGGGTTTAGAGGATATATTAATACATTCACTATTGGGCAGTGATGATTTTCTCAGGTAATTGTGCTATTTAGTCAGTAGTATGCATGATTGATCTGATGGTCTACCATAAGTCTATAACTCGCACATTCAGGTATAGGTGAATCTGGGCTTTTTCAGGATTCATCTAGGTGTTAGGTGTGAAGGTTTTTAGTGTATGGATATATGACTGTGTGTGTTTAGCATTTTGTCTGTCTTGGCATTGCAGGTGCAGCAGAGGAGAAAAGATGCTCTCGTGCAGATTGGAGATGAAGGAGCAGCAATGGTAGAGAACTCTTTGCAGCAACTTATTTCTCGCTATCGTTATCTGGATCTGTGGCCTTGCTCAGCACAAGATTTAGACCACCTTGCCCGACAACAGGTGCATGTCAGCTTTCTCTTTGTCCTATTTTCCCAAGCAAGCTATTTGTTAAAGTAAAAGACGGAGTTCAAATTAAATGCCTTCAGAGTGGATCCGTAAGTTTGCCTGCAAATATCACCGTTGCACTTCGATCTTCAGTCTATGAGATACTGACAAATGCTACTAAAGCTATCCTACACAGCTTAGGGGCTCTCAGAAGCAAACATTTGTGTCGGTAGAAAACTAGAGGAAGTGAACAGAGAAACTTATTAGCTGCCAGAACATGTGTCATGCATGGAACAGGGGAGAATTCCCCTTGTAAATCTAACTTGCTTGAGGGAAAAAACGTGGAAAACTCGTAAACAAAGGGCTAAAAGATGGGGGGTATTTTGAACTATCATATGCTTCTACATGCAAACCCAAACAAAGAAGCCGTACTTTCCATAGAGAAGAAGAGAAGGAACGTATAACGTTGTAGGAGCAATGCAAAGAGACAAATTAATCTGTACAAGAGGTCTTGAACTCAACACCTTGTACTCTAGAGAGAAATGGGTCGACTAACTCAATGAAGAGAAGCTCTGCACTCCTTATCTTCCATTCTGAGCCACGTGTGAAGGGGGGCTTGCCAACCTCTCTCTCCCCCCCCCCACACACATGAAGAGAGACTTCTATGCCGAGCTAAAACCCCATTTCCATCTGACTATAGAGAAGAGACACACTCTCAACCTCCACCAACTAACAATGCAAGTTGGTTCCTCTCCTAAAGCTTGTACCCTTCACTCTAGCTCTGGCTAATTCTTCCCTCTTCTTCTTCAATAAAATGTTGTTGTAAGTCATGCGTTCATTACTCAAAGTGTCAATAGTCGGTAGCTACTATGTACTCATTTTGTGAATCGTAAATGCCATCCATGCACAGTGACACCTTGAAAATGCCAAGAACATGCTCTTTGCACGAGCATGGTGGACGTAGATGTGGCACTTTAAATCCTTCTTTTCCACCTACCAAAGTCCGGTGTAGTTCCAAACATTGAGGTATATGGAACAAGTGCATCTTCATTTAGCCTTCATTCTAAATGTTGAAACAGGTAATGGCACAGAAACTGGCTGGAAAAGCAGGCAAGAATAACTCTCAGCAAGCTACCATAGTCACAGGAGGTAGGCAAAAAGCACTTCTCTGAACCACAAGTGGCATGTGTTGCCATTGAATTTCACCTTTGTTTGTGATCTAGCTGCAGCGAAGGGCACAGATGCCGCAGGATCTGCATCTGCTAATATTGTGCTTCCAGATGTCTCAAAGATGGTAGTATATGACCCAAGGCAGGCACCAGGTAAGGCTTTTACTAGTGTGTTGGTGGTCATGATACTGTTGTGTAGTTGGCTGCTTGATCTTCCTTTTTCAATGGCTGACCACTTAAACCCTTATTCATGGTATATGCTGCAAGTATAGGAAGTGGAACCAGCGGACTACAAACAAGTGTCGGCGGACAACCATTACTTGGTTTGCAACTAGGGGGAGCACCTGGTGTTTTGCAGCAATCAAAGGGTGCTGCTCCATCTGGTATTGTGCGGCTCTACAAATTCAGTGTGCTTGCAATTGTGTGCTAGCAATTCAGGGTTGTTAATAGTATGGTGTGAAGCAGGTGTGCCCGGGCTTTTCGCGCCTGTTCGACCCCGAGCGCCCACAGCTCAGTTTTCCGCTTTTGTTCAACCATCTGTGGAGGGTTCAACGTCAGCATCTGTTGAAGAGGCAGTCAAAGTTTTGCCACCTACTTTGGGCAACTTTTTAAGTCAGCTTCCAATTGTTGATGGTAGCAATGCAATCCTTAAAACTATTCAGCTTGCATCATCTAGTTATTGTGTAGCTGATAGCTGGTGCTTTTGTGACTCAGGTCCAACCCCCAACATTGAGATGGTGATGGCTGAGCTTTTACAACTGAAGATTCCTTTAGATGTATCTGAGGTCTTGGGAACAGATTCTGACGGCGCATTTGTAGCGAAGGTAATAACAGGAGATACTAGAGGACAGACAGCTGGAAATGGTTTTGCAAAACCTGGAGCACGTAATATGGGTAACCTGAATGTTAGAGCAATGAAAGCTGATGGTCAAAAAAGAAAGGAGCTTGATAGTAAGCATTCGCCCCCCTCTTCAAATCCATGACATAACAGAGTGATTGTAAAGCAGTTCTTGGTTGTGTCTTGCTTGGTGCAGACTAAGACTTTTCTCTAGCTGCCTGCCTGTGTGTGTGTGTGTGTGTGTGTGTGCGCGTGCGTGCAAATATGAAGAAGATTGTATTCAACAAAAATCAGCTTTTTAGAAAAGAAGTGTTTTATGGAATTAAAATCAAATGCTTTTTGCAAAATTAGAAAAGCATACCAAAGCAAGAAAGAAAAAATCAATAGAAACAGCCCTGTGATTGAGAGAAAGAAGAGCCCTGCTTGGGAGGGAACACCTGTTTAGAAAGGAAAAATTTCTAGCAAGAGAATCAAGTTAGAGAGCAGAGAGAATCAGCACTTTCTAGGGAGAGCAAATCATTGCATGCTAGAACTCTTGCTATGGCCAGAGATGAGTAAAGGCCACCCCTTTAGGGAGAGTGTAGCTGTACCCGACAGATGGAAGTATGCAAATTCTAAATTCCATCACATTTTGCTACTGGTTATGAACTATATCCTTGGGTTTGAATCACAATCTGGAGGAAAATAGCCTTATTGCTTCAAAATTTGGTAGGATAGCTTTTGTAGGGAAGAGGGATACAAGCATACAAGGGCTCTTAATGGTTAGAGGAGGTCATTCTAAACAGAAATTTGAAGTGTTGTGGGTAGGTGTTAGGGTGGGTAGGCCCATTCTTAGGTCTTGGCTCAGGGCTAGTCAATGATGTTGTATGCTAGAGGTGGAAGATTTCTGGCGGACCCTGTTCAAAAGAGTGTGCTACCCTTGCTCTAATGGGAGAGCTGTGTAGAGAGCATTCACCAGCTTAGTTGATAGGCTCTTATCTATGATGACCTCTATGGCATCTCACATCTAACACTGGATCTCACTCACGGCTATTTCATTTCTTGGAGATCATCAGTCAAATCCATATATCTGCACAGTGCAAGCCTTCTAAGGTGCAATTGTAAAAGCACGCCTCTTATTAGTTTTGTTAATTTTCCCTCATGTCAGCGAAAATATTTCTTGTATTTTCTTTATCACAGATGTAACATGAAATTTAAGAGACTCTAGCTTTACTCTTGTGGATACGTCTTGCTGTGATATAATGCCATTTCATCTTGTTGTTTCAGGGCAAGAAGAGGAGGACAATGCCCCTGTGCAGAATCGGACTCCAGATGTCTTTAGATTGAGACAATTGCAGCGAGCGCGTGCAGCAAAGAGTGGGCAAACAGTTGGAGGAGCAGGCTCAACTTCCGGTGGCAGTGGTGCAATAACAGGGGAACCATCAGGAAGCTCTGGTTGATTTACTATCTCAGGCTGATCGGACAAGAAAGAGGGCAGAAAGAAGGTTGTTGATTGGGAACTAAGGGATGAGAAAAGGATTGTGGGTGCTTCTAACATCAAGAGAAGGTTGGTATTAAGGCGACAAGGATGTACGTAGGTGCTCAGCTGGCAGTGTGAGCTTCAGGGAAAGACTATGAAGATCAGGAAGAGTAGATGGAAATTGGGAGCACAAGTATGTGCTAATTTTGGAAGCATGTATATAAAAGAAGGCAGCAAGAGGAGATGCCCACTCAGAGCAAACTCAACAGCATCACAAAAGGATAGACAGGCCCTTAGGTTATAAACAGAAATGTAATAAAACCATTCTTATTATGTGCTTGTGTGTGTAGATTTTGCTTGACCCTGCAATGGGGCCCCATAGTTTTTTCAAACACCAAGCAAACATCCAGACCAGTACGGAAGTGTGAAAAGAGTTTGATCCAGACCCTCCAACCGAATCAAATGTGGCCCTAATTTTTTTAGCATTGTACATGCATTTTGGAGCAATAAGCTCCAAAACGAGCATTGATGGAATAGAGTATTTACAAGCATCATGATAAATTATGATATCCAACACTATGATACTATTATGTAATGAGGCACCGTGATTTTATCACTTGTTTCTTTGCTTTTTGGTATGCCCAAAAGGCAAAGCCCGCAAAGATGCCTTCTCTTTTTCTTCTCTGAAATGTTTCTTTTTTTTGGTTTGTGTCATGAAACTTGAAGCTCATCATTTGATTATGAAGAAAAATATGAGCTTGATGAATTACCATAATAGGTGACCTAGGATGAATAATCTATGGACTTAAACTTGCAATTTAGCTCTATTAGTGTATATCTCAAAATGGGTGAAGTTTTTCTTTTTGTGGGATTTGTCTTTATGAATTATTAGCCTTGCAAATCCCGGCCGTTGCTCAAGTCTACGGGATGGGCGCCACATGGCCGTTCAACCCATGTTCAGATGCTCTCTTTCGCTGCCTGGCGTTTTCGAAGCGTCCGTACTCTGGTTTACCTGCAACGCGTGGACGAGGGCGTTAATGCCTGAGATTTTTCTGTGCCGATTGCGTAGGGGAGTCAGTGCAGTTTTAATGAGATTCGTAGGGATGGTGCATTGGCTGCGTTTCACAGGCTGTGAAGAAGACACGGTGGAGGTTGATGCATGGCATGGACAACACGGCGGCAGTTTCTGTAGCGCAGGAGGCAGATGGTGAAGTGCATGTGAGTGGGCACAGTGCTGCCAGGCCAAGTGTGAGGCTATTCGATATTGTCGTCTGGGAGATGGCTGTGTGTATATTTAGTGTTGGTGTAGTTTTGTGTTGCAGTTGTGTTCAGAGATAGTAGTGGTTTCGAGAATGGCTTCAAATTCTGATTTTGCAGAGAGTTTTAATGTTGATGACTGCACGAGTCTTGATGCCATGAGTACAAGTGAGGAGATGGACTTTGAGCAAGGTTTCCTACACCCGTGAATTTTACGTTACTTGAAGGATGTGATGATTACATGTGTTACCTTGATCTGTTATTTACAGTCTGTTGGTTGTTTTTCGCAGAGTTGAAGAAGGTTGCCGAGGGTTGTAGTGGAGGGAGCCATGCCGCATTGACTTCTGCTCGGACGCCATGCTCTAATCTCAGCCCGGCTCCGAGAGCTTGCAAGAGGGCTGCCCGAAACAGGGGAGGTGCTGGGAGGCCATTTTCTGCCGAGGGGAGTGGCAATGTGGGGGGGTGAGAAGCCAGTATATTTTCTTCTTTTTGTAAATCCCAAAAAAAATTTATGTTTTATGAGTTGCCGTAATGCTGTTTTTCACTACTCTCTGTTTTGGGCTGATTATCTCATTCAGCAGGGCTTTCCCAGTGTGCTCCTGGTTGCAATTGTAAGTGTGTCTTGATCTTGTGGAGGTCAGTTCAGGTGAATGATTTTGATTTCATTGGAAGGTGCCATGAGTGTGGGAGAGTGAGGGTTAGAAGTGTTTTATGCGTTCATTTTAATGCTGCTGTGAATTGCTGCGACGATTTAGCTTTGTTGAGGAGTTGTGATGCTGAGAGAATTGCTGCTCTGTCTGGATCTGTTTCTGTCATTAGGCTGCTTGCTCACGAACCATGCTATGTCAACCTCGCAACATCCCTGAGTTTGGAGTGTGCTTGATGTGCCGTTGTTCTGATGCGGTTGAAAGGCGTCATCCTGATTCAATAGAATCGATCACTTGGTAGTTATCTGAGGCTTTGGTACCTTCCTTTATGTTCACCACCTACGCTATGTTAAGCTTGCAACGTCCCAGAGTTTGGAGTGTGCTTGCTGTGTCGATGTACTGATGTGGTCGAAAGGCATCGTGTTGATTTGTTAGCATCAATCGCTTGTTGTGTGTACGATCATTTACATGCATGTTTCAAGTTGTGTGCCTGAGGTCACCACCCTATTTTTCCATCTTGAGAATGCTTACGATCTGGTAACCACCAGTGCATGGGTAAACTCTACCCTAGAAATATAGCATGCTGAGAAGAAGCTGCTACTGCCATAGAACTCCCTATGCCCATCCTCCCCCGCGAGCTCAGGCCCCCCATTTCCCTGTGGCTGCCCACCTGATTGCTCACTCGAGCTCTATGTGGTGCCTTTTGCATCGAAAGGAAGCACCTCTGTCATCAAGGCGTCTGTAAATCGTTGCATGCTCTTCATGGCGAGCTTGTTGCTACCTTTTCAGTAGATGGCAGAAGGCCCAAGCTGGATGAATGCTGGTAGGACCTTTGGCTTGGGAGTTGTTGCGGCAGGTCGATGTCAACTGTCTGATCTTTTTCGACCTTGAGAGATATGTTTGTTGCCTATAATGTCATGCATGCTTGAGCCACTGGAGACCACGGAAGCGTCGCTGTTGCGTGCAATAATTGTCCTCATCCCCATTGCCCACTATTTCATTCTTGAGAGGTTTGTCTGCTGCTTCTGATGTCGTACATGCTTGAGCCACTGGAGACAAGTCCCATGTACATCAAGTGATTGCTGGTTCTCAGGTACGACTTGCAAGTTCTGGAAATTGGCAGCCTGTTGTCCTGGTGAAGCCTCGTTTTGTTATAGGTGTATTGCTAAGGCTTAAAAGCATCAAAGCTCTTCTTGTGCTTTTTCCTCGTTCAAATTTGCCCCCTTAAGAGTTATGAACAAGTTCGTGCACAACCCTCTTTGGTGAAGGTGTGGATCTAGTTTTACTTACGAGGGCCGTGCACTAAATGGCTCGATGATTTGTATGGCTAGTGAAGTGTTGTTTAGGAGAGGATGCCTAGCAATCAAATACAAGAAAGCCAATGAGAATACAAGCGCCAATTGTGAGTGACTGTGTTAGCTCCTTGCCACAATAATCATGTTTGTTTTGTAGGTGTTGCAGTAGAGGTGGCCGTTGGTGGTAAGCAAACCCTGCCAGAAGTTCTCGCGCAAGCTCAAGCTGAGGTTGAGCCTATTTTGTCCCCTGTTGTGCCTACACAACCTCGAGTAGAAGTTCGAGCTCCAACAATGGGCCAGTCCCAACACACACAAGTTGCCCCCCCCCCCCCCCCCCCCCCCCCCCCCCAACAACAACTTCAAGTCGATGTCCAGCTTGCTAATGATGGTATGAACCTGGCTTTAGTGCCGTATGCAAGAGAGTTTCTCCCATTGCTGGTGATTTCTGAAATTGGTGAAGCTTCCCCCAAGTTCGCTATTGAGGGCAAGATACTGAATCTTTATGGCACATACAAAGTAGCATCCGATAAGTACAGTTCGTATTTGAAGCTTGACATTGTGGACACAGTCTACAGACACTATACCTTTAGTGTTGTATGAGCCTTATATCACTCAATTCCAGGATAAGCTACACATTGGTGAGTACATAAGGGTAGAGAATCCCAGTGTCAGCCCAAAACTCGAGGGGATGGGGGTACATCGACTTGTTCTTTGCATGTCAATGCCTCAACATTGGTGATAAAAGTAGAACACATTCCACTAACGGTATCTTTCTTTGCTGAGACTTCTACTAGATCCTTCTTGGAGGAAGCAATCAAATCATCATCGCAAGCAAATAGAGGAGCTACATTGGGTACTTTGGCGTTCGTTATTTCGCAAAACCTCCAATCCAAAGCAGGAGCGCAATTAGGGGAGCTTCTGGTTGCAGACGGGCCGTTACTTGATGATCATGCTGTGGTGAGTAGACTAGCTTTTTGTCGTTTGATTTTAAGTGACTATCGTGATCGGTTGTATAATGCTTCTGGTGTAGGTGAGCTTTGTAAACTCTCGCAAAGGTGATTGCATGCAACTAATTGCTGATTTGGAATGAGAGGAGAATATGATGTGTGTGGCTCACAACATTGCTCCATTCAATGGTCGTGCCAACACAGTGTTGGTGCTTGACATCATTGTCCTAGTCCCTGTTCGTAGTCCTCACTTGCTTCAACTCTGGTTGAAGTTTTGCAAGCCCAAACTGAAAGTTTAGGTTACGGTCGTGAGGTACGTTTGCTGTGTATTGGTGTGCTTTCCTCAATTGTGTCTGCACTTAAAAATCTGAATGTAGTGGACCTTGCAGTTGGTTGGAACGTTGTGCTTTACCAACATCAACTCAGTTCTCTTGGAAAAGCAATGCCCACTTTGTAAATTGACAAAGGTTCACAAAAGTTCGCAAGGAGGATTCTGTGCTGCTTGTAATCCATTGATATCACAACCATCCCAAAATTGGATGCACACATCACTAGTGACAATAATAGTGTTGTCAATGCTCAAATTGTTGGTTCTATGGTTGATGTTGTGCTTGGTTTTAAAGAAAGCTTCAAGGAGTTGTATACTAGAACTGTTGCAAATGCTCGAGACATCTTGGCGGCCACAAGCAGAGTAGGTGCTTTCAAGCTTAGTGTCACAGGCCATGTAATAACGTTTGCACACCGCTCGAAGTTTGTTGAGTGAGGTTAGCTTACGCACATCCATTTGGTCTTTTGAGGCTACCCTTCTTTCAATCACTCCTTTTTTAATATTGTGTGCCTCGTTGTATATATCTCCTTGGCCCATTAGTATGGTAGAGACTTTGCGAACCCTAAAGCCAGCTTGCTTTTTGCGTAGTTTGTATGTTCTCCCTTTTTGGCATGCCTTTGAGAACATTGTACACAAAATAAATTTGTAGCTTATTTTATGTAAGCCTCTCTCTCTCTCTCTCTCTCTCTCTCTCTCTCTCTCTCTCAATTTTGGTCAGCAGCCTACAATTGATTTGAAATATATGTTGTTTAGGTGCAAACACAAGTTTCATGTGTTGTGTTCCTCCGCACCACTCAAAGTCAGTTACCTTCCACACAATCGCTTGTCAAATTAGCTTGAAGTTTGGCCTTTCTTCCGTAGCTTCATTTTTGGCACAATGTCCTCCTTTCTACTTAAACTTCATTATTTATGTCTGTCTTTGAAAGATTTGTATGTGAAACAAATCCGTAGCTTATTGTATATAATCTCTCTCTCTCTCTCTCTCTCTCTCTCTCTCTCTCTCTCTCATCTCCTAAGCGAGACATCCTACGCGGTGGTGTCCTATGCGAGCTGCTGTCCCATGCGACCTCCTACGCGAGTTGCTGTCCTACGCGAGTTATCCTACTCCGTTGTTGTCCTACGCGAGCAGGTCTCTCTCCCTCTGCAGTGGGACGCAGTCTCTCTCGCAACAACCTGCAGGCAGAGGCAGAGACAAATATCTCCTTCGTTAAAGTTTAAAGTCCCTCACCCTAGTATCCTACACCACATTTGTGGCTCGGGTTCGATGGATCCGCCTACCGAAGGGGAAGGGCCGGGTGTAGATAACTACACCTGCCCAAAAAAAACGACGGCTACTTTCAAATGGAGAAACAGAGATACTGTACTATCACTAGGATCCTTACGAGTTGGGAAAACCTCCAGGATATATGATGAGCTACTGATGGAGAAGGTCCAGGTGATGCTCAAATTATAGCTAAACTATATGAGGGATGACATCAGGAAGGAAATGCACACGAACGCTGAGAGCTACAGGAACTCCATGTATGGAGACATGATGAGAGAACTAAGGAGAGAGATCCGGGGGATACAGAATGAGGAAATTCCGATCGTGAAAACGGAATTATGAAACCTAATCAAGACCGAAGTAAATGTTAGAGAATGCGTTATGCAAAAGAAACTCGATGAGGCAGTAGCAAGTTTTGAAGCATGGAGAACAAATATGGAAAAGCACATGGGGAAAAAGATGCAATAATCAAGGAGCTAAAAGGAGGACTTGCGGCTTGCAAATCTGCAACTAAGGAGAAGGGAGACGACCAACCTTTGGTGTTGAAGGAGCTCGAGGACATGAAGGATCAGATGAAAGCTCTACGGGAAGGAGATGAACAGAAATGGAAAACGGCATCTTCATGGGCGGAACGTCTTGTTAAGACACAAGAAAAGGTTGACGAAGTAGAGAAATGGATTGAAGATGCGAAGAAAGGAAAGGCCCAGATGCCTGAGACCACACCTACCTCCACCATTATTAATATGACCATTGAGGAAGAGTAGAAAAGAAAGAATCGGGCTCTGCATGTGCGGGTCACAGGAGTCAAAGACAAAGAGAATGTAGATGAAGAAGTGAGGGAACTGCTACAAATCATGGGCATCACAGAGCCTACTCACACAAGTGCATGGAGAGTGGGCAAGAAAGGAATCGACGAGAAGGGAAACGTAAAGGATAGGGCACTTATTCTCCGCTTCCCGAATATAGAAATAAGGAAAGAATTTCTAAAGTAGAGGCCAACTCTTAAGAAAACCGGTATTTTCCTGGGAGATGACCTTACATTGGCACAAGTGGCACACATGCAAGAGTTGATGCCAGAGATCAGGGCAGCAAGAGAAAAGGGGAAAATCGCCTTTTATAGAGGAGGGAAAGTAGTGGTTCTGGAAAAGCGCTCATCATGACGGTGCGAGACCTATGGGGCGATGCTCCGAATAGCGGCGTGGAATTGTAATGGATCATATAGGCTAGATGTAGGTGCCTTTGAAGACAGCTTTAGGGACAGAGACACAGTTTTCTACTCAGAGACACACCAGATACCGGGAGAGCTTATGCCACATGTGAAGGGGTATTTATGAAAACAGCTAGTCGACCAGACAAGAGATCTCTGTGAGGTAGCCAGGGTTCAGGAGTAGCAGTCTTATTTAAAGAGGAGCTGAAACCACTACTACAGATTATCAGGAAATATGAACAAGCAAGGTATATGTGGGTGAGAATGAGCGCCGAGACAGGTAGATTTCTATATATCGCTATATGCTACTTCCCTCCAAGTACATCAGTCTACTCCTCACCTAAAGGACAGTCCCCTTTCTCCATATTGAATAACGACATATGGGAGTTCTCTAGAGATGGAGACATCGTTCTCTTAGGAGACTTTAATGCCAGAACGGCCAACTCTCAAGCAGTATTCTATGATACTTCTGAGGAAATGCTCAGAGAAGTGGATTTATCACAGGAGGGGCTTACTAGAAACTCATAGGATAAAGAACACAATGAATATGGGAGACATCTCATGGAAATGGTAACTACACATGGTTTGGCCATACTTAATGGTCTAGAGAATTTCCCTTTATCTGGGGGGTTCACATGCTTCCCGCACAGGCATGGGGCCAGTACAGTGGATTATGTCATGACTTCACCAAGCTTTATTTCTAGTATCGAGGACTTTAAGGTGGGACCCAGACCGGTTGGGATTGCAGTGGATCATGCTCTCTTGACCTTATCAATCTCCTTCCAATACAATGCCTCTCAAGTACAAAGGAAGAAGACACACACAAGATATACTTTCACGCCAGAGATCGATTTAGTCTATGTGGAAAAGATCTATAATAGGATGTGGTCAGCCGAGCCAGTATATACTGTAGAGGAGATTACTTCTCAGCTAACAGAGATACTACATGGAGCAGCACAAGAGGCATACCCACATACTCAACCTGACCAGAAGAGAGGATCTGGGAACATGCCTCAAAACAGTTGGTACGACGAGGAATGCAGAGCGACGAGAACCCAGGTCCAGAAAGAGCTTACACTTGGGATCATCACATATAAGCAGTCTCGGATTGCTCTTCGGCGTATAGTACGTCTCAAGAAAAGGGCATTTTTAGCCAAACTGGAGAAGGATTTATATAAGCTCTTCTTGAGTGAGGACTCACATGAGGCCTGGCATTTATTTCACGAGCACTCATCGCCTCCGACAATTACTTCTCCTGAGATTTGGGGTCAATATGTAACATCATTATATACGGTATCTAGACAGCCTCCATTACCAGATCCGCTAGAGCCATGCCCTGCTACTAGTACTTTCTTTACTACGGAAATGGTGGAAAAAGCCATTGATAAGATGAAGACAAGAAGAGCATATGATCATGAGGGTCTAGTAGGAGAACATCTGATCCATGCAAGGGATCTACTTCAGAAGTCCTTGCTCGTCTGTTTAATCGGGTCATGTGTGAAGGATTACCTGAATCTTGAAAATTATCTACTATCGTACCTATTTTCAAGTCAGGGGATCCTATGATAACCGGAAACTACCATACCATTATGGTGGGACACACATTGACCTGACTGTACGCATCCATTCTGGAACAAAAATTGAGTAGATGGGCAGAGAATGAGGGCATAAGGGCAACATGACAAGCTGGATTCAGGAGGGGTTATTCCACTTTAGATCATATTCTTACGCTCAGAACCATTATTGAGGAAGGAAGAGCAAGCGGGAGAAGGATGTATTGTTGCTTTGTGGATTTTCGAAAAGCTTTTGATACAGTACCAAGGGCCAGATTGATGCACAAAATGCAAGAGTTAGGGGTCCCCAAAGAGATTATCTGGGGGATCATGGCCTTATACGGGTCAGTAACTGGCTATGTACGTACTCCAGAAGGGGATTCCGACATTGTTCATTCCACCGTTGGAGTAAAGCAGGGATGCCCACTGTCCCCTACTTTATTTGGTATGTATATAGATGAGGTATCAGATTACATTGATAGAGAGGGTGACAGAGGTGCTCAACTTGCAAGGTCATGGATCCCTTTGTTGTTATATGCAGATTATATTGTATTGATAGCAGAATCACCAGATGGAATGCAGAGGCAGTTAGATGCATTACATAAATTCGCGGAGGATAGCGGACTATCGGTAAATTTGGGTAAAACCAAAGTTATGGTGTTTAACACCACACCGCAGTGGGTTAGGAGATCGGCACCTACATTTGCATATGGCCAGGATACATTAGAGTACACAGATGCATACACATACCTTGGTGTGGTATTTACAGGACCGAAGTTTACTCTTAAGAAAGCAACGGATGCTAGATTGTCCAGAGCCTCTGCGGCCTTGGGAGGGTTGGAGAGGATGTGTTCACAAGTGCAGTTTTCAGGAACCACGAACAAAACTTTGGCTCTTTTGATACTGTGGTGGCTTCGGCTATGCTTTATGGGGTCTAGATTTGGGGACCATCTGTGGATCAGGATAATTGGAAGTCAATGGAGAGACCTTTGGTATGTATGATTTCCCGAATGATTAGAGCCAAGGCCTCCGTACCACACGCGATTACCCGAGCGGAACTAGCTGCCCCTCCGATAGAAATTGAAGCTCTTACCAGATCAGTGTCCTTTATACATGGTTTATGGGATAGAAATAATTGTCGATATACTAGATTGGCCCTCGAATCCTCTCGACAATTAGCAATGAAAGGAGATATGTCATGCTGGTATGCGCAACTGTCCTCCTGGTTTCAGAGACACGGGTTCAGTATGGAAAGATTACGCTCCTTCCAATACTCTCTTGAGGCTCCATCACTGGCAATCACACGAACGGAGATTAATAAAATCATCCGCCAGGATCTTATACAGTTGGACACTAAGAGGACATGGGTAGACACACAAGAATTGGGCAGGAAGATGGCCGACTACAAAGAAAACTTCCTACAGCTATCTGAAGATGGTTTTGTGATTCGCCGGAGCTACATGGATACCCACCTGTCTCATGGTTTGAGATGTGTTATTGGTCAGATTCGTACATCCTCACACCAGCTGGAAATTGAATTTGGCAGATTTAGGGGAATCCCACCTGAGAGCAGAATTTGCAAGTTATGCGGAATGGAGCCGGAGACAGAATTACACTACATATGCGATTGCACCGTATACTATGAGATACGTGGGCGTTTCTATTGCCTATTCAAAGAAGGCTTTGGACCTCTAGATAGAGTCATGGAATACCAAGATCAAAGGTGCTTAGGCCTGTACCTACTGGAACTACATCGGCACATGGATAATCTAATGAGAAGACAAAGAGCACTACAGCCTTAGAGGCAGATCACAGATTTCTTCGGATCGAGAGAAGCAGGAATGGAAGGAGAAGCAAGAGGCCAACAGCGAGCAGAAAGGAGTACCCACATTCATACCAAAGGCACCCTCATTGACAGGGCGATTGAGCTTAGGAAATCGAGCCAACCACGACCGAGATGCAGAAGCACACTTCACCGGAGGAGACTACAACAAAGGATTAGAAGCATTCTAGCCAGACACCCAGAATGCTCCTACGAAGTTTATCTAATACTTTGTTTTTAGTTTTTCGCATTTATTTTCACACTCACACTTTTCAGACATTGTAACAGATTCACCACTTTTGTATCAGTTTGGTCTCATAGGTCACTTTGGCCTTTTGAAGACGTTAATATAACATTTCATTTCATTTCATTTTCTCTCTGTGTGTCTCTCTCTCTCAATTTTGGACAACAAGGTATATTTGAGTCAAAGTAGATATTTTCAAGATGCAGTTGCCATTTCCACATACTATCTTCCTCCATGTCATCCAAAGTTATTTGGCTTGTGCACTTCTTAATTTAGCTTGAAGTTAGACCTTCCTTCCATAGCTCTTTCTTTGGTGCAAAGTCTCGATTTGTATGTGTCTACGGAGGCTTCAAATTCACTAAGCATATTTTGATTGAAATCGCTCTAGTGTTTGTATCGAGTACGACGTACATTGAGTGCCACTAACTCATGTGGGCTTTTTTAAAGATCAACATTGAGAAGAATAGTCTTTTCTTTGGTAAACCAAGGAAATACCATGAATATGTTGCTTTTAAATTCCAAATGGTCACAAAATGGGAGCTCATGCACAAAGATAGATGCTTTCCTCCTCACGTAGAGAACCTGTTTTTCAAACTAATGAAAATAATGACGCAAAAGTTCTTGGATCTATTTGGGTGCAATTATGCAAAGGAGCAATAAAAACAACAAATTTAAGTGCTCAACAAGGGGTAAACAACACAAACATTGAAAAATTGTTAAATTCACAAATGGGCTACTTCGAGCACCTGCGAACATCGCCAGACTACAAGGTAAAGATGAAAAAAAATGTCTTCGACATGATACGTCAGCTTGGGTCACCGACATTTTTCATCACATTTTGCTCTGTTGAATGTCGATGGTCACCCCTTGTAGATACATTAAAGACCATATTAGGAATGAGTAGGCAGACAAATGAAACAGAAGCTTCATTTCTTAGACGCATCGTGCGAGCAGACCTGATCACCACAGCTCGATATATTGTGCACCGGTTCCTTGCAATGAAGAGCTTGCCCATGGTTGTGCTCAAGCGACACCCAAAAGACGCAAATATAAACAACTTCAGCCCCATTATAGCAAACTTATGGGATGCCAACACAAACATTCAATTTGTCCTCAATGCACATGGAGCAGCCAGTTACTATACCTCATACATGACAAGGTTCGATAAAACACTCATAGAAGCAATCAAAACACAGCTAGATGATTGTGTCAAAAGCAATGTTGAAACAGTGGAAAGGCTGCGAAAATTGGGGAATACCATTCTCAATACTCAAGAGATTAGTGCTCAACAAGCAATATATATTGCCCTCTCTCTCCCTCTATATAGCTCCACACGTGAGTGCACTTTCATCAACACCAATGCCCCCACTAACTGTGCTTTGCTGCTTAAAATGAAATTCATGCTACAACAACTTGACCCCTCGAGAACTAACATATTCTTCGAAACAATGGTGGACAAGTATGCTCAGAGGCCAATGACATTCCACAATGTTTGCTTAGCTGACTTCGTTGCAAACTTCAGAAACATGAGAATCACTTACAAGCAATCAAAGAGAGCCAAAATCATTCGTTACATTCATTACAATGCTGTCAAAGACCCAAACAATTTCTATAGAGAACAATGCTTGCTACTCTACCCTTGGAATTAAAATGAAGACCAACTCAATACCTTCCAATTTTGCCATTGTGCAGGCCACTGTGAGAACTCACCTTGTTTTTATGTCAAATTTATACTAGTAGTTTATTTTTTTAGGCTAACATCTTGAACCTTTCAGTCCATTGGAGTGCTCCTGTCCTCTCTTGCAGTAGCCAAAAAAATTACTTTTGCTACACCATGTCATCATGTTAGCTCCTCTCCCGCTCTCATCTTGTGAAGGAATAGGCCTCTCTCTCTCTCTCTCTCTCTCTCTCTCTCTCTCTCTCTCTCTCTCTCTCTCTCTCTCTCTTCGTGCGCGCATGTGTGTGCATGTTTAGCAATCCTTTGAAAAAAAAACTATTGCCTGGAAACTAAGAAAATTTTGGACTTAAATATAGTGCATCTAAAGGTTTTTATACCAAATTTTGTAAGCTATCTCACCTATTTATGTTCATTTCAGACATAAATCTCAAAATTTGGTAGTACAATTTGCATGGTTTTTCTTCTCAGAAGAATGGATTATGTGCAAAACAAGAATCTTTTGTTTCAGATAAACACCCCCTTTAAAAAGGCCCTTTCTCTACGCTAGGAAAATAGGCTACGTGCTCATTATCACAATTCGATGCAATTAGAGTTTCTTTTTGTTGGGCAAATTTTTCCATTTTTTAAGGGTAAAAATACAGATTGCCTTCGAAGTATGCTTAAATACCAAAGAAAATGCGAAATCTCTAAATCTTGATGTGCTGTTCAAAAATCAACCTTGGTTGCAATGCATGTGGTCATATTTTTGTATGATAAAAATCCCTGGACCATTTATAAATCCGTCAACGTAGGCGGGTGCAATAGTCTCATGTTGGCTTGAGATTTTTTAGTTTTTTGAGGCCAAGCTTCTACTTCTTTGCCTTTTCCTCTAGTCACTTTGTATACTGCTCGTTTGTTTGAGTTTTTAAACTGGAGTATATTATAGCCAATAATAACTTTACAATGGAGCTATCTTTTGGCTTTTAGACTGGCCATTGAATATTTTGAAAAACACTTAATGAAAATCATAATATTGCTATAAAAGAGAATGAAGTCTTGTATTAATCACACTTCTCCATTTAATAAAGAGATTGTAGTACCAATTATACTCTTGGCAAGGTTTTCGATTCATAGATTTATGTTGGTGGTTTTGGCTCTATATAGCTTTGGAAGTCCCATATTTCTTGCAACAAAACGAAAGTTATGCATTTGCACGAACAAATGAGTTTGAAGAGAGAGAGAGAGAGAGAGAGAGAGAGAGAGAGAGAGAGATGAAATAAAATAAAATGTTATATTAACATCTTCAAAAGGCCAAAATGACCTATGAGACCAAAAAGTTACAATTGGTGAATCTGATACCATGTCTGAGTATGGAAAGTACAAAGAACTAACACGAAAACTAAAGCACTAAGGGAATGAATCTGAAGCTGATTCGGAATTGAGACGAGATTGGGGGGGGGGGGGGGGGGGGGGGGGGGGGGGGGTTGGTGGGTTCAAATGAAATCTCTCGTCGATCGTTGTCAAATCTCATCAACTTCCTCCATGGTCAGTACTCTGGTTGGGCGTCTTGCATGTCAAGCTAGACTGATCCGTATCTTCTATTGTAGCATTCGTAGATGGTGGAGACCCCTCGAGGTCATGGCCGTTTGGATCTACCTAGCTCAATGGCTCGCTCAATCAACGTACCTCTAGTGTGGGTGAGCTTTGAGATTTGCTGTGATGACTGCTCCTTTGGCTCTCCCCTGGCTGGTGTAAATAAATCTGTGATTCGTCTCTGAGATTGTCTCTCCCATGATGTCCTCAGCAAGCTCTCCCTAAGTCTGCGCAGCTCTAGCAGGAACAATTCGAGACTCGTATCTCATGACTCTAGAAAATGGTCTGAAACCCCCTTTAAACAGACAACAAGCTCTCCCTAAGTCTGCGCAGCTCTACCAGGAACAATCCCATACATCTCTGATCCTGGCCATACGTAAATGTGGGTGTTGACCTCCTAACCCATTGTGGTGTGGTGTTAAACACCATAACCTTGGTTTTCCCAAGGTTGACAGACAATCCACTGTCACAAGCAAATGTATGGAAAGCATCTAAATAACGCCATGTCCTCTGGAGAGTCAAAAATCAACACAATATCATCAGCATATAGCAACAGCGGGATCCATGTCCTTGCTAGCTGAGCCCCTCTGTCTCCCTGACATTCTACAGTCTAAAAACTCATGTTGTGTGGTTTTGTGATGCATATTGTGTTGCAAAGGCTTTAGAATCTTGCAAAACATTAAATTGTCTTCACAACAAGGACTGAAACCTACAAGAGCAATCTGAGTACCTATAGAGAACAAGAGAGAAAAATGGAAGCCAATAATCATGTTTATTTGGCTATGGAAAAAACCTCTTCTCGGCTTTACAAAGCCTAGATTTGTTTCTATCATAGTAGCTAACAAAGAACAAAATAGTAGTAGCAACGACAAGAGGCAAGAGAAACTCGCTAATTCATTATTGATTGAAATATTGAGAATAAACCATGTGTGTCTGTGTGTGGGTGTGCGTGTGTGCATGCACGCATAGTAGCTAAAGAGGAGAAAACCAGAAGAAGTGGTGGGGCATTTGTTCTAATAATGGTAATGTGTTAATCTTGAAAAGAGCATTTTTACGTATGTTCGTTGTGTGTGTGTGTGTGTGTGACGTGCGCGCAATAGCTAAAGAGGAGAAAACAAGAAGTGGTGGGACATTTGTTCTGACAATGGTAATGTGTTACCTTGAAAAGAGCATTTTACCTATTTTTGTTGAGCACCACTTGTTTTTGTAAATTTTTCCGTTGACATGAGGATCACTTTTACATTGATTAAGCTGAAACCCATCTCATCCTCTTATCCTCTTATACTTGAGAGACATAGTCTTACAAGGTGTTCATCATGCATAAACATTGATAATTGGAAGCATCATGAAGAAAAAAAATGTAGTCTTCTTTTCTCATAAAACTTTTGGGCATATCAAAGTATTGTGTGCAATGCAATCAATGGACTTTTGTATACTCATTTATGACGAGTGACATTAAACACTATTGAAGACAATGTTAAAAAAACACCACTCGGCTAAGTATCAATCACATCTTGCAATTACAAAAGGTGTCCACTACCATGATATTTCATATATGAGAGCAAGAATACTCATCTTTCAATGGTTTGTATCTACAATTATCAATGAGAATCATATTGCTTGCATCATAACTTGGGTGATTTGCCCATACAGTTAATAGTTTTGAAAAAGTGATTTTTTGCCCTCATCCTCAGAGGGGAATGACCCCACAGCTTTGTGGCTTAGACTGATGAGCACTTCCTCTGCATCAAGACTCATTGCACAATCTTTGTGGTTGTTGACATACATGATTTGCGGTTTATATTCATCCGACATGTCTCAATTCATCTTTGGTGGATTTAGGTAGCTCTTGAAGAGTACGCGATTGACATAAATCGGTCTCTTCCCTTGAACGACAATATCTTACGGTATCTTTGTGGTTGGCAATTCAAGGAGTAATTTCTACAAACCAAAAGCAGCAATGAGTGGATGAAGACACAGATAGTGAAAGGCCAAACATGCATCAGAAAGAGACCCAACTCACAAGAGAAATCTCACACAATCCCAAATTTGATTCTAACAAAGTTCCATCTTGGTACTAAAAAGTAGAAAAGTTGAACCAAACTAACACCACGACTCTATTATAAAACCTAAAGCAGCTTTGGTACGAAAATTAAATTTATAGTCAAGGATATTACGAGCACTCAAGGCAATATGGAAATCATGAGAGTACCAAATTTGAAGGCACCTACTCATGATAATCAAATCAATCTTCAATCCACCTTCACTATGATCAAATCCAAATAAAAAGCATTCAGAAATCCAAATAAGCATTTCCTTCCACATATTTTGTGGCTACAATAAATGTTCCTCGATTGTTACAAAAACCAAACTAATTGCCAGTGGGTGTAATGTGTGCTTTGCCTAAAGGGGAAAATTTTTTGCTACAAGAATGAGGCTTCAAACCCCAACCATGGAGGCATTTATTTCCTTTGACTAAATAGTTCTCCAACAAGTTGTGATCACTTGGATATTTTACCATTGCACCAATCCTCTCCTTGCGCATCTTGCTTTGCAGCTTCTTCAAGATTAGACTCTTTTCTATCAAGTTTTCCCTTGGTTGTCCCTTTATCACTAGCTCGCTAAGTAGTCTCCTCACAACCCTATGCCCCCAGAGCATCATCCACCATCTTGTTGCCGAAATCCGCTGCCTTGACTCCTTGGCATCTTCCCCCCCTTCTGGCCATCAACAAGCCCTCCCCCACTTTTGGTATTAACAAAACTTCACTCCCCCTCATTGGAGTCAAAAACATCTAGTAGCACAGAATGAATCGTCAAGGCTTTCTAAGCTTTCTATGGAATGTCTTTGTTGATGTCAATACTACCAACTCCCATGTTGTCTTCACCCATCGCATGCAACTCTCCATGTCTGATCTCCCCTAGCTCTTCCCCATTTTTCCCCCATCGAGCCCCACCATACATCACTTTCTCTCCATAGTGCTAGAATTTAGCTCCTGTAGGACATTGTGCATCGCCTTCATTGCGTAATCTACACATAAAAACACCTTCGTGGCTAAGAGTTCCAACTTAATCTTCACATTATCGTGCTTGTAGATCAATGCTTTTTCTACATGAGGTAATTTAGTTTCACACCCCTCTTTGACACACCTTATTGGTATGCAAAAGTGCATTGAAGCAGAGGGGATGGTATTGATGTCAAAACTCAAGCATGAAGATAACCACAACATCCACAGCTTCCAAAAACTCCCCATAGATAGCACAAGTTCCAAAGACATGGATGGTCCTATCGTGGTCCAAAATATGTGGCCTAGGGAAGAGGGAAAATCTCTTTCCCTTCTTCACGCCAAGGATCACTTGGTTGACATAATCGATGTGGACTTGACCTTCCTTGCAAGTGGTCTCTAGCTTTTTATACATAAGCTGTCAAGTGAAAAATATAAAGAGGATTAAATTGACAAGAACGTAACTTCTTGAAAGCCAAGACTATAGAAAATTGTCCAAAAGCAGTACCAAAACTACCAAACATTATCCAAGAAAGACCAAAAAGCACCAAATACCAAAGAATCCCAACTCAGAAAAAGAGCTTTCATTAAGTACCAACACGGACCAAAACTACCAAAACATATTAAGCAAGGTATGATGCTACCTAGTTACAACAAGTACCAAACTTACTTGTGTGTTTTAGTAAGCACCAAAGTTTCTTGCTACCAAAAATTGAGGCTAGCAAAGTACCTATACTAGAAGGTACTACCAAACCCATAGAATTCCATCAAACCACAAGTTACTTGTTGTGAGCAACATGGGATAGTCAAGAATGGTAAGGGCTTTTTAATTGATAACATCATGATTATGCAAGTCGAATTTCTAAGAGAAACCTAGTCCAAGAGTGTATTGGAGAAAACAGATCTACTCCTTTGCTTTTAAAAGAACGGTTTCAATATTATTTGAAAGGCTAATGGAAAAAACATGTAAGATAAACTAATGAACAACTTGAATGTTTTTCACATCGTGGTTCTAATTAAAAAACAAAAGAAAACCTGGTGTGAGTACATCGTTGAAAGTTGGAGGATGAGGCCACGATGACAACATTCTATGGATGGGTGGATCCAATCAGTCGTGTAGCTTTCCAAAGATAATTTTTTTTTTCTTTTTGTTGGCTTAGCTAGTGTTATGCCTTAGGGACTAGTGAAACTTGATGGTTGTGCCTCTGAAAACTATAAGATAAAACTCATCAAGGTTAGCTATCTTGGAGTATACACTCTTCACGTTAACTTCTATTTAGATGTGTGACATTGTAGGCTATAGAGGATTTCAATCGTTGATGACTCTTGCTTGATGCAATGTTGAGACTCACAAATCTATGGTGTTTGTGTAGAGTTTTAGGGCATGGAAACACTTGCACAACTATTGAGCTAATCAATGCAACAAGAATGGTTAACTCTATGAGGTGACCTTGGCCAATGGAGGAGCTAAGCCTCGAGATTGGTAATCTCCTCACCTCAATCAACTCAATGAAACACGCTAATGATTCAAACGCACAACATTGCTAATCCTTTCATGCCATACAATAATCACATTTGCACACATGTAGATCTATCAAACTAACCTTGCTTCAATCAAACTATGCATGTACACAAACTAAAAAGAGAGCAATCACACAAGATAATCAAGGTATCAAAGACCATCAATAGAGAGTAAGAGAGACATAGTGAAAGAGAACTAAGAGCATTGATTGGTATTAATCAAGTTACATGAGCATGAAGAATCTCAATGACCCCATAGCCATACACCACATGAACTCTCACTAAATGTACTCTCAACAAATGAGGTTGAGAACCCTAATTTCATTTATACACTGCCTTATATACCTAAGGTTAAAATGTCTAGTGTCCAGGACCCCGAGGTCTTTAGAGATCCACACTTACTATGGCTGCTACCTAGCCATACGTGCATGTTACCTTTGTAGTAGTACTCCTGTTCCAAACTAGATTGAGAAGTTATCCATCCCATGTGCTTGTCTTTCTTTGATGATCTTCTATCTTCAATCCACACTAGATCACCGACTTTTATTAGATTGCTTATGAAAATCACTTTTTTGACTTTTTCCTGCTTTAATGAGCATGACAAAGAATACTTGCCATGCTATACCTTTGTTTTCCTATTTTGCTCCATTGAGTATCTTTTGTTTGGGTCACCCAATGACTGAGACACTGGGAAATTTGAATTGAGGGAAATGATCCACTAGGATTCTTTGATGTAGAGGCATATGATGTCACATTTTCCATGATTGGCATTGGAAGGTCCACGTTAGCTTTTCCTTTGTCCATGATTGTAAGATTTTTTGGCAATTCCTTGGCACAGGTAACTTTGAATCTAGCATTAGCGGTACCTATAACAATTGCTTACTACCACTAGGAAAGGAAAATAATAGCATTGTATCTCCTATATTCTGACAACCAAAAATGACATCTACAACCATTTTCAATTGACTTACAGCCTTACATACGATTTTTTTGTTGTCTTTTCTCTCTTTGAGTAATCTCCAATAGTCTTTGGGTGTTATGCAAAGCCATATTATAGTTTTCTTCAGCACTTGCTCCATTTTCATTAATGAGTACTACAAAAATCCTTGTGGGTGGCTCCATTAAAGATACCTGCTCTTGATCTAGCGGGGACTCTATGGAAGGTGGCTCACAAATTTGTGTTGCGATGGGACTTCTATCTATTGAATCATTTAACAATGATGAAGATACCTTCTTTCTTAAATTTAAAGATCTACATGGTTTTCTATAGCCTTGATTCCTTAACTTTTTGTCTTGATGGAAGTTCCTTCTCAGTAGCTTTTGTGGTTATTAACTTCTATGTGTAGACAACATTTGCTTTTACCTGATCTGCTTCAAGCTTATCTAGAGTTTGTGGGGTGGAGCTAAAACATCCACAATAGACTCTACCTTTGTATCAATCTCCACGTGTTTTTTGTGTAAGGATTGAGTGAAGCTCGAACTACAGATTCAAACTCAGCAGTCCGTTCAATTTAAAGATTCAGACTCAGTAGTATGTTAGTCATCACTCTGCAAAAATCAGACGCAACAGATTGCAGAATCAAATGCAGCAATAGAGTGATGGAGATGCACGCAACAAAATTTAGAGATGGAGAGGATAGCTTTGACACAACATTTGTGGGTACAAAAAGAGTTGTACCCCTTTAGGTTTTTGAGATAGATATAGTGTAGGATTATACAATCACCTAATAAGGGTGCAAATATACAACCACCCAATAAGGGTGCAGACGGGCACGTGGATCTTTATCCCAACAACCTCCCACCCAAAGACAACATGCCTAAAGTGGAGAAAGAATCAGCTATGTACAAAGCTGAAAACACCTATATCTGTCTAACCCCCATCATCTGTCCGCAATGAGCACACCTCTCAGCTGGAAGACCCAAAGAAGGTCTGCATGATTATCATTTGTATGTACCTTGACAAGATCAATGCTCTTGCTATCAAGTACATCCCGGATAAAGTGATACTTCACCTTTATGTGCTTCATCTTTGCATGAAAGATAGGATTCCGAGTTAGCATGATAGCACTCTGGCTGTCACAATGGAGAATCAAAATCTATGAAATGCCAAGCTCTCCCACCAAGCATGAATTCCATAAAGCCTCCTTGCATGCCTCTGTAGCAGCAACGTACTCTGCCTCTATTCTAGACAATGCAACACACTTTTGTAGCCTAGATATCCAAGATACTGCTCCCCCTTTGAACGTGAAAACATACCCTGAAGTAGACTTCTTGCAGTTCGTATGACCAGCAGAGTCTACACCCGTAAAGCCTGCCCACAGATGCCTTCTGCTTGCCAAAGCAAATGCACAAATCCTTTGTGCCCTTGAGGTACCTCATAATACCCTTCATGGCTTCCCAATGATTTTTGCTAGGATTTTCCAGGTACCTGCTAACCACTCCCATTGCAAATGCAATATTAGGACGTGTAGACACCATAGCATACATCAAATTACCAACAGCTGAAGCATACGAAATCTTGGCCATTTCAATATTTTCATCATCAGATCTAGGGCTATCCACTGCACTAAGTTTCACATATGGAGGCAATGGTACACCAATTTCTTCCACACCTCCATATGGAAACGCTCCAAAATCTTGGATACATATTCCTGTTACGATAGATAAAGGAGAACCTTTTGACATGTCCTTGAATATACGCATTCCAAGAATATGATTGGCCTCACCGAGATCCTTCATATCAAAGCTATTGTGTAGGATTTTTCTCAACATGTCCAATGCATGAACATTTCGACCTGCAATTAACATATCATCCACATACAAAACCAAGATAATCAAACTGTTATGTCTGCTGCCCTCTTGGTGTACAAGCAGTGATCAATCTAACTCCACCTGAACCCTTGAGATTGCATGAATGTATCAAATTTCCGATACCATTCTTGAGGTGCCTGTTTCAGACCATACAAACTCCTTTGAGTTTACATACCATCTTTTCCTTCCCTTTTGTGACAAAACCATAAGGCTAGTGCATATAGATTTCCTTATGCAAATCACCATGTAAAAATGTGGTTTTTACATCCATCTGTATGAGTTCCCAATCCCCTGATGCAACCAAGCCCAAAACGATCTGTAAAGTAGTCATCTTGACTACGCGAGAAAAGATCTCATCAAAATCAATTCCATGCTCCTGCTTGCACCCTTTGACAACCAATCGTGCCTTGTACTTTACCGAGGAACTAGAGGTGACTTTTTTTTTGTAAACCCGTTTGCATGGAACAACTTTTTGTGCTTTTGGCAAATGCACCAAATCCCAAGTATCATTCTTCTCCAGAGATTCCATTTTTGACAGCATGGCCCTATACCATTTCTCATTGTGCTGACTAGCCGATGCTTCCTTGAAGCAAGACAGTTGACCACAATCTATCAACATGACATAATCAGCACCAGAAACAAATCTGTTTGGCTACCAACATGACATAATCATCACCAGGAACAAATCTGTTTGCTTGACCTACAAACCAAAGGCTCCATATTTCAAATTTCTATCCAACCAAATATGCAGCTTGTTGTCTTGCCATTTTAGACTGACCATCTGATTCACTGTGAGGTCCCCACCTCACCGTCTCAAACGGCGGATCTGATGGTAAACTTGGTGGCCACTAGATCTATAGCGGAAGAAAACAAAGTGGTTCAGAGTTCATCTAGCGGACGATCTCTAATCACAAAGTGAGTCGAGTTCGAGCCTACTAGCGATGAGATCTAGCTCCACCTCGCAAAGGAAGCGTGCTTAACTTATCTAGCGATCCTAAGACCCACCTTCCAAGAGGAGAGAAATTCCGAGTGCCTTTTCTCCCATGTTTCAAAGGCACGTACACTTGAGACTTCGTCGCTCTAGGAGCAATGAGTAATACTTGTGTCGATTTAAGCACTATGGGGACAGAGAGTTCCCGACCAATCGGGACCACCCTTCTCATAGGCATTCGAAACCTGAGCCAAGCCCCCACTTTCTACCCCCACACTCACACTTTGTTGTGTGTCCTAATTACTACCACGGGGTTGTTCAACATATAAGTTCCTTGATTAGATTCCGATTCACAAGGTTGGAGGTACAACATCCCCCCTCCAGCGAGAGTTTACTCCTCCCGTTGTCGCCTAGCTACCCATACAACTAGGTATGTCCACCGCATAGAAAGCAAGACGTGGGTTCCCATCGCATAGAAAGCAAGTCGTGGGTAAAGGCCCTAAGCTAGTAACTCTAGCTACCGCGAAATCGTCGCGAGCCGCCCTTTGTGATCAATAGGGGGATCAGAACTAGTTCAACATTGGAAATAAAATGAACATGCCGAGCTAAATTTTCCCTAGCAGACATTCTTTCCTAATTCAAACAGTATATCCATCAACCATTCTTTCCTACTTAGAATTTAATATACAATTGAATTCAAATGCCGAGGTTTCCTTCGGATTTCTCCAACATGTTTAGGGATATGTTCTTTCCTAACTTATTGTGTGCAATGTTAAATTAAACAACTTGGATGAAAAGGTGACCTACCTCCTCCATTTCCTCATCAACGGCCCGTGAGATGGCCGGTACTTGGTCGTTTATGGGAGCTTTTCCTTTCCCATTCACGTTGCTTGTTCCCGCCTCGCGGTCGTGGGCACCACCGAAGCGAGTTTTCTTTACCGGGGCCATTTTATACTCAGTACTTAATTGATAAACTTGGAGAAAAGAACTAATGTCCGAGAGTACCATAACAATCAAGATGACAGATTAGAATCATTGAACAATTTCTTTTATACAACGGGGTTAGATTTCCTTCAAGACATAGTAATTTATGGACAATACCTTACATGTTCTATGGGAACTGACTCTAAAATTTAAATACTTGGCCTAGGTAATTAAGAATTTCAGATTTTTACTAATTAAATTACTAGAGAGATGAATTAGACATGCTCAATCACCCTCCTAATGCAAGTAGAAAGATGTAGAATTACCGTATGCATAGGTGAGAGAAAATTCCCTTCTTAGTGGCTTAATGACGGATTAATTTCCCTTAATTACATCCCGATCTATGAATAAATTGAATCTAACTTTGTTACACCAATATTGTGTGGTAATAGAATGAATTTGACCAAATCCACATCATTACCGGTTTGACAATTAATTACTGTGCTGACTAGCGAGAGATTTCTCTTACTAATCATGCATTAATCTATGATTAGGAGAGATTAATGGATAATTAAATATTGGATGATGATTATGTAATAGAATAATGATGTGGAGAATTAGAGAGCACCTATTGAGAAATATAGCTAGGATTAAGCATAATAGATGAGGAATTAAAAGAATGATGAAGAGGTTTGCAGAAAATCATAAATTAAATCGATATTCTGTGATTAGGGGCTGAAATCCTTTCAAATTGCTGATCCAATGGAGTTCTCGATGATGAGAATCGGGCAGCACTTCCCTCCTTTGCTTCTTCTCCAAAAACTATGTGTGCCGGTAGCACCTCCCCAAGGTGTGTGTGTGTGTGTGTGTGTGTGTGTGTGTGTGTGTGTGTGTGTGTGTGTGTGTACTGAGTGGATGTGTGAGCATATGTGTGTGTGCGTGTGAGCACACTCTTAAATAGGCCTCTCCATGCTGAAAATCAACCAGGCTTGCTATTTGCATCTGAGAGCTACTCCACTTATGCATGGCAAGTCCAGTTACATGCCTACCAAGTGTCCAGTTCGCTAGTGTAACTGACTCTCACACTCACTCTCAAGCTTGGAAACTCTCCCACAACTCCCAAAAGAAGAGAGGGCGTCCCCTAGCTGCTAAAGCAGGCTTTGAGTGTCCTGGAACCTGTTCCCACACAGCCTCGAGCCCCGTTGCCTCCCCGCACAACTTTAGAAAAAATTGGTTTTAGGCTAAAACGGGCCATACGAGTCGGAATTTAATGCCGTAAATTGCGATACTAAGCTCTAACTAAAGCGTATCTATCCGAGTACCTGCCATATTTAGTAGCCCCCGAGGTTCGAAAATGCATTTGTTTCAAATTCGGGGTACGGGTGCAGATTTGCAAGACGGTTAAAACTAGACGGGTTGGGTCATCAAAAACTTACTATTTTTGGAAAATTTTCACAAAAATTATTTTAATTCACATTTTGAAGCTTTATAACAATCTAAATATCATGGCACTGACAGAATTTGGAAAATGGCTAAAAATAGTAACTTTTTCCATTATGTTTATTCCATGGTACAAGTGTGCTCTTTTTGGTCGGGGTCAAAGACCTTACAACCTCCCCAACGTGAAGAATTTGAGATGTCCTCATCTCAAGAATGTGTTTGGGTAATATTTTATGAGTGTTGGTTCGTCCTCCCAAGTTGCATCTTCTTCAGGGTAATCCTTCCACTTTAGTAGATGCTCCGTGATTGTTCTGTTGCGTAACTTTCTTTCCCTTGTTTCGAGTACATAGTCCGGTTGGAGCTCGAGAACTTCTTGTGCTCGCATGACTATCTGATCTGAGTCCAAGAATTGATCAGGATTAGGGATGTAGGGTTTGAGTAAGCTGACGTGGAATACATCATGAACCTTTAAGTTTGTAGGTAACTTTAGCTTGTAGGCCTGGTCACTCACAATTTTAACGATCTCGAATGGTCCACAATACCTTGGGCTTAGCTTCTTGTATCTGCCTAGTGATAAGTTTCTTTTCTTCGGTCGGACTCATAGAAAAACCTTATCTCCTTCTTTGAAAGTTCTTTCGGAACGGTTCTTATCTGCATATTGCTTCTGTCTATCCTGAGCGGCCTGAATGTCTTGGCGAATAGCTCTAGTCTGAGCTTCCATATATTCTAACATCTTTTTAGAGGCTTCTACCCTAATGGTTGGATCCGAGAAGTTCAGTGGTGCTAAACAGTCCTGTCCATAAAGAGCTTTAAAGGGTGACATTCCAATGCTCCTATGTTCGGAAGAATTATAAGCATATTCTACCAAAGGAAGATATTGTAACCACTTCTTTGGCTCTTGTGAACAATAGGCCCTGAGAATGTCCTCAATGACTTGATTTACTCTTTCAGTCTACCCATCTGTCTGCGGATGATACGCTGTACTGAAGGCTAATTGTGACCCAATAGATTAGAAAAGAGAAGTCCAAAATTTTGATGTAAACTTGGAATCTCTATCACTGACGATACGCTGTACTGAAGGCTAATTGTGACCCAATAGATTAGAAAAGAGAAGTCCAAAATTTTGATGTAAACTTGGCATCTCTTACGCTTGGGTAAACCATGTAACCTAAAAATCTCCTTGATGAATACCCGGCTAATATCCGAAGCAGTAAAGATTGTCTTTACGGGTATTAGATGAGCCACTTTTGTGAGCATATCAACAACCACGAAAACAGATTCATAACCTCCTGTAGAAGGTAACCCTGTAACAAAGTCCATACTGATGCATTCCCATTTCATTTGGGGTATGTCAAGAGGTTGAAGTTGTCCTGGTAACTTGATTCTTTTGGCTTTATCCGCGCTGACAAGAAAGACATTGCCTCACATAGCGAAGTATGTCTCCTTTCATTCTAGACCAAAAATAACTCCTCCGGACAGCATCAAGAGTCTTAGCATAACCCGGATGTCCTGATGTAGGGGTATCGTGTGCGTCATACAAAATAGCCTTCTTTAAACCTGGGTCTCTGGGTACACAGATTCTATGTCTATAGTAAAGACATCGTCCCATAAGAGAGTAATCTTTAGCTTTAGGCATCTTATTCTGCTAGACCAATGATACTATACGTTGGTATTCTGGATCTACCAAAGATGCTTCTTTAATCCTATCCCAGATAGGGTTATTTGGAATAGAGATAACTCCGAGAAAAGATTTTTAGCTAAGTCCATCTGCAACTGCATTTTCCTTCCCTAGTCTATACTTTATGTCAAGGTCATATTCTTGTAAAAGCTCTATCCATCGCCATTGTCACATATTGAGAATAGGTTGAATAAAAATCCATTTTAAGCTCTTGTGGTCTGTAACCAGCTGAAACTTGCACCCGAGAAGATAATGTCTCCGTAACTTCAGCGCATGTATAACCGCTAAAAGTTCCAAATCATGAGTAGGATAATTCTTCTCATGATCCCTCAGCTTTCGTGAAGTATAAGCCACCGGTCTTCCTTCTTGAGTAAGAACTCCGCCTAAAGCAAATTTGCTAGCATCTGTCGCTACTTCAAATTCTTTACTGAAATCTGGTAGCTTTAAGATAGGAGCTGAGACCAAGAATTATTTTAGCTTAGCAAAACTAGACTCATGCTCGGTCTTCCATTCGATCCTCATTCCTTTCTTCAGGAGTTCCGTCAAAGGTGCAACAGTACGTGCATAGTCCTTGACAAAAATCCTGTACCATCCCGTTATCCCAAGAAATCCTCTTACTTCGCTGACGGTGGATGGTTGAGGCCAATCAACAATATCCTTGACTTTATCTGGGTCCACTGAAATCCCTTCGGCTGATATGACAAATCCAAGATAGTTGACCTTTGGTGAGCAGAAGGTACACTTGCTCGAAGTGTTCTCGAAGAAGATCAAGTACTTTGCGAACATGTTCTTCATGATCTACCTCGTTCTTAGAATAGATCAGAATGTCATCAAAGAAAACCAAGACAAAATCATCTAGATAAGGTCTGAAAATATCCTGCATAAGTCGATTGAAGCTTGCAGAAGCATTTGTTAGACCAAAAGACATTACTGTGAATTCGTAGTGTCCATACCTAGTGTTGAAAGCTGTCTTTGGAATATCTGATTCCTTGATCCTGATTTGGTAATATCATGACGTTAGATCAATCTTTGTAAACATTTTGGCGCTGTGGAGTCTGTTCAAGAGTTCGTCAATCCTTGGAATTGGATACTTGTTTTTGACAGTTACCTGGTTCAGTCCACGGTAATCTATGCATAGCCTTAAGGTTCCATCCTTCTTCTTTTGAAAAAGAACTGGTGCACCCCAAGGAGAAGTAATGGGTCGAATGAATACTTGTTCAATGAGTTGCCTAAGTTGTTCCTTGAGTTCTATGGCCTTTGGAAGTGACATTTTATAAGGTCGCTTTGAGATAGTTTCACATCCAGGGATAGTCTCAATTTCATGATCTACCTCTCTATGCGGTGGAAGATTCGTAAGGTCTTTAGGGAATACATAATCATACTCCCTCAACCAGTTTGGTCGAAGTGTGGTATCTGATTGGTTCACCTTGTTGAGATTTACCGCATAAATTTGCTGCCCCTTTCTTAGTCCCTTCAGAAGTCTGCTGGCTTTAACTAGAGTAGCCCTAGGTCTCCCATTTTCCCCTTGGATTAAGACCTCATTACCCAAGTTATCTGTAAAAGTAAAGTTCCCTTGTGCACAATGGATGTGGGCCTTATTTTGCTTTAGCCAGTCCATCCCTAGTATCCCATCAAAGAATCCTAAGGGTAGGGTTTGAAATTGGGCAGAGGTTGGGTGTCCCCCTAGATCAAAGTCGATTTTTCCTGCAGAATGTTGAGATACTACTTCCTTTTCGTTTGCTAATTCTACAACTAGCTTGCTTGTTGGATACTTATCTAGCTTTAGCTTCCTCATGCATCTGGGTGAAAGAAATGAAAGAGTGCTACGACAATCTATAAGGAAGTTAACTTGTTCACCTCTAAGAGATCCTGGCGTATGAATGACTGCATATTGCTCGCAACCATTGGGGTTGTCAATTGCAGCATGCAAGGTTGCTCTCTCCACTGCTTCGTCTCCCACAGTTGGTTGTACCACTGCGGCATTCACTCTGGCGGTAGCTCCACTTCCTCGCCCTCTGTTCATCCTTCCACGTCCTCCTCTTCCATTAGATTGGCCATGCCCATGGACATTCAAGGGTATGGCATTGGCGCCAGTTTTCTGAGTCATCTTGGGGCATGTGGATCTGTAATGCCCAAACTCGCCGCAACCATAGCATCGAACATTTGGGAATTCCATGGTAGTGGTGGTAGTCACAATAGGGCACTGGTCATATACTTGGTTGGCTGGTTTGTTATTCCAAACATTTGTCCTTTCCCTCTTTGCCAAATGATTCCTCCTATTCTGATTAACTTTTCGTACTTCAAGAGCTAAAGGTTTGGCCCTCAACAAAGCATCCTGTAGTGTTGTTGGCCTGAGAGCTTCCAACCGAGTATTTAAAGGGTCAATTAGCCCTTGGCAGAACCTTTCTACATGTTGTTCCAAAGTCATCTTAGGAGCATATCTCCGAAGAGTGACGAACTTTGAATAATATTCTTTGACAGATGAAGTCAGCTGTCAAAGTGAAAAGAACTCGTTCATCTTCAAGGTTTTATAGGCGGGTGGTAAGTAACGCCCCATCACTATAGCCTTGATGTCTTCCCAGGATTGGGAAGATCCCTTAACATCCAAGTCCCTGCAATGCTGCTTCCACCATATCTTGGCATCGCCAGACAAGCGGAACATCGCAAGCATGGTTTGATTCACGGGTTGGGTTCCTGCAACTTCAAAGTAGTCGTCCATCGCTTCCATCCACACTTCCACATCTCTCTCCACATTAGCTCCCTCACCCTTAAAGATCGGAGGTTGGGCTTGTTTGAGGAGGAGATTCTTTTCTTGCGCTGCTGAGTAGAGAGCAGCAGGTGGTGCCTACATGGGTTATACAAGATTCTTGATACCATTACTTGGATTTCAAATAGACACGAGACTTAAATAAAGTTCAAGATCCCACTTTATCAAGAGATAGAGATTCAAAGACAAAAATACTTTATTGATAAAAATTTATTACAATCAAAACCCCTCAAGGTTTAGGATAACTCATGATCACTTTATTACATTGATTTTTGGATAGCGTATAAGATACGCCTAGCAGATTGTGTTCACATGATACTCTACTTTATTCGTGAAGTAGTTTCTATACTCATCCTTGAGTGGATAGTAAACTATGGTGTCGAGCCGGGATTCTTCTTTTGGTACTCCAAAAGTCCTAACTCTGTTTGCTGGGATTACATTAGTGACCTTCTCCAAAAGCCACTCATTGAGGGTTTGATTGGTGTCGTCAGAGACAGTCAGGTCCAATCGTGTAGGCAGCAAGTAGAATATCTGCACCACCCTCAATTCTTCTCCCCAACGTATCTTCTTCAAATTGGTAGCCAGGCATCCTAGCTTCCGAGTGTTGATGTAGTAAACCCCTCCTACAAGTGTCCAATCGAGCCCCCATCCTCTATCGATGCGAGTGGAGTGCGGTGTATGAGCCTTCAGCAGCATCTCCATGACATCTCGCCTGAATTGGTAAACTGCGGATCGTCGAGCTTGTTCGTAAATAAGCTCAAACACTTGGAAGTTCCGATATTCTAACACGGGGTCTTCCTACAACATCAATGCAAGGAATTCGGATCAGCTACCTATATACCATTAGTTCTTTTTAAATATTCAAACAATACGAATTTATTTCTTAGTCTAACCTAACCTTGGCTCTGATACCAGGTGTGAGGTCCCCACCCCGCCGTCTCAAATGGCGGATCTGATGGTAAACCTGGTGGCCACTAGATCTATAGCGGAAGAAAACAAAGTGATTCAGGGTTCATCTAGCGGACGATCTCTCATCACAAAGTGAGTCGAGTTCGAGCCTACTAGCGATGAGATCTAGCTCCACCTTGCAGGGGAAGCGTGCTTAACTTATCTAGCAATCCTAAGACCCACCTTCCAAGAGGAGAGAAATCCCGAGTGCCTTTTTCCCCATGTTTCAGAGGCACGTACACTTGAGACTTCGCCGCTCTAGGGGCAATGAGTAATACTAGTGTCGATTTAAGCACTATGGGGACGGAGAGTTCCCGACCAATCGGGACCACCCTTCTCATAGGCATTGGCAACCTAAGCCAAGCCCCCACTTTCCACCCCCACACTCACACTTCATTGTGTGTCCTAATTACTACCACGAGGTTGTTCAACATATAAGTTCCTTGATTAGATTCTGATTCACAAGGTTCGTTAAGACAGCCCTTCAACCAGTATTGCAAAGCGGCACCAAGATAGTAACTCTAGTAAAAATTCTACTCAAACTTATTCATTGAAATTCCAATGTTCTGAAGGTATAACATCCCCCCTCCAGCTAGAGTTTACTCCTGCCGTTGTCGCCTAGCTGCCCATACAACTAGGTATGTCCACTGCATAGAAAGCACGAAATGGACATTCCTACCGCATAGAAAGCAAGACGTGGGTTCCCATCGCATAGAAAGCAACTCGTGGGTAAAGGCCCTAAGCTAGTAACTCTAACTACTGCGAAATTGTCGCGAGCCGCCCCCTGTGATCAGTAGGGGGATCATGACTAGTTCAACATTGGAAATAGAATGAACATGCCGAGCTAAATTTTCCATAGCATACATTCTTTCCTAATTCAAACAGTATATCCATCAACCATTATTTCGTACTTAGAGTTTAATATACAATTGAATTTAAATGCCAAGGTTTCCGTCGGATTTCTCCAACATGTTTAGGGATATGTTCTTTCCTAACTTATTGTGTGCAATGTTAAATTAAACAACTTGGATGAAAATGTGACCTACCTCCTCCATTTCCTCGTCAACGGTCCGTGAGATGGCTAGTACTTGGTCGTCCATGGGAGCTTTTCCTTTCCCATTCACGTTGCTTGTTCCCGCCTCGCGGTCGTGGGCACCACCGAAGAGAGTTCTCTTTCCCGGGGCCATTATATACTCACTACTTAATTGATAAGCTTGGAGAAAAGAACTAATGTCCGAGAGTACCATAACAATCAAGATGACAGATTAGAACGATGAGGTTAGATTTTTCAAGACATAGTAATTTATGGATAATACCTTACATGTTCTATGGGAACGGATTCTTAAATTTAAATACTTGGCCTAGGTAATTAAGAATTTCATATTTTTGCTAATTAAATTACTAGAGAGATGAATTACACATGCTCAATCACCTTTCTAATGCAAGTAGAAAGATGTAGAATTATCGTATGCATAGGTGAGAGAAAATTCCCTTCTTAATGGCTTAATGACGGATTAATTTCCCTTAATTACATCCCGATCTATGAATAAATTGAATTTAACTTAGTTACACCAATATTGTGTGGTAATAGAATGAATTTGACCAAATCCACATCATTACCGGTTTGACAATTAATTACTATGCTGACTAGCAGGAGATTTCTCTTACTAATCATGCATTAATCTATGATTAGAAGAGATTAATGGCTACATAATTAACTATTGGATGATGATTATGTAATAGAATAATGATATGGAGAATTAGAGAGCAGCTATTGAGAAGTATAGCTAGGATTAAGCATAATAGATGAGGAATTAAGAGAATGATGAAGAGGTTTGCAAAAAAGCATAAATTAAATCGATATTACCGTGATTAGGGTCTGAAATCCTTTCGAATTTCTGATCCAATGGAGTTTCTTGAAGAATCTGGCAGCACTTCCCTCCTTTGCTTCTTCTCCAAAAACTATGTGTGCCGGCAGCACCTCCCCAAGGTGTGTGTGTGTGTGTGTGTGTGTACTGGGTGGGTGTGTGAGCATATGTGTGTGTGTGAGTGTGAGCACACTTTTAAATAGGCCTCTCCATGCTGAATATCGACTAGGCTTACTATTTGCATCTGAGAGCTACTCCACTTATGCATGGCAAGTCCAGTTACATGTCTACCAAGTGTCCAGTTCGCTAGTGTAACTAACTCTCAAGCTTGGAAACTCTCCCACAACTCCCAAAAGAAGAGAGGGCGCCCCCTAGTTGCTAAAGCAGGCTCTGAGTGGCCTGGAACCTGTTCCCACACAGCCTCGAGCCCCGATGCCTCCCTGCACAACTTTAGAAAAAATTGGTTTTAGGCTAAAACGGGCCATACGAGTCGAAATTTAATGCCGTAAGTTGCTATACTAAGCTCTAACTAAGGAGTATCTGTCCGAGTACTTGCCATATTTAGCAGCCTTTGGGGTCTGAAAATGCATTTTTTTCAAATTCGAGGTACGGGTGCAGATTTTCGAGACGGTCAAAACTAGACGGGTCGGGTGACCAAAAACTTACTATTTTTGGAAATTTTCCATGAAAATTATTTTAATTCACATTTTGAAGCTTTATAACATTCTAAAAATCATGGCACTATGACAGAATTTGGAAAACTGCTAAAAATAGTAACTTTTTCCATTATGTTTATTCCATGGTACAAGGGTGCTCTTTTTGGTCGGGGTCAGAGACCTTACATTCACACTGTCGAAAGTCTAATTTTCTTGCATGCAAGTCTACCAGTTCTGATTGTTCGAGAAACTCTTGTGACTTATTTAGTCCTTTGAGGTTGTTTGTGCATGTGATCCTCCCGAAAGACTACATCATGGCTGTGGACAATTCTCTTCTTTTCGGGATCCCATAATTTGTACCCCATTTCACCATCGTCATCATATCCTAAGAATAAACACTTACAGGACTTTGGCTCCAACTTTTTGTGGATTTCCTTTCGTGGGATGTGCACAAAAGCTTCACAACCAAACACTATCAAATGAGCATACGAAGGTGGCTTGCCCAACCACGCTTACTCCCCCACCCAAAGACATGTGTGGTGATCTGATTTAGATTAACCAGCAATCTGATTTAGTTGCAACAATCCGATTCAGCTTCAACAATTTGGATTCAACTTTAGCAACTCAAATTCAGATCTTTTGAACTTTTGAAATCAAAACTTCTGATCAATTCCGAATATTTCATAGATCAGATCCAACCAACACCGAAAAAAGGTTATGGCACACTCTGGGAAACCCTTGCTGCTTGCCTACTTCAAAACTGAGTTACCAAGCTTACATACCTGAGAGCTCAAAGCTCATAAGCACCTTAGGCCTATGTACACTGTCTGCAGGTATGCTGCTCTCGCACAATGTTGCATTATCAAAGATTGTCTGCACACTTTGATATTGAGCTAGAGTTTTGATGTTGAACGAGATCTCTGTTGCTGAAACAAAGCTCTGATGCTAATCCACGCTCACCTCACCAGCTTGTGAAACCTCAGCTCTGATACCAGTTTGTAACGATAGAGTGTACGTAATTTTTTGGCGAACATTTTTCGACGAGCGCTTTTTGGAATTAGGCAAGCAGATTCCAAGAAGATTCTTTCTCCCTTCTCAACTTTATTCTCTCTCTCTCTCTCTCTCTCTCTCTCTCTCTCACACACACACACACACACACACACACACACACACACACACACACACACAGATATGTGTGTGCTTTGACGATGGTTGTATGTGTGTTAAAAAAAAGTGGTAAATGGTTCTATCACTATACCACCCAAGCTTCTTCTTCTCAATCATCATCTGCTTCTCTCTCCCTCTCTCCCTCTCTCTCTCTCTCAAACATTCATAATTTATAAGTCTCTCTATGTCATTATCCTCTCACTTATACATGCGACTTGTCTTCTCAAATGTTGTGATATATATTTGGGCAACAAGATTAACCACCAATGTGATAACTGTCCTTCTATTTTGTCACACTTGTGAGCACTCGTACACATTCAACAAATCAATTTCATCGGCTCACACTCCACAATAATGAAATTCAATTTTGAACAACATCTAAAGCCTGCAATAAAAACACCACAGATTGTTATTAAAAGGGTTTAAAGTACACAACTTAAAACAACAACTACAATAAGATAGATATGGAGAAAAAAACTGTAAAATATGCTAATATGGAGTCAAGGCCTTATCTCTCCAACATTAGCGAGGAAAGGTGAGATCTAGTTGTTGTTGTTGTTGGCTCCATTGGCTATTCCTTGCCCAACAATGTATGCCATCCACATTTCTACCCAAGCCTCCACATGTCGTTCAAAGGATGCACACTCATGTGGGGTGTGAAAACCATGTTTCCCCCAAATCATACTTGCATTGTGGCTAGTGTGAAAACTTGATCAATATCCCCTTCAATTGGATGTGCATTGAAATCAAGGTTTTGCATGGCATTGAATATAGAGCTTGTGGCCTCGTCAACTGCACACAGAGAGTCCGTGTCGTTGTGTGTACTTTGTGATGTGCATATTGCATTCATAGCATATACACTATTGAGAATATAAGTGGTGTGTACATTGTTGATGGGGTCAACACAAGGAGGGGGTTTACCACACTGATTGCATTGTCCGCTATTTCCCTTAGGCATGGTAAATATATGAACGATAGAAAACTCAAGGAATAACTTTATAAAATAGATACTTAATGGAGAGGCTTGTGCATGAATAAATGAATGAAACTAGTGTTCTTCTAGCTATTTATTAAAAAAACCCAAGCGTCTTTACTTCAAAGGTCATTCACACCATGTCCTCCATAATATTTTCACTTAAAATATTACCAAAAAAAAACACTGAAATATTAACCACCACCATCGATTAAATTGCCTTCACAAATTAAAGATAGTTACAAAAATAAAAATCAACATAGAGTAAACACATATCAGATTGAGTGAAAATTAAAACATAGTATGACCAACTAGTAAGTTCAGGTGTGCCATTACATAGAAATTTTATATGGAGAATCAATACAAGTTGGGGTTTAGGTTCCCGATGGCCGCAAATCATGTGGGGGTTACGCTATTGGGGAGTGTGCAGGTGGGGGGCCCATGAGCAATGTGTAAAATAGTGGCCGATAGAGCGGTTCACCATGGCTTGGCCAACCAGGAACTATGGCTGGAGGTCTACTCAAAGGAGGAGCAAATGGAACAACCGACTCTTGGCGACATCGTAAAGGAGACAGGGGTGGCTGTGACTATGCTCTACGTGATATCTCGCCCACATGATGAGTTGATCCTAGACCAATAGGAAGCCACTGCTACGGTTGAATACACCTCAAAACAATTTCTTGTCCCCGTCAATGCTGATGCAATGTCGTTGTAGACACTTGCACTCCATTGCCAAGCCACCACAACCTGCTAGACTATCTAAAACTGCATCCTCAACTTTTGTGAAGGTACCCAACAACCACCTGTTGACAAAAGAACAAACATTAGTAGACATTTCAATGGCACATTAGCAGACTAGTTCAATGGCAAAAATCGAGCATAAAGTGCCCTCCTAAACTTACCGAGCAAAGAACTCGCTGTTGTCCACTCCATGCCAAAATGGTGCTCCAAGGGCATCTAGCGTCCATGGCAGCTTCCATAGTGGCTCTCGAATCATGTCACAATCAAACTTGAACCCATCGTTGTCAACTACCACATCTCCTGCTTGACAATCATATAGTGGAATCACTGGAAGGCCTTCAATTTTACGTGTGAACATGACTAGCAATAAGGTCTCAACCTATAATATGAGTATTGTTTCAAATAAAAAACACACCGATGGGTGAAAGCATGTTTAGGTGGTACCACTTTTTGCACCTTTTGGTGGTACCACCAATAGCACCTAGGTGGAGGAAAATTCAACGTTTTTCAAATTTGGGAAAAGAGGGAGAGGGAAATTCTAAATTTGCATGCAATATGATTTGTGTACCTATAATCTAGATGCATGCAAGCCATTATGGGATGGAGTGGGTCCCCTTCTTTTGAACTTACACTCATCATGGCCTAGATGCTCCCCCCATTGCATGTTGTAGCTGTCGCGCTCTGCCCCCCATTGCACCCATCACGCTCTGCCATAGCCCTGGTGGAGCTCTGCCCCCATTGCCCCCTGTACGGAAGCATAAAGGTTGCAGCAGCACCCTCGGCAGCGATGACCCTCAAGAAGAACACTCCCTCCAAGAAGCACAAAAACACGACTCAGAGCACAGAGGTGACACAACATGCGGCCCCTGCAACAAACACCACAGCACAGCAGACCCCCGCAACAGCCACCACATAGCAGACCCCGAAAACACATGTGACACAACAGATGCCTTCAATAACCATGACACAGCAGTCTCTTGCAACCAACACAAGACTACAGACCCCATCAACAAACACGACCGTCAAAATTTCCCTCTCCAAATGCATGTTGTTGACTGAAAAATCTGATCGAGAAGGTGAGTTCTACATTGTCTTTTGGTCGTGTCTATGCCCCTCATGGCAATGCATGGAAAAAAATCTTATTTTTTAGCATTGGCTGCAAATCATTTTTCTCCATGGCTTTGCTTGTAGCATTATCCGGTACTTTCCAGGTTTTGCTGTTCTATATTGTAGTTGCATGAGGAATATGGACTAAGCATGGAGGGCAAGCTGCCCAAGGATTTAACAGGCAAGGACGTGCCACATGAACAATGGTCAATAGTTTTTAGGGTGCCAGAGAAGAAGAAGACTAAGATCTTCCTCCACCAGGTGCATGACCACCTTTACGATGCATGCAGGCTTCTGTATCAGAAGGTCTACCAGGCTGCCCCCTCCAATGGCGAGCTCATGACGAGGTTTGCGAGGGGGTTTGCATATGAATAATGTGATGCTGCCAAAGCAGACCTCGACAGCCATACAATTGCATGGTCTTTGGTCGGGGATCGAGTATTAGAGAATGTCAAGAGCCAAAAATGGGGGCTCAATCGGAAAATACAGAAGTTCATGTCCAATTATGGAATGAAGGAAGCCCCCACATTTGAAGGACTGATAGAGAATGTTGTGGATGGTCCTGTGGTGTCCAGCCTCCCTCTACAACACATGTGGACCGTCTCTCAGCCCCTCTACACAGCATGGGTGGATAATCTTGCCGATGACCTTGAGCAGCAGGCAGTGAAGGCAGAAGAGAAGGTGAAGTCTGCAAAGACAATCCTGGCTGCAAAGCGGGACTTATGATTGCACAACAAAGCTACCTCTTTGAGCTTGTGCACCCATCATTGCAGAGGTGGAGGGCCTCAAAGAGGAGGTGGAGAAACTGAAAGCCTCCACAACAGAAATGCAGCTGTGATTGCCAAAAAGGAGGCTGAAATTGGAGCCGTTACAAGGGTACTCTCCAAGTCCTTTGGATTCAATGATGCTGCAAGGATGAAGGAGGAGGTGTCAGCCATGCAGGTACTCCAATCTTCTTTGTCTTTAAAGTGTATAAAGTGCTAAAAGTGGTTGAAAGTGCTCACCTTTTAAGCACTTGCAATCACTTTCAGCCACCTACAGGCTCTTTTAAGCACATGCAAGCACTTCCAAACACCTAGAAATGCCTGCAAGTGCTTGTAGGTGCTTAAAAGTGGTTAAAAGTGCTACAAAATGCTTGACTATTTAGCACTTGCAAACACTTTTAACCACCTGCAAGCACTTCCAAGCACTTTTAAACACCTACAAATGTCTGCAAGTGCTAAAAAGTGCCTAAGTTTTATGCACTTGCAAGGACTTTGAACCACCTGCTCTGCAGGGACATTAAAGCACTTTGAAGCACTTTAAACCACTTGCAAAATCTTGCAAGTGCTTGAAGGTGCTTCAAAGTGGTTAAAATTGCTTCAAAATGCTTTCAAAGTGCTTAAAAGTGCTTTCTGCTTAATCACTTTAGAGCACTTTTAAGCACTTTTAACCACTTTTAAGACCCTGCAAGCACTTGCAGGAGTTTGCAGGTGGTTGAAAGTGTTAAAAAGAGATTCCAAGTGCTAGCAAGTGCCTTTCAAAGTGCTGCAAGTGGATTGATAAAGCACGTGCATGCAATTCCAAGTACTTTTAAACACCTATAAATGCCTGCAAGTGCTAAAAAGTGCCTAACTTTTATGCACTTGTAACCACGTTGAACCACATGCAGGCACATTAAAGCACTTTGAAGCACTTTCAACCACTTGCAAAGTCCTACAAGTACTTGAAGGTGCTTCAAAGTGGTTAAATTTGCTTCAAAATGCTTTCAAAGTGCTTAAAAGTTTATTTTGCAATCACTACGGAGCACTCTAAAGCACTTTTAACCACTTTTAAGACCTTGCAAGCATTTGCAGGAGTTTTCAAGTGGTTGAAAGTGCTTCAAAGTGCTACAAGTGCTAGCCAAGTGCCTTTCAAAGTGTTGCAAGTGGACAGATGGAGCACTTACAGGCACTTGCAAGTGTCTACAAGTACTTGAATGTTCCAGCAAGTGCTCCAAGGTGCTTGCAAGTGCCTGCTGCGAGGGCCTACATTTCCCCCATCATGGTTAGTTGTGCAATAATATCCCTTTGTTTTTCATTTTGTATTAAAAATAGTTCAGGAAATGGACAAGGAGCTTGGTGAGTTCAGAAGGCAGGCCTCCTCATGAAGGGGTCCAGTATGTTCATGAAAAGAGAGGGCAAGGCCCTTCTAGTGCCCACTCCACCTTCCAAGTCTAAATTTAGTGTGGATACTATTTTTTTGTGTGGAAATTGTGTGACATGTGGTCAAGAACTGTCGGGCAAATATGCGATTGGTGTCTTTCAACTGCCGTGTGCCCACAAATACCATCCGTTCTGCTTTTCAGTGGTCAGTGCAACTGATCCCAAGTGTGTTGTACTAGACTGTAATGGGAGATACCCCATATAGCAAGATGCTGGGCACGTGGGAATTCTTATGAGGAGCTTGAAGGTAGGTTGGTCATTTTATACAACAGAACTTATGTTAATCTATTGTGGAGACTAATTGTGTGCGTTGGTTCAGTTGAGCCAGTGGGTGAGAAAGAAGCTACCACATCGTACATGCATGATGTGGATGAGGTCTTTGACCTTGATGCCATGCTGCTGAAATACAAGAACTTTGAGGGTGGGAAAACTGTTGAGGGTGGTGATGGAGACATTCTGAAGGAGACAACTCCGTCCTCAAGCAACCAAGGTAATGTTAGTTTTGTATATCTATCTCCTCCCATGTCTGAATCAATGTCACCGTGTTCATTGTGGTCACAATATTCTACCTAGGTATTGATGCCTATAAGGAGGACAATGTAGCTGAGGTAGAGGATCCTGAAATGGAATCAACTCTGCAATTTGTAGCAATGGAGATGCAAAAGAATCAGGTGGAGGACGAGTTGTCCCAAGACCCCAAAAAGAGTACTGGCATACTCCCCCCCAAAACCAGAGAATGTAAGAAGCTTTATCTTCTTGCAACTTTTCATGCTATCTTTTTTAGATTGCAGCTTTGTATCTTTTTGCCAGGCAATATAAATATAAGTATTCTCTCTTAGTTTCTGCCCATTTGTGCTTTGTAGTTAAAATTCATGTGGTTGGCTCAAAACCCCCACCGCCCCACTGATGAGGTAGAGCACATTGATCTCCAGCTTCTTTGCTACAAACCAATGTCTCGCTTCCCAGTCCATAGAGATTTGTCACTAATTGTAGACTTCAACAATGTGCTTGCTTGTGTGCATGATAAGCGCAAAGGATTGGGACTCCCAGATTTAAACACGTTGTACTTTGACAAAGTAAAGGAGGATGATAACATCACCTACTATGTACGGAACGATGCAGAATTATTTGTGCTTGGATTGAGTCAGATAGCAAAGACTTTTCTGTGGTCATTGAGGGCCTGCCACAATCTTCAGAAGGGTATGGACAAGTGCCTATCTCGGCCAAGCCTTGTCTCAGTGGGTGGCTGGCACATAACTTCTGCCACGTTAGCAGTTGGGAATATGGAAACCCCCCAAAGCAAATGTTTTTCAAAAAGCTAGAAACCTTTTGGTACCTCTTTCCTAAGTTCAATAAGTCTAACACTTTACTGCTGGATGATTCCCTCTATAAGATGTACTTCAATGATCCCAGTAACTTTGTCATTCTGCAAAATTTCCCAGTAGAAAAGCAAAATGAGAGGAAATGGGAAAATTTCCTCAAGGAGGATGTTGCCTCATTTATAATGCAGTGAGCTGAGACTCCTGACAGAGCCAAGACTATTAGGGAATGTCCATTTGATGCCAAGAAGAAGGAACTTGCACAATGGACTAGGCACTGGCACATGGAAAAGTACGGGCACAACAAAAATTCTTGCACCGAGACTGCCACCTCCAGCAACCAAGTAGAAGCGGCCACCTCGGCAAAAATGGCCAGAGTAGTCTTCTAACTGACTGACTTTACTCCTTGAAAAAGCTAATTCCCTGTAAGGCTAATTTTTCTTGTATCTAAACTTGAATATACTATGAAGAGTTTTGCAAGTCAACTGTTTCTGCTACTGTCAACTGGATTGGGTGTTAAGTGTTGGTTAAGTGGTCAAGTGGTTCAAAGTGTTGTCCAAGTGGTACAAAGTGCTTAAAAGTGTTGTTCAAGTGGTCCAAAGAGGTGGTCAAGTGGTTTGGGTGGTTGTTGGTGGTCAAGCAGTACAAAGTGTTGTCCAAGTGGTTGGTCAAGTGGTTCAAAGTGCTGATCAGGTGGTTCAGAGTGCTTGTCAAGTGGTATAAAGTGTTGCCAAGTGGTTCAGGGCGTGGTCAAGTGGTTCAAGGGGCTTGTCAAGTGGTATAAAGTGCTTAAAAGTGCTGGTCGAGTGGTCCTTGGTGGTCCAAAGAGCTGGTCAAGTGGTCAAGTGGAACAAAGTGTTGTCCAAGTGGTTCAGGGAGCTGGTAAATGGTGGTCAAGTGGAACAAAGTGTTGTCCAAGTGGTTCAGGGGGTTGGTTAAGTGGTTCAAAGTGTTGGTGGGGTGGTTCAAAGTGCTTTTCAAGTGGTGTAAAGTGCTCACCAAGTGGTTCAGGGGGTGATCAAGTGGTTCATAGTGCTTGTCAAGTAGTATAAAGTGCTTAAAAGTGTTGGTCAGGTGGTCCAAAAGAGCTTGTCAAGTGGTTCAGGGGGCTGGTAAAGTGCTCAGAAGTGCTTTTAAGTGTTTCATGGGGCTAGTAAAGTGCTGGTCAGCTGGTCAAGTGCTCAAAAGTTCTTTCAAGTGTTTGAAAAGGCGTCGTTTATCACTCTACTGTGAAAAGTGCTAGCTATTCATCATGGGTGATTAGCTGTAATTTTAGAGGGAAGTAGTCAGGTGATTCCCCCCCCCCAGATTTGATGTAATCCTTCTTGACTCTCTTTAATATAGTTCACTGCCTCCTTTTTATTTTTATTTTTTAAAAGAGTGCTAGCTACTGTTAAAAGTGTTGACCAAGTCCTCATGTCAAATTTACAAAGATAAATCTTACAAGTTCTCCTATGGGGGAATGTTGTTATAGATTTGCTCGAATATGTCATTTGACATATCATATACATTATGCTCACCTTTCCTCAAGGACATGGAAAACCTGACGTGTCGCACCAAATGGGAGTAGATTAGAGCAGTGGTCTTGTTGTCCAAAAGGACAAAAGTATCATCTCGGCCATTTACCTTGTCGTAGAATAGGCCCTCAACCACATACAAATTTTTCTTAATGATGTTGTGTCATTGATCCTTTTCCTCTGTTCTCTAGCCAACCATCAAGGCATCGCTCAGGTCATCATGGTGGCCAGCATACATGGGGGCGTATTCATCCTCATCCTCACTCGACGCTTCTTCATCGCTTTCATCCGTAATGTGGGTTGTATTTGCAACGATACACACTTACACATGATCTTTGTTGGCACATCTCCTCCATTGACCTTTGATGCACACAACACAAAAGCAAGAGAGCAGTCTGTGCCTTAGTCCTTGCATATCCGTTTCCCTAGTTTCCCTCGGAGCACAAAAATGAAACTCATCGGACTAAGCTGCTGAACCACGAGGTCTTTTTGACATTTAGCTAGACCTTCTTCATCCTTTTCTTGTGTAGGAACCTTATCAAAAATTTTGATAGTCATTCTAGAGATACCATCACTCTCTTCGGCGGGACACAACAAGAGCCTTTTAATCCCGCAATCAGTGCATGCTCCCAAAAGACATTTGCTACGGTGAAAAGCACTATCAGTTGGCTTTGGACACTATACAGACTCCCATAGTTCTATCAAGGATGGAAAAGTGGCTTTTGATGCTATGCAGTGCGCTATTCCACCACTCGGATTGCACACAAGACACGTGCAAAAGCATGACGTTCCATGTAGCCCGTATCTTCCATGGTGCATCTGATTTAATTCTTCCTTCAAAAAAACAAGTTGAACATGGTATTCACAACAGCATGTGTTGTGGTCCTTTAACTTTCGTACGAAGTATGGCTTCAGACCCTCAAAGAATCTAAGGGACATCCTAATGTTAGGATGAGCCTCCTGGAACCGCATGTACAAATCCTTCTGCCACACAAAAGACATTAAAAAATAATATAAAGTACTAAAATCTAATTGCAACACTTACCTACTACCACCTTGAGGTGCATTTTCACAAAAGTAGGTATGACTTCACCTTTTTTCCACAAAAAAAGTAGGCATGTCATTTATACACCTTTTCAACCAAAGTGAGTGGGGTTGGTTGAGCAGCGGGAGTTGGTCAAGAGTGGGAGTTGGTGTCTATTTCTGGAAATTCACTGTTTCTACTTTAATTTTTTGTACTATCGAACTTCTATCCAATAGTGAAGCACTTCAGTGCACTTGGAGAAAACTCTGAAGCACTTTGGGGCACTTTGGTGCCCTTTTTAAACACTTTGCAACACTTTAAAGAACTTTGTGGCACTTTCAAGCACTACGAGGCACTTTCAAGCAACATGTCATGCACTTTGGGTGCCCTTTGAATCACTCTGCAGCACTGTAAAGAACTTTGGGGCACTTGAAAGCACTTTGAAGCACTTCATTGCACTTTAAGAGCACTCTGAGGCACTTTGTAGCACTTGATAGCACTCTGAAGCACTTTACCAGCACTTTGGTGCACTTTGGAAGCACTCTAAAATACTTTGTGGCACTTTAAAAGCACTTTCAAGCACTTGGTGGAACTTCAAAGCACTCTGTCGCACTCTGTGGCACTTTCAAGCACTATAAAGCACTTTATGGTAGTTTCAAGCACTATGAAGCACTTTTAAAGCACTATGATGCACTTTGGGGCACTTTGGTGCACTAAATAGAAATGTCTGGCACTTTGAAGCACGTTGAAGCACTATAAAGCACTTTTTGGACGCTTTCAAGCACTTTGAAGCACATTTGGGCACTTGAAAGCACTCTGAAGTGCATTGTAAGGGCTCTTTGAAAGCACTTCAATGCTATTTAAGAGCACTCTAAGGCACTTTGTGGCACTCTGCAACAGTTCAAAGAACCTTAGAGTTTAGAAAGAACTCTAAAGTACTGCACTCTGAAGCACTTTACCAGCACTTTGGTGCACTTTGGAAGCACTCTAAACTACTTGGTGGCACTTTAAAAGCACTTTCAAGCACTTGGTGGAACTTCAAAGCACTCTGTCGCACTCTGTGGCACTTTCAAGCACTATAAAGCACTTTATGGTAGTTTCAAGCACTATGAAGCACTTTTAAAGCACTATGATGCACTTTGGGGCACTTTGGTGCACTAAATAGAAATGTCTGGCACTTTGAAGCACGTTGAAGCACTATAAAGCACTTTTTTGACGCTTTCAAGCACTTTGAAGCACGTTTGGGCACTTGAAAGCACTCTGAAGTGCACTGTAAGGGCTCTTTGAAAGCACTTCAATGCTATTTAAGAGCACTCTAAGGCACTTTGTGGCGCTCTGCAACAGTCCAAAGAACCTTAGAGTTTAGAAAGAACTCTAAAGTACTTTGTGGCACTTTCAAGCACCATGAAGAACTATAGGGCACTTTGGAAGCGCTCTCAAATACTTGAAGCACTTTTTGGCTCTTGCAAGCATTTGCAGGCTCTAAGAGATGCATTTTGAAGCACTTTGAGACACTTATAAAGCACTTCAAAGATTTTGCAAGCACACAAAATTACTAAATAAAGCATTGTGACACACTTTGAAGATGTTCTGGCTGATATACCTTAGGTAAATCAAGGAGATGCACCTGATGCACCACATGTGCCCTCTTTCGAACGACATCTTTCTTGTTTGGGGAGATGCGGGTTTCCATTGACCAAAATTGAAACATGATTTCTTTGATTTCGATTGTTAAGGTATTGGTCCTATGTTGTTGATGTTGGCACGTGTCTAAGGGAAGTGACCCCTCCTCCATATCAGTTTGCAGCCGGAAATTGGCTCCCACGACATTTCTTCGATGAAGTCCTAATGCCTTCTCAACATCATTATTTCTCATTACATTGTCAGCCCCATTAACTCCATTGAGGCATGCCATGATAGTAGCCCGTTTCAAAAATAGCTCATTGTTTGAACGTTGGATGACTGCAAAGTTGTTGTAGAATGCTCCATTGAAGACCCTCGGAAAGCCCGTCTGTTATGCCAACACTTAGTAACTGCCCTACATATTTTCTTTGCCTCCTTCTCATCAATGTCACCATCCTCTAGTGCTCGTGCCATCCTTTTTTGCATGTTTCTTTGTTCCCTCTTCTTTGCAACCTAGTAGTTTCATAGACTCGACAGAAGATCCCTTGGGATATGCTGTGTAGCAGATAATGGAGGAAGGTAAAGGGGGTTTGTACTGCCATTATGAGTATTATGTGATTCCATGTGGAACGTGCAAGGATGCTAATGACACGACAATGAAGACAATAAAAATAGTGCTATAGTACTCATAGAGAGAGAGAGAGAGAGAGAGGTTTTGTTGAAGCTGAATATGGTTGGCGCTGAGAAGCTAGTTGATATGGCTTTTTGCTGCACCCGCAAGCACCTGCAACGGCTATGGAGGACTGAGAGAGAGAAGGGGGGAGAGAGAGAGAGAGAGAGAGAGAGAGAGAGAGAGAGAGAGCATTGAGCCCGCAAACCTGGAGACGCTGCACGAGCCCGACAGTAGAGGCTATGGAGAGAGAGAGAGAGAGAGAGAGAGAGAGAGAGAGAGAGAGAGAGAGAGAGAGAGAGAGAGAGAGAGAGAGAGAGAGAGAGAGAGAGAGAGAGAGAGAGAGAGAGAGAGAGAGAGAAACAAAGATGGGCACAAGAGGCAGAGGGACCCATTGAGGCAGCACTGCAGAGAGCCCAAAGGAGTGGCAGCGAGAAAGAATTTAAATGCGCATGCAGTTTTCTACTTTAAGCTTTAGAATCAAAGTGAAATGGAATTTCTAGCCCGCCTAAATTCCAACCTCTTAGTCAAAAAAGATTTTATCTTTCCTTTATATAATATGAAAATGAATAACCCACCACCCATTTCATCTCCTCCCAAAAGAGTGTCCAAGACACTCCTTTTTGGTACCACCTAAACATGCTACGGCCCCAATATCCACCAACCATGAAATTCTTGCAGAAATGGTTGATAACCTACTGGATCCGTGAAGTCATCTATCACAACATACGTGTGTGACACAATATGAAGAAAAATAGTGCAAAGATGGTAAAAATCGTGCAAGCGGGCCTCCTCGGTGATGAGTGCCAAGTGGTATGTCTGACACGCCATGACTACTGCACCATCCGATAGTAAAAACTCTGCAGCCAAGGTGAACACACTGGCAACAAACTTGATAGAGAATGTATTCCATTGGGGTATGCCACCAATTCTGGAATCAAGTTTGCAATGTGTGGGAAGGTCTACCCACACAAGTCGCACCCCTCCAAGCTGCTGATCAGGCTCCATTTTAGCGAAGGGGGAGAGAGACCCAATCAAATGTTAGATCACTCGAAGGCTCCTGCAATACATAAATACCATGCAAAAGAAGACCGAGAGAGTGCTTACCAAATTCAAAGTGGAAGCCAAAGTTTCATAAACTCACTCATAAGAAATCTATGGATCCATGATAGCCTTTCATAGATGGTATACATCAGCAAGTACTATGAGATATACTGGGACACTTAAAATTTCTGCCATTTGTATGTCAGAGTGAGCCAAAACTATGTCAAGCGCAAAATTTAATGAAATGTTAGGTACCACAATTTTGTAGTTGTCAAAACAGGCATTTGTTGATGTGGTGGCATTTCTTACCCTAGTGGAAAGGATTCAAGTGGTTCGGGTGGCCGAATAGAAACTGGGTGGTTGCCCTCGCTTTGTCTAGTAGAAATGGATATGGTTCGCTCGCTATGTTGGGATCTCGAAGCTTGGGAAGGACTAGATCTCCATGACTCCAAGTGATGTTGAGAGTCACCTTGCTCATAATATGACTCGTCGCCTTCATGCTCGCTCCTTTCGCTCTGAAACTCCTCCGAGAACTCTAAAAAATTTCTGATCCACTGTAGTTTTTGGGCTTCGACGTCCCTTGATCAAGCTAGGGGAAACGGCATCGGTGGGAGGTTGATTGATGGTGACACTTTCGCATTTGCCCTTACCCTTAACCTTCTTGTGCAATGTTGCAAGTCCAACAAAAGTAAGGACACTATAGCAAACTAAACACATTAGTTGAACAAGAAAAACATTACTTACCATTTCAAAAGCAAATAGTACTTACTTCGAAGGACTAATCCATGCTCGTGCAACCTCAGAGACTCTGAACGGGGTCATTTTGCAACCCTTCTCTCCCCAGCCCACAAAAGAGATGCATTTTGAGAACAAATCTGTTTCATTTTCGAGATTGGCTATGACTACTACCTCTAGTCCCTTTCGCACAAAAAATTTATCGGTCTCTTTCACAACCAAATCATAGCTTCCCTTGTAATCATCTTCATGCATGTGGTATTCTCTACTCCCCTTCATTGGTAAATTTTGTGTTTTCAGCCGATACATTGCATCGAACTCTTCCTGCAATACAAATCATCAAATCAAACTCATTTCCAAAAAAAATTCTCACGTGCTTACCTAATGCATGTGTATTATAAATTTATGATTACCTTCCACAGTAGTTGCGCTAGCAAAGACATAGGTAGTCTAAGACATTTTGAATAGTTCATTACCATCCCAAGAACTATCCTATAAGATTTCTTCTTCATTGAATTTGTCCAATAAGTATTGTGGGTCTACAAGCCCTAATTTTTTCATCATAAATATGTTGTGTGCAGTGGTGTGAGACACATGGACTCGCGTCACCCTAGTTTTAAATGAAACATTATATTAACAATTGATAATATCAAGTGCACCAATAGAAGTGTGAAGAAACTTCCTTGTTGATCATACCAAGCACCAAGAGAAATTCCGCCATCTCTGCAAGGTCACATTTCACAATCGTGCACTCAACCTTTGCTGTAGAGAATTCATCTCCGCAATGCCCAATCTTTCCACGCATGGAGCCGGTGGTTGTCGTCCCATACAATGAACATTTCCTCCTCCATGTGAAACAACTCGGGAATGTCTCTAATTTGGTCATCAAATGTGGTTGACATCACTAACTCTCTCTCATAAGTACCATGTATATCCAATGGTATAGGATCTTGTTTGAAAAAAGCTTTGGACACAACAAAGAGCCATCGTGGGCTGGTAGCCTCTTTCGGCTATAAAGGTCGTTATTTCAGCCACACAATCATCATTCGTTTTAATAGCTGGGTTGGTCAAAAGACAGCAAAGGGGGGTGTGAGGCAACAAGTGATTGTATGGCACAACATGTGCATCAATCCAACCTGATGAGATGTGGCTATCAACAATCACGGATCCAAAGAAATTGGTAAGAGGATCATTACCCGTGTTTTTTGCAAGGATGGTCGTTGACGTGACTGCACTCGTTGAAGGAGGCACTTGCATCATCTTCAAAACGAATGCTCCAACCATGGAGCTGCTCTTTTGAGTGGTGTGCAGAGGATTTTCTTCTTGGGTTATTTGAAACGTCATTTCTTCTTGGAGGTCCACGTCTTTGGACTATTTTCTTGTTAAGATTGACATCTTGTTTGTTAATTAGGGTGCTTATGGATTTCAAAGAAATGATGAAAGGTGAAAGTAATATGAGAGGTTTGAAGTTGTGGGAAGCAGTTTAAGAGAAATGAAATTAAAAAGAGTGGGAGGAGAAGGTTTGGAAAGGTATGAAGCAATGAACAAAAAAGTTGCTTTTCAAAGAGATAGAGATCACTAACCCTTAAGGAAGAGTAGAAGTGTGAGGAGAAATAAAGAAGATAGAGTAGCCTTTTATAGGCAAGTAAAAAGGGGGGGTCCAAAAAAAGAGGGGAAGGGGGGGGGGGGGGGGGGGGCAAGAGGTAAGGAGCGGCGGCGCAGGGGCAGGGAAGGGGGCAAGGGGGGTGGTGCGCAGGGAGAAGGGAGGCGGCAGGGTGGTAGGGCGACAGGGGGGGGCACAGGGTGCAAGGGGGCATGCACAGCAAGGGGCGGCAGGGAAGGGGCGGGGCACAGGGGGAAGGGGGCGGCGGGGCGCGATGGCGGGGTGGCGCAAGGGGAAGGGGGGCGACAGGGTGCAGGGAAAAGGGGGGCGAGGGGGTGCAGGGGGAAGGAAAAATGCAACGGCGAGCACAGGGGGGCAACAACGAGGGACCGCAGCAGGGCAGACAAGACAGGGGGATGCAGGGGATGGCAGTCCACATGGACATGGGGGTGACACGGGGGCACAGGAGATGGCATTCAACGTGGTGCCTGCGTGATAGGCCACACGGACAGCAGTGCACTGCATGGTAGTCCACGTGGAATGCCACGTGGTCCCTGCGCCATGCGCCCCCCTTTCGCCCCCTACCACCGTGCCCCTCCCTCCCCGCTGCCCCTTGCCGTGCGCACCCCCCTATGCCCTGGCAGAGAGACAAACACAGAGAGAGAGAGAGAGAGAGAGAGAGAGAGAGAGAGAGAGAGAGAGAGAGAGAGAGAGAGAGAGAGAGAGAGAGAGAGAGAGAGAGAGAGAGAGAGAGAGACTCAATTATTGTCCACAGAGGTCATATATGACACATAGAACCAAAGCAACACATTACAATGTATTGTTCTAAGTGAAGACATAGATACATATCAGTTAAGGACTGAGGATCCATCGGCAAGGTAAAAGAAAAGGAAAAAGTGAAACCTAGGCGGTGTCAGGTGAGGGTGTTGGATGGGTACGCCGCGACGGATGTCAGCACAGCGAGAACTCACCTAACAAGTAATGTCAACTAAGGAGGAAGCTCGACCCGCAGGCGCGTGGAAGCAAGCATAAGGTGTCAACCTACACTCGACCGACTCCTAACTAATTCCTACAGAGGTCCCTACCACTTGTCTAAGTCACAGTCTTCAAAAGTGCAAAAGAGGATTCTTCCTACAACGCTTGCTAGAGTCGAACACCCATCAAACACTTTCGAAACACCATAGAACTTGAAGGAGACCCTACTAATACCTATAGGCCGCTCTCCCTAAGGTCTATGAACCAAAATCACGACCCAAAACACCCGGTGTAGAAACACGTAGGATGTCTGGCCAAAATCTGCAGGTCTTCGTTTCCAAAATCTGAAGTGCCTAATGTGTAGCTCTACTCAATGTGAATGCGTGGATATGCTGTAATTCGGCTTGTAGCTCTAGTCGGGGGCAACACGCTGCACTTCTCCGCACTCGATTCCGACCACCGTAGCACACGTAGTGTCAAGACGAAGCTCACACTCTCTCTCACGTACATAGCACGCTCACTCACAGACTTAAAACTTGTTTAAAATGACAAGAGGTTTTCATTAAGGTCAAAAAGTGGTATATATACCTTACAACTTCTCAAACCCTAAAGTGCCACAATCAACCATCTACTGCATCTAACTATCAAAACTGGGATACAAGCTGGAAACTTCTGTAATTTCTAATATTTACAAGGTGAAAAATCGGGTTTTCTTTAACGAATGAATAATTACAGAAAATAATAGTCCACAGAGTAGTTAGATGTTGTGGGGTGTGTCCAGCTTCTAACATCCCCCCCCTGCTTGTTCATGTCGTCCCCGACATGGCCTTGAACCTTCTGTTCCCATTCCAAGGCTTCCTTTGTGCTTTCTCTGAGCTCTGCCTCTATTGCTTTACGCAATTTTTCCTCCTCTTCTTGTGTTAGATCCTGGAGCTCTTGAGAGGAGCCTGCTATGCTTTCCTCTGGCATGGGTGTGTCCACAGGATCTGCCACATTGTCGAGGTCGATGCCCTCATTGGCAGTTGGCCCTGAGCTCTCTGTTTCTGCTTGTTGCCGGCCTTTCAATTCCTATATTTGCTTGAGGAGTGTCTGCTTTTCCGCTTCAGTTGCTCCGCCCATAGTCACGAGGAGGTCATTGAGTTCATCATTTACCTTTTCAGCCTCCTCGAGCTTTATCTTTATGCTCTCCAATTCTTCTTGTAGGGCTTTTCGGCTGTCCTCCAGTCTGGTTTGCATTGCGATAGAACCTTTAGCCATCATCAACCTCTGCTTCTTCTCGAGAGTCAACTCCTTCTGGAGTTCTTGCATCTGCTCCTCATATATTTGACTCTTGAAAATGATTTGAGCCGAGCTTGTAGCTCTAACTCTCGCACGTGATGCTCGCAGCCTCTGGATGGTTTGATCTTTGACTTTTAATTGGTCCTTGAGCTCAAGGACTTCATCCAGGCTTGCTTCTTGTTCTATCTCTGCCTTTTCCTTTGCATTCCTCATGGCCTCTACTTCTTTAGTTTCCTCTGCTAGTTGGAGTGTCAGATTATCCTGTTCTTTTTCGGCATCTCGCAATGACTTGCTGAGTTGCAGACACTCTTCTTCAGCTGCTTGCAATCTTTTTGTTGCTGCATCATTTGCTTCTTCCTTTGCTTGGCAGTTTTGTAGAGCCGTGGCCAAGCTGGCCTGGAGGTCAGCTTCTCTTTCTTTTTGTCCTTGGCTTTGTGCCCGCAGAATATCTCTTTCCATCTTAGTTTTTTCTTCGGTGGCCTTTAGAGTTATTAATTCTTCGTCTAATGCCACCGATTGTGCTCTTATTCCAGCTAGCATTTTCATCACCATGTCCCAATCATTCGAGGGCGGGTGCAGGTCTGCCGGGTCAGTAGCAATTTCCTTTAGCTCGACTAGCCGAATGCGTGGCATCTGTTCTTTATGCTTTGTTCTCGCCAAGTCGAATGCGACTGTGGCAGCTTCTTCCCTTGTATAACCTGCAGCTAGCAGGTCCAAAAATGCATAATATGCCTCCTCGAGCTCTTTTTGTTCAGACGTAGGCTTGGTCTCTTCTTTGGGCTCAGGTTCTGGCCTTTGCTCTTGCTGCTCAACCTGGTGTTCTTCTTGATTGTCCCCATCCTCCCTATCTTCTAGTGGAGGGCTGCTAGGAGGTGGTGATGGTGGTGGTGATGGCTGTGGACTGGGTTTAGGGCTATCTGGTAAAGCTGCAGGTTTGCCCTTAAAGTCTCTATCTGCTTTCGTTTTTCTTTCCCTTTCTTGGTTTTCTTGTTCATCTAGCAATGTCAGCCTTATCTGCTCCACTTCTTCCTCGGTGAAAGGGACATGGGGAATGTTTTCCGCTGCAGCATCAAGAATCTCGAAATTCTTGATATAGTCTTCGAAGCGATCCCTCTGCACTCTTCTGGAGGATCCAGACATAGACTCGAGAGATGGCTTCCATAATTCATTTAAATCACCCTTGAGAGCTCTTTCTGCTCGGAAAGTCTCCATCAACCTCTCGAGTCCAACCGCTTTTTGTGATCTTGTCTCTTTGGCCGGCACTTGAGCAGATTCCTTTTTTCCTTTCTTCTGCTCAGGTTTCTCCTCTGCCACTTGCTCTAGTTGTCTCTTCAACCTTGTAGCCACCCTTGGTGCTCGTTGTGGCTCATCTTCTTTGTCTTCCTTTACCCTTAGCCAGTCATTCTGAGATGGGGGGTCAGGCCACCTTCCCTTGGCGTGTAGTGCTGCATAAATTACCTTGGTTATCATTTCTCCTGGCACTATGTAGGTTGGCTTTTTGTTTCCCATTTTTACCAAGCTATCATGTATGTATGCCGCATAGTTGATTATCTTTGGGGTGCCTTTTGTCATTGCCCAAGTAAACGTTGTGTCAATTGCACCTGGCGGCATCCTGTACTTCTGTGGCCTCTTCGTGCACATGTGGAAGTACTGGTTGTACAATTGGCTCATGATCGCCACCTTTGGGTTGGCGATGTCTTCGAAGGTGTAATTAGCCTTTTTCTCTTTGTACACCTTGACTTCATCCCTTCTCTTTGTCACGCTGTCTCCTTGATTGGAAAGATCTAGTGCATGGGCTACAACCCGCTCCGTGATAATGATCTCTGTATCGGGTCTGTCGTGCAAATCTGTCACTTTGGCCACTCCATCCTCTTTGATGCTTGTTACAAACTCCCATACTCTTTTGACGTCCACTCCTGCTGGTATTGCTTCGAAATAGTTATGGAGGTCAATTTTCTCCAAGTAGCCAGCCATTTTTCTTCGGAAAAATTCATTGAGCTCTCTTGGCAGCATTGACAGCTCTATTACATTGCCGTCATTGTCTTTGAACACCCCCTGGTAGATCTTTAGGTCATTTGACTCTAACAGATCTTCCTGTATCCAGGTGCAGGTGGGCTTTAGTGTTCCCTCTGGAATGACAAAAGGTTCCACCTCTTCCAGATAATCTTTGATTGTCATTCTCTTCTTCTTTGCCGGTGACTTTGAGGCTACCATAGATCCTGTTGCACTCAGCAATCCAAAGTTAGCGTTTTTTCCATATCAGCTGCTAAACTGAGTTTTACTTATCCAAATGACTTGAAAATTGAAATTATAGCTTAAAAGGAACTTGTGAAGCTGTGCATGTGCTCACAGTGCAAATCTGGCCAAAAAAATCCATCTAGACATCCTGCGCGTAGGATGTCTTTTTTTTCAGAATTGGTTCATACTTGACATGTAGGTAGTGTAAGGCTCATGGAACATGGTTATAAGCTTGGATTTGAATTTGAATGTCAAAAAGTGGATTTTTGGGCTGATTTAGGTTTTAGGTCACAGTTTGGGTAGATTGTCTATCATGGGTAGCAATTGATGTCCAAATGGGTTGAAACTTGGTGTATGGGCTCAATGCATCATGGTATTGGCTCCTATTATATCATTTCTTGCACAGAAGGCTAAATTCAAGCTTAAGACATCCTACGCGTAGGATGTCTATTTCATCAGAATTGCATGAAACTTGTTCTGTGGGTTGTCCTTGGCCTATGGAACATGGCCATGTTCTTGGATTTGCATTTGGATAAGATTTGATGCTTGTAGGGCTCTGTGAGGTGTTTTTGGGCTCAAAAAAGTGTTTCTTGAAGGTGTTGGGGGTCAAAAGTGATTAGAATGGCTTCAAACTTGACATATGGGCTCTTGCTGATGAGGTAATCAAATGTGGAATGACAAAACTTTTCTTCCATGCCAAAAAGGTCCATTAGACATCCTACGCGTAGGATGTCTTATTCCTCATTTTTACTCCCTTACCACACAGAAAGTTAGCTGATGTGTATGTGAATGTGTTGTGCAGGTTTCATGAGATTTGGTAGGTCAATGGCCCATTAGTGGCTTTATGCCCTAAGTTTGCGTTTTTCCATGCATATGAGGTCAAATCTGATCCAAATGTGATGAAACTTAGTGTACGGCTTGTAACTCTCATTCAGAACATGTGCATGACAAGAATTGTTGGGTTTTGTGCCAAAAAATGCCCTTGAGACATCCTACGCGTAGGATGTCTCCTGATGATTTTTCCACTGTTAGTGCTCCCAGTGCTTGCCCTTTGCTCCCCTAAGTCCCTTTTTAGCCTAATTTCAATAAAAAAGTCAAATGGATAGAGTATAACTCCCTGTGTGGACTTCAGAGCCTGCGAGCCGTTTTCTGGCTTTTGGAGTGCTTTTTGGTGATGAAATTCCTCGATGTTGGTCTCCATAGCTTCCCAATCCCTTGAGGATCCTTACCGTCTGGTTTTTGTTGACTTTGGCTTCACCGGAGCTCCATTTGGTAATTTGTCGCTCTAGAAGCACCCGTGGTGGCGTTTACATACCTTTGATGATTTGTGGTGGTCTACCACCATAGGACTTGGTTGTTGATGGTCTAGGAAAGCCGCTCGTGAAGTTTGGTGGCAAACAGACTTGCGGTTTGGCCACAAGTGCATTTTGACGTTTTGTGTGTCTGATGCCGTTTCTGAGGTTTAGTGCCGCTTCGGGTCACTTTTTGGTCATGCGGGTCATATGGACTTGTCGAGCATGTCGAGATGCTCCTATCCATAAATTTTGGTAGCATTTGGTCGCCGTTTCACTGATTTCCCATTTGGTGGCCTCTTGCGGGTTTCTGGGAATTAGGGTTTTTCCCGATGGTTTCCCACTGCCTTTGGCTATCCAGGACTGGTCTCCTAAACTAGGGTAAGCTGCGGATGAAGTCTTGTTGCTTTTGGGTTAGCCGTTAGGCGGCCGTTTCTACTTGCAGGTCTCTACCGCTTGCTTTGTATGTGACCTCTACGCTAGTTTTCGCGACAGAATGACAAACATGCGCGAAAAGCTCAAGGTGGTGAGCCTACCTCTCATGTCTGGAGCTGGTCGGGTAGACGTGCGCGTCGTAGAAGCTGCTGGAAGGTCGATCCGCTCTAGGTGGCAGAAGCTCTCTCCACAAAGTCAATAGTGAGAATGAGCTAAAAATGGGGTGAAAAATTCTTATAATGGAAGTCCCCGAACCATTTTTCATGAAATTTGACATGTGTTCCTATCTTTCTGCAAGATGCAGTTTAGGCTCAAAAATTTCTTGATTTGGACTCCATTTGCTCTATTTACCAGAAATTCGTCATTTCGGTCAAAAACTGGCTAAAACACGCTTTCCGCTCCAGTCTCATAATTGCACCCCTATTGTACCATAGGTTGTTCTTTAGTCACTGGTCATCCCCATATTTTTTGTTTTTCATTACGACTGTTTTTCACCTATTTTTTGTATTTTTGAAGTTTTTCTGCCAAAAATTAGCAAAATTAAAAGGAAAATAGCAAATCAAACCCAGAAAATCTCCAAAATTCATAATAGATCACAAACATCACTGCAACACATTATATACACTCACATGCAATTTTTATGGCCGGATTTCTCCGTTTTACCAATATTTTGCCTGAAAAAATGGCTATTTCTACTTATATACACACACCTAGGGGCTTGATTTGGCGTTTGGCCCCATATACTTGTAGCTTCATGTTGTATAAGGGCATATATACTTGGGCTACTCCAGAAAATTTCGCAATCAAACGTTAACCCTTAAAATAGTTGAAAATCATGCCCCCTTTTTTTTTCTGTTATTGGTTCCGCATTGAGAATGCCTCCCCTCCTAGTCAGAGTCCTCCCGGACGACAAGGTTTCGCCTCAGAGTATGTGCCGTGCATAGGTTTAAAAAGTCGTGCTAATGCCTGGCCAATTAATGTGGCCCTATTTTATGCATATTCGGTCAATGCATGGAAAAATTAATGATGTGCAAGAGAAGGGAATAAGCAAGATGCTTATTGGCATTCGCCGTCGAGGCTTCTTGATTTCTTTGCAAGTAGCAGCTGTAATTCTACTGCTCTCTGTTTAATTGTCTTTTTGGCAAGAGGCAAGTGCTTTGCCGACACTGTTGTTGGAGTCGTATCTGTATCTGAGGATAGAGATGGCCTGGATGTGATAGCTATGGGCCTTATGGCCTTGGCTTTCCATTGGTAGTTTGGTGTTGCCAACTTTTGTAGATGGTTTGGCACTTTTTTGTTTGCCACTGGTTTGTCTGTCATCGGCATCCACATATATCGGTTCTCCTTGTTGACCTGCAGATGTCTGCTTTCTATTGTTGCTTGTACCGTAAGTATTTCCTTTGGCTTTTGCTTTGGTATCCAAATGTGAGTGACGTTTGGGTTATGGCTAAGCATTTTCTTTGGGATCCATATCTGCTTGGTTACCTTGGTTTTGGGTTGCACCGTCTACTTTGTTGGAATCCGGTTGTTACATTGTTTCCTTCCCGCCATGGCCTTTCTATCCTTCCGCATCCATACTTGTTTACCTTGTTTTGGTAGCCTATATTTTTGCAGTGTAGCCGGTGACTTCAGCTGTCTGTGATTAGCATGGTTGGCCTTTACCTGGTTGTTGGTATCAGGTTTCATGTTGTTCTTTGATGGTATTTGTTCTTTTGTCTTTATTGCCAGTGTTTGCATGGCTTGCAGTTGATCATAATGGTATTTCTGAGCAAAAGCTAATACCTGTTGTTCATGTTCGTGTTGAATTTTGACCGCCTCTGCTTTCCAGTCTATCTGGACATTGTATGCTTTTTGCCAAGGTTGCCCTAGCATCATTGGTTGTTGTGTGCTTTCATCTGTCACCACATAGAATTTGTGTGGGTAAATATATTGATGTAGCTTTACATGCAATATAGTCCATCCTAATGTTTTCAATGCGTGTGATGTGCTACTTTCCAGCACTTGTTGAGTAGGATGAAGTTGATCTGTGACTTGGAGCTGTTGGTATAATCCGTAAGAGATCAAATTTGCTTGAGCACCCGAATCGAGCAAGGCTGTTGATTCAACTTGATTGTTGCCCACCTTGACTGTAATTATTGGCTCTACTATTTCCTCCTCCAAGTTCATCAGTCGGATGACATTGATTCTCAATGGTGGTTTACTCTGTTGTTGTTGTCGCAGAAGCCGTCTTTTTGCAATGCGTTCTTGTGATTCGGCTTGAGCTTCCTCTCGTACTCTCTGTTTTTCCTTCATTCTTTGCTTCCCTTGGTGAATTTGTTGGAGCATCTCCTGTGTGAGTGGTAGATGATATCTCCTCAGTCGACACCCACTAATCCAGTTTGGCATTTCTTCACCTGCTAATGTAGCAAGCTTGACAGCTCCACTTTGTGATAGATCATGAATCACAAATGGTCCCATCCCTCGCTTTTTTAGTTTCTTGGCATGTTGCTTCAAGGTATAAACAAGTACGTAATCACCCGTTTTGAGCTCTTTGGTACGCACATGTTTGTCAAAAAATTCCTTTTGTCTTCTCTTTTTAGCATAGATCAAAGCGATAGCTCGTAAGCAGAGTTCATCTAGCCTTTCAAGATCATTAGTTCTTAAAGAGAGTTCATGCCTTGTCCATTCCAAGCTGGTTGCTACTCGTAGAGTTGGGATTAAAAACTCTATGGGTAGTATAGCATTTAGCCCAAACACCAAGTTATATGGTGTTGTTCCTATTGCGGTTTTGTAAGCTACCCTGTATGCCCATAGTATTGAGTGTAGCTGCTGATCCCAATCGGTTCTTGATTCTGAAACTATTTTAGTGAGAACCGTGCATAGTGTTTTATTCGTGGCCTCCGCTTGCCCATTGGCCTGTGGATGGTATGGTGCTGATTTCCTATGTATGACCATGAATTCCTCTAGTAGATATTCAATGACTTCATTGAGGAAGTGTGTTCCACGGTCACTGACAATTTCTATTGGTAACCCGTAACGTACAAAAACATTCTCATACAAAAATTGAGCTGTGGTGCATGCATCAGCTTTTTGTGTTGCTTTGGCCTCGACCCATTTTGTGAGATAGTCCGTAGCCACAATGATATATTGGGTATGGATGCGATATGCAGGGGGTGATATAGGTCCCACAAAATCAATGCCCCATTTTGCAAATACCCTTGCCCCCATCATTGGCCTTAATGGCATCTCATCTCTTTTTATTGGTATCTTGGTGCGTTGACATGCATCACAACGCTTTACAAACTCATCGGCATCCATGTGCAATGTAGGCCACCAAAGTCCTGCGGTCAAGACAATTCTTGCCGTCTTATCGCCCGAAAAGTGGCCTCCACTTACTCCGCTATGTGCATGTTCGAGAATCAGCAGGTATTCGCTTTCACTTGCACAGATTCTAAGTTGATTGTCTTTTCCCCGCTTATAGAGTTGATTTCCAATTAATTGAAAGTCACGAGCTTCCAGCTCTATAGCTTTCTCCCGTGCTCTTGTAATGTTCTCAGGGAACGTTCTAGTGGTCAGGAAGTCAATGATATATTGACTCCATGCAGGTGCTATGTTCGCCCAAAACAAAGTTGTGTGAACCACTGGTCGTTTGGCACTACATATTGTACAATTGGTAACATAAGAATGTGTATCCGCATACATAGTTGGCCAATAAACCCCTAATTGTTTCAGTCTCTGGTGTGTTTTCACTGTTGAACAATGAAATGCACATCCCTGGACGTGTGCCTCTTCAAGGTAGCACTCGAATTCTTCCGGATTTATACATAATCGTAGGATTGAGTCAGATTCAAGATGACACAGCCGTCCTGCTATCAACTGAAAGTTTTTTGTTTGTCGAATTGTTTGTTGTTTGGATTTACATCCTGTATTATCAAACTCACTTCCAAAGGAGAGAATGATAACTATTTCCTGAGACCATTTGGGTACCATTTCAATGTTGAAAAGATAAGCATCTGGTATGTCATCATCTACCCCTTGAGGAGCTTCCCCGCTGTGTATTCTTGAAAGATGATCAGCTCGCAGATGGGTTTTACCCTTTTTGACCACCACTGTGAAGTCAAATTCTAGCAATATAATAAACCAGTGTACGATTCTCCCTGTATTGCAAGGTTTATTTACTAGGTATAAAAGAGCTTGATGATCCGTGAAGAACACAAATTTGTTTGCAAGCAGATAATGCCAAAATTTCTTTACAGCATAAATCATTCCTAACCCTTCCCTCGCGGTGGTTGTGTAGTTCTTTTCTGCACTGTTTAGCTGTCAGCTTGCATAGCAGACCAGAAAATCCATTGTTCCGTCTCCAGGTTGAGCTAGAATACTTCCAATGGCATATACTGAAGCATCTATGTGCACATGGAATATCTTTTCCCAATCTGGTGCCTTTAATACAGGTGCGGATATAAGGTTTTCTTTCAGCCTTTGGAATGAAGTTTCACACTCATTGGTCCATTCGAAATTGACTAGCAAACGATACAGAGGTTGTGCGATAACCGCATACATGTATATGAATCTTCGATAATATCCGCAGTGCCCCATGAAGGATTGCACTTGTTTCGCATTAGTAGGCCTGGGCAGGTCTACTATGACTTTGACTTTGTCTAGGTCTGTGGTTATGCCGTTTCTTGAGACAATGTGTCCTAAGATTCGTCCTTGCTTAACCATAAATACACACTTTTTCGGGTTTAGACAGATTCGATATGTTCTGCACTTTTCAAAGACCTTTTGCAAATGGTCAATATGTTCCTCTCGCAGAAGAGAGTGTACACACACGTCATCCATGTAAATTTCTAAGAATATCCTTAGGTATTCCTTGAAAGCGTGAGTCATTAACCTCTGGAAAGTGGCTGGTGCATTTGTTAATCCAAATGGCATAACTCGATATGCATAAATCCCCCATTCTGTTGCAAACGCTGTTTTGTGTTGATCCTCCCTTGCTATTGCCAGTTGGTTGTATCCTGAAAACCCATCCAGAAAGGAATAAGCCCGCTTCCCGGCCACTCGCTCAAGGACATGTTCTGTAATTGGCAAGGGATAATTATCTCTTATGGTTGTTGCATTCACCTTTTTGAGGTTTACACACACCCGCAGTTTTCCGTTCTTCTTGGGAACTACCACAATGGGTGAAACCCAATCTGTATGTTCTATTTCATAGATAAACTCTGCTTCCATCAGTTTATCAATCTCTTCCTTGATTCGTTTGGCAAATGTATCATTATATGTATAAGGACGTTGTTTGCTAGGTTTTGCATCCGATTTTAAAGGAATTGTATGTTGGCATATCAATGGATCAACTCCTTTGAGGTCTTTATAGGACCAGGCGAACACATCCTTATACTTCGTGAGAAGTTGTGTTAGCTGCACTTCCTCCTTAGGCTGTAAATCGTTAGCTATATAGACCGGCTGAGGCTTTTCACCTGGTTCTGCGAGGTCTATTCTTTTTGCATTTTCAGGCCCATCGTAAGATTCTTGGTTGGTTCTCTCCCTGATTGGTGGTGTCATGATGATTTTTCTATCTTGGATAGTAAATTTCCTATAGTGTGGTGGTACGTTCATGTTGCCCTGTTCTGACTCCCCTTTACCATCACTATCTTCTTCAGTAGTCCATATCTCTCTCAAAGACCTTTTCAGTTCTTGGTATTTCTGTTTACGCTCCAGTTTGGTCCACTCGTGGTCTTTTGTTGGTTCTTTTTCTGATTTTTCAGATTTTTGTGATTTTGTTTCGGTTCTAGCTTTTCTTTCTTGTTTTATTTCTTCTCGTGTTCGTTCTTTTCGATTTTTTGAGAATTTCCCTGATATTTGATCTTTCACACAATCCTCTGCTTTTACAAGCATCAAATAGTGAGTTTTACCTTTTATCCTGGGCATCAGGTTCTCTCTCGCTTGCCTTCCGGCTCTTTTCCTCCTATATCGTTCTTGGCGTCTAGGGTGTTGATTAGCAAAATCATAAAACTTGATATTCTCGGCTTCATTCCCACGCTCACTTGAGGTGTCTGAACACTCATTATCTGCCTCATCATTTACTTCCAATTGTTCAGAGGAGTTGTAAAACTCTTCTTGTTCTGGAGGTTCTACCGTCTCTTTCCCTGGCACAACGCTTACCATGTAATAGGGTAGCACATCGTAGCCATCCTTATCGCAAAATTTTGTTGTTGGACTGTCGGTAATGGTACAGACATCTAATGTTGCCAGTATGTGTTCCCATTCTAGAGGCTCCAAGGCATCTTCAGGGAAAGGTTTCGGAATATACTCTTTGTCCTCAATTGCTCTTTCTAAGACGCATTCCTCTTTTCTTAAGCTTCCACAATGTGAAGCTCTGCACATCCATAGCTCTTTTGGTTGCCCTAACCATGCTGGTAGTTCTGATCCTGCTACTGTAGCCGAATCAAATTCTTCCACAGGTGTTTGGTTTACATCTTTGTAACTATGATCTTTTAGGTGTATTTTAGTTGTCGTCTCATCATGTCTGAGGTATATGTGGTCATAGCCCCAATATTGGACCATCTTCAGTTGTCTCATGAATGGTCGTCCCAAGATTATCTCATAATTTTTCTTTTTGTCGAAATCGACTATTGCAAATGTATGCTCATACTCGATCCCGCACGAAGTGACAATTACTTTTTCGAAGAGTCCGAGAGGCTTCTCCATGAACCCATCTGCCAACTGCAGCTTCATCCTGGTAGCCCTCAGAGCTGGTTTTCCCCATTTTTCCAGATTTCCTTGGTGGCGATAGCAACTCCCTCTCCACTGTCAAGAATAGCTTTGGAAACTACTCCTTGGAATTCTACCGGTAGCGTCGTATTTCCGTCTTCTCCCTCGCAATATTCTCCAACCTTATTCAATGGTACCGGCCTAGTGTTTAGGTTAGACCTATCCAACTCCCTGATTCCTTCTTGTAGTTTCAAGGTGGGGTCTTTCACTCCAAATTTTTCTAGGCATTTTCCTACTATGGTCCACATGTTTGGCCTTAACCTTAGGAGTTCTACTAACGTGATTGTGCATGCCACCGGGGTGGATAACAGCTCAATTAATCCTTGTGAATCCATCACCTTGTTAGAAGAAAGTCTTTGAGATGGGAGTGCTCTCACTTCCGACTTAGCTGTTAAGTATGGAGCTTGATTTATCCTTGTAATTTTATGTGGTAAAAGCACACATTTGTAAGGCCCCCATTATGAGGACAAGCCATCGTGGGTGAAGGAAAATCACTCATCGGAAACCAAAATTTTCACGGACAAGAATCAGGGGCAACTTTAGGGGCCCTCCGCCCCCGAGACTTTTTTTTCCCCTCGCCGGAATTTTCCTTTTCGCCGAATATTATGGCCGAACGGCGGCCGAAAAGTGGTCAGAAAACAACCGGTCGGTTGGCCGATGGCCGGTAGTCAATGGCTGGTGGCTGGTGGTCGGAAGTCAATGGCCGGTGGCTGGTGGCCGAATTCAATGGCCGGTGGCCGAATTCAAAAGTGGACTTGTCTTCTCAAGGGCGGCCACACATGGGCGGATTGGAGGGTCCGATTTGGACTTATTCGCACAAGGGCGGCTACACATGGCTGCCTCTCATAAGAGACGACAGCCCTTTTGGCCTATAAAAGGAGGCCATTTCTACACACATTTCATAGTGTGAAGTTGATGCAAGAGGTGAGTGTGAGGTGGTGAGAGTGAAGCAAGGCGGGAGCTCTATTAAGGGTTTAATCCCTTTGTAAACTACTTCTTTGTTTTGAAGTGCTAAAGCCATTGAGTGGCTGCTTTCCCGTGGACGTAACCCACATTGGGTGAACCACGTATATCGTGTGTACTATCTCTCTCTCTCTCTCTCTCTCTCTCTACTCTATAGTCTCTTGTGTGTGAAATCTATCTCTCTCCATTAAGTAATCTACTCAAAAATCTATTTAGCTACGTCTTATTTCCTAACAACTGGTATCAGAGCAAGGTTTTCTCGTAGCTAAATTATCCCAAGGAAAGGATTCCTTGAATTAAGTGGGAGTTATGGCGGAGGAAGGGAAGCTCAAGATTGAGAAGTTCAACGGCAAAAACTACCAACATTGAAAGATGCAGATTGAAGACCATCTCTACCAGAAGGACCTCTATCTGCCACTAGGCAGTCTTGCAAAGAAGCCCGCAACGATGGCAGATGAAGCATGGATTGTCCTTGATCGAAAGGCACTGGGAACAATCCGGTTAAGCTTGGCATCAACGGTGGCCGTCAATGTTTCGGAGATGAAGACCACGGAGGACTTGATGAAGTCACTTGATGACTTCTACGAGAAACCATCGGCATCCAATAAGGTATTTCTTATGAAGCGCTTGTTCAATCTAAAGATGGCAAAGAATGGTTCAGTTGCAGAACACCTAAATGACTTTAACACAAACATAAGTCAACTTCGATCGGTGAAAATCAATTTCGATGACGAAGTGCGAGCTCTCCTTATACTATCATCTCTATCGGATAGTTGGGATAGCCTTGTGATGGCTGTAAGTAATTCTATCTCTGGTACAAATATTCTTAAGTTTGATGATGTTGTGGGTGTTCTCCTAAGCGAGGAAATACGAAGGAGAAGCACAGGAGAATCATCAAGTGCTGCATTGTCAGTGGAAACAAGAGGAAGGCCTAAGGAGAGGTTCAAAATCCAAAAGGGTCGTGATCGCTCAAGACGGAGCAAGTCACGCACAAAGTCAGTTCTTGAATGTTGGAACTGCGGCAAGAAGGGCCACGTCAAGAAGGATTGCTGGTCCAAGAAGAAGAAGGAGACTGAGTCTCAAGACAACAAGCCAACATAGGAGGCCAATGTGGCAGGTAAAGTAGAGCAAGATGCTCTAATTCTCTCATTAGACAATGTGTCTAATTCCTGGATAGTAGATTCCGGGGCTTCATTCCATGTGACACCACACAAGCAACATTTCCAAGATTACACCAAAGGTAATTTTGGGTATGTATACTTGGGAGATGATGAAGCTTGTGAAATTGTCGGCAAAGGTACAGTTTCTGTCAAAACTGCTAACGGAAATGAATGGAAGCTTAAAGATGTTAGGCATGTTCCTTCTCTTCGCAAAAATTTGATCTCTACAGGACAATTGGACGATGAAGGTCACAACATTGCATTCGGAAACAAACGGTGGAAGATCTCAAAGGGATCTTTGGTGGTTGCCAAGGGAGAAAAGGTTGGTACACTTTACTTGTGTACTGTTAGCACGCAACCTTCAGCTTGTGCAACAACTACAGAAGTTAATAATGCGGTGTGGCACTATCGACTTGGACATATGAGTGCCAAAGGAATGCAAATCCTTCAAACAAAGAAGCTTCTACCAGGTTTGAAAGAAGTGGACTTAGAGTTCTGTGAAGATTGTGTTTATGGTAAACAAAAGAGGGTAAAATTTCAAAAATCAGGAAATGAAAGAAAAAATAAAAAACTTGAGTTGGTTCATTCTGATGTTTGGGGTCCTGCAAGTACACCATCACTTGGTGGCTCATTGTACTATAAAACATTCATAGACGATGCGACTAGAAAAACAGGGGTTTATGTCATGAAGAATAAATACGATGTATTTTCCATATTTCAAAGGTGGAAAGCCTTTGTGGAGAATGAAACAGGGACTGTTAACCTTCGTGGCTCACGGACACCCTATCGCCTACGACGGACTCCGTAACCGTATTATTTATTTAAGTAGAGTCAGGCACAGGGCTTGTCGGTCCAATAGGGAAAGGTAGAGTGATCGCCGATGAGAGGCGCACTCTAACACGAACATGCTAGGGTTAGTTGGCTAAGCATGGGCGCCCAAGTGTGAATGGGGTGAGCTCACATAAAAGCCAATTAAACCTAAAATTGAGTCATTCTCTCATTGTGTAATAGAAGCTGCTCTTGCTCCATCTCCACCTTCTCCTTCACCATCTCCTTGTGTGTGTGCGTGAGAGAGAGAGAGAGAGAGTGTGAGAGTGTGTGTGCGATCGAGCGTTGCGGCAGCACGACGGCGGCGAGGTGGTTGAGCGCGGCGTAGAGGCGTCTCCCTCTTCTTCGCGGCGCGGGAATCCTTCATTCGCAACTACGCAGGAAGGTGAGTGACACACCGTTCTTCCTTGTGAGCTTGTCTGTTGTATGACTGTGTGCTAGGAGCCTTTGTGGCTCGCACACGGCGCGTAGCAAGTCCCTAGCCTTGAAATTTTTGGCGCCGCTGCCGGGGAGCTGCTGCGCGTGAAGCTCCAATGGCGACCTGTAAATTGTATTGAAGCTATTTTTTAAGTAGGAAAGGCGCGGCTTAAGTTTGATCATTGTTGTTATGCAAAAACAGTAGAGAAAGACACAACGTTGTTGACTGCATTCAAGTTTTCTGTGTTCTGTTAAGCTCTGTTTTGTTAGTTCTATTAAGCTCCGATTTCAGCTTACACAGTTAGCATTTCTTGCGTTTCTGCGTTTTTTGCATTTTCTGGTTTGCACTGCACAGTTCTGTCAAGTTTCAATTTTCTGCATTTTTTGTGTTTTCTGGTTTGTGCACAGTTAGGCGCACAGTTAGTTAATTAAGCAGGTTAGTAATTAGGTGAACCACTGATTAGCAGGTAAGCAGGTAGGTGGGACAGTAAATAGTTAGGTGAGGTCAACGCGCACCAAATAAAAACGTGAGTGAGGGGGAGGTTAGATTTTCGAAAATAAAAAACGTGAGTTATAAAAACGGACGGGTTGGTTTGTATAAAAGTTAGATCGGGATCGGGATCATTTGTCCAAGCCCAAGCCCAAGCCCAAGCCCAGGCCCAGGCCTCAGTCCTCAGTCTTATGATATATACTAGACTCACTCTTATATATATACCCTACCTCCTCAAGAGGGAATGAGAGCATGTGGGACAAGTCCTCCACTCTCCTCCCTTCTCTTCCCACTTGCACCCTTAGACTTGCTATTTGGAGCCTAGTTCCCCAGCTAGGAAAAGACTGTTTCAGGCTTTTCTGGAGCAAAATAGAACCAAATGGTGGGCTGTAAAGCACAGCGCGTCCCTCCTAGCGATACGCTCGTTTCGAGCTATCACACGGCCCATTCCACGACACGCTCTAAAAAATCTAGCAAAAAAACAAACAAAAAACACGCAAAAAACTAGTCACAAGGCCTCCTAGAGCAGCTTTTTGACACCTTAGGGTATCAAAAGCACATGCACTTACGCTCTGGGTGGGTGCTAGAACACGAGCATATTGAGGGTGCCTATGTTCATACGGACACCCATTACCCATCCACGATAGGCTCTAGACCCTCAGCGGGGACACAAGGTAGCACCACCCAAGACCCTAAAATAGCCGCTAGTGATTCCTCCTCCGACTCAGAAATCATGGAAGCATACCCTACCCAAAACATTGAGAGAGAAGGCCATGCACCTCCCGAAGCTCCACAGCCTAGTACTAATATGTTTAGTCGTTTCATGGAAACATTAGGTAGAGCTACTCGCTCGGAACCTGATGCAAATGAAGCACACAAAGCGGGTGGGGAAGTGGACTCTCCTTTCACATCGCACGTGGACTCCACACCCCCAAAGAGTGTCCATGTGGATATCCTGCCAACTTCTTACCAAGAAGGCCCTGTTGAGATGCCTCCTTCAGAAGTTCCCTCTAGAGTACCGTTGGTGACAAGTAAAACCATGGGGAGCAACATTGCTTCTACCTCACAAGAAACCGTTAACACGTCGACTCTAGAAGGATTGTTCATTAATGATCATTGGACATACGACCTCCACACTGAGGTGTTGACGGATCTACACTCTGGCCATGCCTACCATGTAGGATGGATAGAGATTGTACAATCCACCTCTAGTGCCACGAGCATCGAAGATCAACAGAAAATGATTTGTAATGTTATCCATGGCATTATTCAATCGGAAAGGCAAAATCGAGGGGTAAATATACTCTCAACTGGCCCCATGAGATTTCTGGATACGAGCAAGGCTCAACAGCCTACTCTATCACAAATGGAGACTCCTCTAATGAGTCCCATGGACCCATCTTACGTCATTTCACCTGGGGTCTCTATGCAATCTGAGCCTCCGAGCGACAACTTTAGCTTCCCTAACTTGGCTCAACCCTCTATTAAGGAAAACACAGTGCTCACTCCAGGGATAAGCCTGACAGAGAATGTACCGATGACATCTACGGTTAGCGCAGTGCCACTACCTAGTGTCGTAGTACCTAATATGGGGCCTCGACCGTATGTGCCTCTAGCCCCTTATGCACACATGGCCCCCACACCTCCAATTGTACCACTTGTTTATGCTCCTCGAGTGCCGCTCCCTAGCCCTTATCCGAGTGGACCTATGCCCGGTTATGTTCCATATCCTGCATCATCCACACATATGCCAAGACCGGTACCCGTCCCTCTCCCACATATGATTCCAAGAGTACCTCCACCGGCCCTGCCTCCTCACATAGGTGACTTGGCAGCGTTTGCTCAAACCATAGGTGGATCTATCGCGGAAATATGCGTCATGCATCTGATAGAGAGCCTAGAAGTAAGGCAGTACAAATTGCCAAACTCACGCAAAAATTCAATGGGGACGAAGATGCTAGAAAACACATTGAAGTGTTTGAACAACTATGTGATTCCTTAGGGGAACGCAACGAACTACATAAGTGCAATGCCTTAAGCTTGACATTAAGTGGGAAGGCTGGAGATTGATATAGAACCCTAAGGGTGGACGAGAAAACAATCTACCCTACCCTTCGAAGGTTGTTTCTAAAGGAGTACATACGAGAAGGTGTGCTTTGGGGTGTATCATCTCAGCTACAGAAGGCCGAACGTAAGGAAGGAGAGTCAGTAAGGGACTTCATTAGTCGTCTAAAGCACTTAAACTCTCGCTGCCCTGTAAATGAGCGCTTCAACAATAACCAACTGCTTGATCGATTCATTCGAGGGTTGAGGAATGAAGGAATCTATAATGGACTAGTGATTAGAGGTATCACAACCTGGGAAGATGTCACTGCCAATGCAATCCAATTAGAGGACAACTTGATGATAGCAGGCATGAGGGTGTCTACTGACACGAGATCCACTAGCTCACAAGCCATTGAGTATGAACCCATGACTGCAAAGCCCATTGCCAATGAGCCAAAGGTATTTGAGACATTCTTGACAGACCTCACCAAGGCAATCCAAGAGTCTCTTAAGGATAATCGACCCCCTCAAAATAGTCACATGTATCCAAGAAGGGAGCAACAATGGTGTTCCATTTGCTTGGGTCCACATAGCACTAGTGAGTGCCCTACGTTTAGAGTAAAATTTAATGGAACTTGCAACGCATGTGGTAGGTATGGTCACCAAGCTAAGGATTGTTTAATGATCAAACATATGATGGCAAATAGACCACCTGTAGCCTGGACGGATGCGCCTCGAGCTCCTGTATTGATGCCTGCTCCACCTGTTGAGCAACTACTGCAACACATGGTCCCTAGATCTCAAAATGTTGTACAAGCTACACCGCTACCACCTCCTGTGCTAGGACCGCAGCCCCCGCATCCAAGAGTCGCCCCTATGAACCAAGTGGGTTGCCAGCCATCTAATGCTTATGCAGATGGCTGTGAGGAGGAAATAGACACTAGTATTGCCTACGGACTTGATACATTGGAAGAGTGTCCTATATACTACATGGAAGATGGTTGGGGGCAAGTCAAGCCGGTTTATAAAGCTGCTGCTCTCGCATCCAGAGGTCAAAATATCAACACCCAGGCTAGGAGGCCACCTCTTCAATGCTACGAGTGTGGTGGACCACATCGGGCAGCGGAGTGTCCTATTAGGCTGCAAAAGAATGCTGCACAGATGCAAATGAATCAAGGGAGTACGTCTGCAATGCCAATACTCACATGTAATCGTTGTGGCATAGATCACTTGATTGCCCAATGCCCCTATAACCCAAATGCGCCTAAAATCACACCCCTAAATTTGGTGGAAATTGCTAGTGTGACATCGCCAATACCACCCGTCGCACCCGCTTATGCGATTACACGGTCCATGCTTCAAGGGCCAGGCCATATCCTCGAAGAGAGAGATACCGCGTCAGTTATCCAAGCAAAGAAAAAGAAGACACGAAGGAAGAGGTCGCAGAATACGGGAAATTCAAAGCCAAGTTCCAAAACAAACATAGGAACAGGAGATGACCCCGTGTATATGAATGACCTCGAGAATGATTCAGATTCAATCGAGACAATGGAGACTAGAACCAATACCACAAAGGGAAAGACCGACAAAGAAAACCGTAACATGGGACCAAATGAAAACCGAATAAGAGAAAACCATAAAGAGCCGCATAGGTCCATCATAGGTGAAACCTCCTGGCTGTTGACTATCCATCATGAAGAAAGATTTGTCTGACGAAGTGTGAGTATCACTACCTTAATCCTCAATAATCGGTGCTAGCGGATCTAACCTTGCCTGAGTTACACTCTCTTTGGTGGACACTAAGCTACCCTGGTCACCTGCCACCTTCTGGTCTCTAACAATGTATCTTCCTGATCTTAAATTCATCAAACTTATCAATGAAATTTAGCACAATTCCAACCACTCACCTGGCAATGGGTCAGTTTCTGCACAACTTCTTGCATTGTTGCTGAATATACCTGTACACAAGAGTTTTAATTTTGGCAATTGAATCAAAGCATTTATCTTCTAGAGGTTATCTTAGTAATGATTGGTATAACTGGAGAGTTAATCTCAACCACGACTGTATTTTATACACTGCTGATGTTTCTAATTAGGTTGCTAATCTGAAACAGTACTTTTCTCTGATGTTGGCCAATTTACGTGAAAAAGTCTGAATTCAGTCTTTGCTTTGTCAAATGGGCAACCAAGGTCCAAATTCACTTCTGGAAGAAGTTCTGGAACCCTTAAGCCAAATGGAACCTCACTGTCTAGGCCAGGTCAAATTTTCTCTGCAGTATGGCCCAATAGACATCCTACGCGTAGGATGTCTTCTGTTGTATTTTGCCTGGATTTTTTGCACTGTTGTTTCCCCTTGTTGTGCTGAGCTTACAGCTGCTTTTACTTTTTGATTTGGACTTCTATAAACTGGTCAATGAATCAGAAATCTGTTCCGACTGCCTGTTGATGGTATTGATCAGTCTAATCAACTCCAAATTGGACCAAAATTGTCTAGCAGGCTTGCCTTAGGCTATATAACACCTTACACTGCTCAAAGTCAAATTCTGACTTTATTTGCTTGCATTAGACATCCTACGCGTAGGATGTGTTTTTCATCAGAATGGCTTTAAACTCAAGACTTAAGCTCTCCTTGAGCTGCTGATCACCTTGGTAAACTCAGATTTCAGTTTGGAGTCCCATATCACTCAGAAGACATCCTACGCGTAGGATGTGTTTTTGGCTTGTTTGGTGACCCTAGATTGGTTCCACAGCTTCCCTTTGATGTCAGTATCCCAGTGGTATGCTTAGATTTTGATTTGGATGTCAAAGGTCCCAAACTTCAGCTGTTAAAGTGCTAAAGTCCACTTTGAACCCAATTTTCTTACCTGAATGAGGTGAAACCCCTTTCAGTCACTCAATATATCATGCAAGACACACTCATGCAGCCCTCTTATGGTTTTGGTTTCAAGTTAATGTTTTGGCACTAATTGGGTAGGATGTCTAGCAATTTCAGTCTTTCTGGCCTTATCCTGTCAAGAGATGGCCAAATTTCCACTTTCCAGTTGAAATTAGGGTAAACCCTACCTTCAGAACACACTGGTCAACTCAAAATCCCAAAATTCCTCCCAGATTGGCCTGTAGACATCCTACGCGTAGGATGTCTCCTGGCTTAAAATTAAAAAAATTTCTGACAGGAATGCTCCTGATGCTCTGTAGACATATCAGAAACACTCACAGTAACTTTTGGACTTCAATTAGGCTTTCAACCACACTTTTGCGTCTTTTACAAACTTGTAATGATTCTACCAAGCAAGTGTACATGCATGAAATGCTCTAGATTTGAATCATGATGTTCTACTTACTCTACTCCTACCTATCATGAAGAAATGGTGATAATGGTGTTTTTGGTTGCTTTTTGGCCTCTCCGGACTCTCAAGCTCTCCTCTCACTGCTTCTACCACTCCCACTCCTACTCTAGAACTCGACTACTACCTAAAACTACCTAAGTCTACCTCCTCTACCTAAGTCGAAGGATCAAGGCCAGACACACGCTTCCTAGACTCCCTCTAAGACCTAGAGAGTCCTCCACCCACTGATCCTATCTAAATGTAAAGTGAGACTCTTGGCAAGCCAAAAATCCCAATCCTCAAGGATTAGTCTCGGTCACCTACCTAAGGTTTTCGTCCCCGGCAGCGGCGCCAATGTTGGACGGGTACGCCGCGACGGACGTCAGCACAGCAAGAACTCACCTAACAAGTAATGTCAGCTAAGGACGAAGCTCGACCCGCAAGCGCGTGGAAGCAAGCATAAGGTGTCAACCTACACTCGACCAACTCCTAACTAATTCCTACAGAGGTCCCTACCACTTGTCTAAGTCACAGTCTTCAAAAGTGCAAAAGAGGATTCTTCCTACAACGCTTGCTAGAGCCGAACACCCATCAAACACTTTCGAAACACCATAGAACTTGAAGGAGACCCTACTAATACCTATAGGCCACTCTCCCTAAGGTCTATGAACCAAAATCACGACCCAAAACACCCGGTGCAGAAACACGTAGGATGTCTGGCCGAAATCTGCAGGTCTTCGTTTTCGAAATCTGAAGTGCCTAATGTGTAGCTCTACTCAATGTGAACGCGTGGATATCCTGCAATGCGAAATCAGATAACATATGCTCACCCAAACAACCGATGAAGCTCATAGAAGGAGCTCCCAAAGCCGGACCGTACGCGCGCAATGTTGGTATCAGCTTGTAGCTCTAGTCGGGGGCAACACGCTGCACTTCTCCGCACTCGATTCCTACCACCATAGCACACGTAGCGTCAAGACGAAGCTCACACTCTCTCTCACGTACACAGTACGCTCACTCACAAACTTAAAACTTGTTTAAAATGACAAGAGGTTTTCATTAAGGTCAAAAAGTGGTATATATACCTTACAACTTCTCAAACCCTAAAGTGCCACAATCAACCATCTACTCCATCTAACTATCAAAACTGGGATACAAGCTGGAAACTTCTGTAAGTTCTAATATTTACAAGGTGAAAAATCGGGTTTTCTTTAACGAATGAATAATTACAGAAAATAATAGTCCGCCGAGTAGTTAGATGCTGTGGGGTGTGTCCAGCTTCTAACAGAGGGTAGAGCTTGTTTAGGAGTTTGAAATTCTTGAATGATGACTTTGCCGCCTCAATAGACTGTCAATTTGCCTTGTTTGCATGCGGCATGCATCTTCTTGAGCTCGCTTTTTTTTACCTTGAGTTGATTGGTAGTCAGCTCTTCACTACTTCAAAGCTTTCTTCCCTTGAGGAGATGGGATTGGAGTAGCAGCTTCATCCGATCTTCTTTGTCCTTGAAGGTGAGAACACAGTGCTCAGATGGCACATACCTATCTGTGTCGTCGATCCAAGAAATAGTTTCAAGCTTGATGTTGATGGGTTGAAGAATGGCATTGAGCTTGATAATTGCTTCTTCATGGGTATCCTTGACAGTGCACCATGGTGAATGGAGCCCCCCAATCCTGACCTTCAGGCCAAGAGATTCTTGTAGACAATGATAGTCGTTTTTCGGCTTTCCATAATTGCCATAGTAAGCTACCTCACCCTATCAAATCACTCAAACATTTTGGTTATCCCTACCATTTCACTGTACATAGGCGTGTGTGAGTTAGGGGACTTTCCCTATATTTTCTTAAAAACCCTTAATTAGCTAGTCACTACGCTAGTTGAGCCAAAAAAATAAAAAATATAAGTATATTATGGCCCATTTGTGTGTAAATATTTCATTGTATATAGGGCCTAAATAAAAGGATTTTTCATAATTATTTTGGTATTTATTTAAATATTTCTATCTATGGTGTGTTATTTATGCTATGTACATTGACTCACCATTAACATATTTTTTCTTACCATTTTGCATACTCTTTATTCCATAAAAATAATTTCATGCAAGCTTCTCTTATTTTTGGTGTAACTCCATCCCAACAAAAATTCAAAAAAACTAGTTTTATTTATGTGTATATTTTTTCACTATTGTGATTTTTCCTTCCTACATCTATTCTCTTTTACTCTCATAAATTAGAACACCAAAAATATTCATCTTTTTATGGTAGACTTATAATGAAAGAGATTTATTTTGACCCCTTTATATTTTTTCCACCTATATTACCTATATTTGACATGTACATATTTTTAGACCCTCAATATTTGATTTTCTTAGTTATACTATTCACTTATATCATGATCTCAACAATATCTTCAATTATAGACCTACCAAATAAGGTCAAGGGTATGTGGAATGCATGTATGCACCATGGGGAGCTCACTCTTGGAGGTATTCAAAAGAATCATCCAAAGAAGGACCTCACAAGGATTTTGTGCAGTGGAAAAAACAGTCGGTTTTGTTGAATTTTTAAAGATCACATGCTCCCTGAATTTGAAAAGGTGATACAAACAAAAGTTGTAGCTCGTGAGCTGAACTTTCACCTCAAATTTTTTCTTTTTTTTTTGAGCTACGAGCTGTGAGCTATGATTTTATTGGTGGACCCCAGTTTGCCCATGCTATGCAGCCACACTCCCTCTTCCACTTTATCATTTTCCTCTTTCACACACACTCCTCCCTCTCTTTCCCACTCCCAAACCTACAACTCCCATGTCCTAATTCACCCTCTTCACCATTGCCACATCTCTCACACCTCCATAGCCTTCATCCTCCATTTCTACACCCTATGTGTCCCACTTTCTCTCTACATATATGTCCATATTACCATACTCTCTTCAACTTTGTAAAGAACTTCAAAAAATCAGCAAAACTCCAAGGATAACCTCTGCAAATGAAGGCTTTTATCATGAATTTTCCAAGGTTTGAAGATAACGTAGCTTCATCGACACGCGTTACTTCGCCATGCTGATCGCTTCTTCTACCGGTGCTGTAAAGAGGTGAATGTCAACTTCTCCAAGCTTCAACCTTGCTTTACAAGCTTATCCCTTCTCTAACTTTTCTCATCATATATCTCACCATTTGGTGAATGATTTTGTAAATATTTTTTAGTGATAATTACTAACTACTAACCACTAACCTTATTGTAAAATGCACCCTCTACTAGAGTAGGCACTCCCAAATTATTCACTCAATCCTCTCTCCTTTCATCCTCAAAAATTCTCTTCCCTTGAGCCCACATCCATGTGACTCAAAGGACAAGAGAGACCCACCCTCATTAAAATAAAAAATAAAATATGCATAATCTTTTATTCCTTCAAATAAACTTAATTAGGCCTAATCCAAATCAGGGCTTCTAAAACCTATAAATAGAGCCCTTCTCTCCCTTGTAAATGATCACATGATCACACTACACCACACCATTCTCAACACATAACACACCACTCTTCAAGCCTAGTTGTGTAGAGTGTGTGCATTGTGAGTGCTCTATTCCATCACTACACATAGGTGCATGGAGAAGCTTGAAGTTAGTTATGCCATCTAGAGGAGTGGAGTGATACTATACTTTGCAATCACACTTGTAGCCTACTCTTGTCCATAAATAAGATTCATAGTTTTTGGTGCAATTGTATGTTGCAACTACGACTCTTCTCTCCAAATTGACTTGATAAGTTGGCTCATCAGGTGGTTGAAGGTATATTGTCCTTGAAGTTTGTTGTGCCATTTCATGCTTGGTGGTTTGATGGCTTGTTGAATTGTTTGCCAAAACTTTCAATTGTAAGAGGGTGCTCGGTGAGAGGGCTCCCGTGACCCTAAGACAATTTGTGTATTGGCAACAAGGTCAAGTTTTGTGCTGTCTCTCTATTTCTCATCAAGCTTTGTGTGCATCTAGTCTTTAAGGCTAAGACTGAGTTGCTCAAGTTGATTTGTGCGCTTTACCTCTCTCTGGCGTGGTGAATATTTGTGTTTGGTGTGTGTGGCTATCTTGCATTCCCCTCTCTTTGTGCATTTGAGTACAAGGAGATTTCACGTGCGTCCTAGTTCGCATCTACAACTAGGTGGTGCCCCTTTTCTTGTTTGGTTTCTGGCTGTGGGTTGTTGTTGTCTCTAATTGTGCTTGCCCCAGCCCCAATTGAGCAGCACGGGAGCCTCGAAGGGTATTTAGAGGCCACTCTTCTTGTTGCCCGCCCCGGACCGCCTCAAATTGGTGCCCCGACTGAGGAATGACTTTGTGCTTATTGTTGTTGTATTGCATGCATGCTTGAATTTTAGCATAATCAAGTAGATTTTATGAATCATGAAAACTTGTATAACCGAGTTGAATTTCAAGGCAACAAAAATTGATCTAGAATATGGTTTGGATGAGCATAACATAAGAAAGGAAAAAACATTTTCACATAAAAATCTAGAATTCATGTTGAAAGACCTTTCAAAACTTTTTGTAGTTAGTTGATGTCATGAGAGAAAATGATTGTTTGGAACTAATCTTTGTGTGGTTCTAGCATTGAAAGACTATGACACGCTATACCTTTGATGATATCCCAATCTTCTTCGGAAATCTAGAAGAAGATGTTGATGATTTTCTTACTGATTTTAGAATGGTTTGTCGTATCCTTGGTAAAAGGGATGACATTGAAAAAGGGGATTTTCTATTGCTATGCCTTAGAGGCAACGCTGAGCAATGGTTTTGGAGTATGTCTTCTCAGATTGAAGATGGATATACCCAAATTTCCAAAGCTTTGAAGACCAGATTCTCTAAATTTCCAACAACAGAGAAAGCATGGGCTTCATTAGGGAGACTTCAACAACATGATGAAGACTACTATGCTTATGAGGATATTTTTTCTCGTCAATGGGGAGGATGTCGGTTTAGTTCTACATTTCCAGATTATGTAAAAATGGAGCAATTTATTTCGGGTTTGTCTCCTTTCCTAAAGACTAAGGTTACTTGTAGTGGACCCTCTACTTTTGAAGAAGCGGTCACTATTGCCCGAAGGAAGTTTCACAAGTACTTCTACATCAAAAATGGTTTCCATCATGCTGGAAGAACCAACCATCATGAAAGTGTTTCTATCAAGGAGTCGTCTCCTTTGCCATACTTGTCTCCTTCTACTTCGACAAATGTTGAAGAAGTTACTTACATGCCAACTGATTATTCAAGTGCTAAAGTGTGTGGCCAAGATTCAAATGTGGAATCTCTTTCTTCTACCTTTATCACAAGCATGCAAAAATCGACACAAGATATCTCAAATGGCATTGATGATTCAATAACGGATACATCCAACCTTTTGGCAAAGGATCAATTTCTAGTCCAAGCAGACGAAGCTTTTGTGCAACATGACTCTATGGAGAATGACGACCTTGAAGGTAACCTTGATCTTATGGAATGTTCTGAGAGTGTATCTTGTCTAAAAGAAGAGAGTGAAGAAGAAGATGAAATCATAGGTGGGGAGATCATGGACCACATTGATCATAAAGAGATGATTGTGTACATGGAATGCCAACTCCAAAACAAAGTAGAAGAGTGTGAGTTGAATCCATGTGAGGATAATCTTCAAGAAGTGTTTGAGGATGTTGAAAAGCATTGGTATGACCCATGTATATTAAGCATGGAGGAACCTATCATGCAAGAAGCCAAAGTTTTCACAAAATCAAACATTAATCCATCAACCTTTGAGGTGGTACAATGTGAGGAGTTACAACCTTGCCAAAGGGGGGGCTTAGAGGGGGATGAAGAACATGGGAGAGTAGTTAAAAATAAAATCATAAAAGGAAACTGTCAGAAGGGTATCATTCTCTCCAATGGTTTTTTAGTGGGTGTTTCTTCATTCATGAGACAATCTCTTAGCAAGAAAATCCAAACTTTTGAATCCCCAATCATCTTCACATTGGGTTTCACCTCTTCAAAGTCAACTTCTCCTCTCTTCACATATACCTTTCATTGGGGGCACCATACCTTCTTAAGTGGAAGAGGACATGAATACTTGGTGATGAACGGATGTTTCCAAACCTTCTTCATTTGGTTCTTTGGTGTATGGAGGTCGCACATTGTGATGCTTCTGGTCTTCATCATAGATGAAAAACTTGTTGATTGCTACATGTGGATATTTCATCAATCAGTACCAAAATCTATTCTCTTCCAATGTGCTGGAAGCAATAGAAACCTTCATCTATTATCTACTTATGTGGTAAACTATTTGCAATATCATCCAATAGAAGTTGGGAGCATGGATCAAGATTTCCTAAATCATGAAAGTCATAGAATTTTTGACTTGATGAGCCTACCCAGGTTGAATGAATTTTATGAGCTACAGTTTAGGAATTTGCTCATACAAGCTCTTGAAGATCGTAGCAGATACATCAACTTTACACAGGAGGAAGAGCAACCAATCTTTTATATCACATTCATAGTGATAGATGAAATGATGGACAACAATAAAATTTACAATTTTCTTCGACCAAAATCAGTAAGTGATTCCATACCATACATCTCTCTTTGGGAAAGATATTTCAAGATCTTTGATCCTGGGGGTGCTTATGGAAACTTTCTCAATGAAGGAGGTTTACTCAGTCACTTTATTACATCCTGCTATTGGCTCTGAGAACCTTTCATATCACACAAGGTTTCTTAATCATACAAAAAAGGTTCTTCAAAGATGAGAGCAGACAAAGACAGACGTTACACAATCTACATGCTGTATGGTCGGATAAATGGTACATGAATGTACCATTATCTAAGGGGGGGGCTAATGATAGCCGTTTTTCGACTTTCCATAATTGCCATAGTAAGCTACCTCACCCTATCAAATCACTCAAACATTTTGGTTATCCCTACCATTTCACTGTACATAGGCGTGTGTGAGTTCGGGGACTTTCCCTATATTTTCTTAAAAACCCTTAATTAGCTAGTCACTGGGCTAGTTGAACCAAAAAAATAAAAAATATAAGTATATTATGGCCCATTTGTGTGTAAATATTTCATTGTATATAGGGCCTAAATAAAAGGATTTTTCATAATTATTTTGGTATTTATTTAAATATTTCTATCTATGGTGTGTTATTTATGCTATGTACATTGACTCACCATTAACATATTTTTTCTTACCATTTTGCATACTCTTTGTTCCATAAAAATAATTTCATGCAAGCTTCTCTTATTTTTGGTGTAACTCCATCCCAACAAAAATTCAAAAAAACTAGTTTTATTTATGTGTATATTTTTTCACTATTGTGATTTTTCCTTCCTACATCTATTCTCTTTTACTCTCATAAATTAGAACACCAAAAATATTCATCTTTTTATGGTAGACTTATAATGAGAGACATTTATTCTGACCCCTTTATATTTTTTCCACCTATATTACCTATATTTGACATGTACATATTTTTAGACCCTCAATATTTGATTTTCTTAGTTATACTATTCACTTATATCATGATCTCAACAATATCTTCAATTATAGACCTACCAAATAAGGTCAAGGGTATGTGGAATGCATGTATGCACCATGGGGAGCTCACTCTTGGAGGTATTCAAAAGAATCATCCAAAGAAGGACCTCACAAGGATTTTGTGCAGTGGAAAAAACAGTCGGTTTTGTTGAATTTTTAAAGATCACATGCTCCCTGAATTTGAAAAGGTGATACAAACAAAAGTTGTAGCTCGTGAGCTGAACTTTCACCTCAAATTTTTTCTTTTTTTTTTGAGCTACGAGCTGTGAGCTATGATTTTATTGGTGGACCCCAGTTTGCCCATGCTATGCAGCCACACTCCCTCTTCCACTTTATCATTTTCCTCTTTCACACACACTCCTCCCTCTCTTTCCCACTCCCAAACCTACAACTCCCATGTCCTAATTCACCCTCTTCACCATTGCCACATCTCTCACACCTCCATAGCCTTCATCCTCCATTTCTACACCCTATGTGTCCCACTTTCTCTCTACATATATGTCCATATTACCATACTCTCTTCAACTTTGTAAAGAACTTCAAAAAATCAGCAAAAATCCAAGGATAACCTCTGCAAATGAAGGCTTTTATCATGAATTTTCCAAGGTTTGAAGATAACGTAGCTTCATCGACACGCGTTACTTCGCCATGCTGATCGCTTCTTCTATCGGTGTTGTAAAGAGGTGAATGTCAACTTCTCCAAGCTTCAACCTTGCTTTACAAGCTTATCCCTTCTCTAACTTTTCTCATCATATATCTCACCATTTGGTGAATGATTTTGTAAATATTTTTTAGTGATAATTACTAACTACTAACCACTAACCTTATTGTAAAATGCACCCTCTACTAGAGTAGGCACTCCCAAATTATTCACTCAATCCTCTCTCCTTTCATCCTCAAAAATTCTCTTCCCTTGAGCCCACATCCATGTGACTCAAAGGACAAGAGAGACCCACCCTCATTAAAATAAAAAATAAAATATGCATAATCTTTTATTCCTTCAAATAAACTTAATTAGGCCTAATCCAAATCAGGGCTTCTAAAACCTATAAATAGAGTCCTTCTCTCCCTTGTAAATGATCACATGATCACACTACACCACACCATTCTCAACACATAACACACCACTCTTCACGCCTAGTTGTGTAGAGTGTGTGCATTGTGAGTGCTCTATTCCATCACTACACATAGGTGCATGGAGAAGCGTGAAGTTAGTTATGCCATCTAGAGGAGTGGAGTGATACTATACTTTGCAATCACACTTGTAGCCTACTCTTGTCCATAAATAAGATTCATAGTTTTTGGTGCAATTGTATGTTGCAACTACGACTGTTCTCTCCAAATTGACTTGATAAGTTGGCTCATCAGGTGGGTGAAGGTATATTGTCCTTGAAGTTTGTCGTGCCATTTCATGCTTGGTGGTTTGAGGGATTGTTGAATTGTTTGCCAAAAATTTCAATTGTAAGAGGGTGCTCGGTGAGAGGGCTCCCGTGACCCTAAGACAATTTGTGTATTGGCAACAAGGTCAAGTTTTGTGTTGTCTCTCTATTTCTCATCAAGCTTTGTGTGCATCTAGTCTTTAAGGCTAAGACTGAGTTGCTCAAGTTGATTTGTGCGCTTTACCTCTCTCTGGCGTGGTGAATGTTTGTGTTTGGTGTGTGTGGCTATCTTGCATTCCCCTCTCTTTGTGCATTTGAGTACAAGGAGATTTCACGTGCGTCCTAGTTCGCATCTACAACTAGGTGGTGCCCCTTTTCTTGTTTGGTTTCTAGCTGTGGGTTGTTGTTGTCCACATACATCAACCCAAGACTTGTTTGTGCATACATATTTCATGTCGCATACATCCTGGCGCATGTTGTCAAATTTCTCCTCTTTTAATCATGGCCATGCTCTACTTTACTCATACGCTCCTTTAAAGTATTCAAGTCCACAAGAGAGCATTTACATTCCTTGACTTCCTCTTCAAGTTACATCAAACGTGTTGTTTGCATTACAAGTGTCCTCTTCAGATTCTCATTCCTAACCACAAGAACCCTTAGCGTGCCATTCTCCATTGCAAGTGCCTGTAAGTCTTCACCTTGTTTGTTTATGGTCTCTTGCCGATACCAAGTACGCCACGATCATGGTTTTTTATGTTGTTGGTTGAGTGGTTGTGTTTCCATCTCCACATTTAAGAGATTTTGGATCATTTTCTACAATAGTTGTGGACTTTGTTGAAGAAGAAGAACCCCTGCAAATGCCAGAAGACATTGTATATAAAATAATAGATGTGAGTCAACTTTTTTGAACCTATTCACTTCAGAAATGCAGTTATAGAAATGCCTTCCATAACTTTAAAGATTTATGTATTGACATCAATGAGTAGAGGGTTTTTTGCTCTTCAATTGAGGCTATAGATCATCCAAATCCAAGTTTGGATGAAGAAGTTATGATCAAAAGAGTGAATTGTTGTCTACTATGTCAAAAAATGGCTGCACAAGAGAGAGAGAGAGAGAGAGAGAGAGAGAGAGAGAGGAGGAGGGGGGATTTGGGTTTGTGTGATTCACATAGGGAAGAGAGAGAGAGAGAGAGAGAGAGAGAGAGAGAGATTTTATTATTGTGCTCAGAGGTCAAATATGACCTATGGGCCCAAAGTTACATGTGATGTAGTATGTGTATGGCTGATGAGTGAGAGAGAGAGAGAGAGAGAGGGGGGGGGGGGGGGGGGAGGGAGGGTTTACATGGATATATATTTATTTAGTTATTTATTTATGTATTTATTTATTTATTTATTTATATATATATATATATATATATATAGAGAGAGAGAGAGAGAGAGAGAGAGAGAGAGAGAGAGAGAGGAGGGGGGGATTTGGGTTTGTGTGATTCACAGAGGGAAGAGAGAGAGAGAGAGAGAGAGAGAGAGAGAGAGAGAGAGAGAGAGATTTTATTATTGTGCTCAGAGGTCAAATATGACCTATGGGCCCAAAGTTACATGTGATGTAGTATGTGTATGGCTGATGAGTGGCTCTTGATGCTCCAAAATTGTGGTGATGAGAGTCGCAATGGAGAACCCCCGCTGTGGCTAGGAGAGGAAAGTGTGTAGGTTTAATTCATGGGGCTGAAAATGTGAAAGAAGCAAGTTCAAATGTGACCAAATGCTGAGCACTCTAGTAGTGTGTGGTACTCAAACACTCGAACTTGCAGTGAGCATAATGTGTACAATCGATTTGACTCTTCTCCATTGCCCCAACACCGTGTCTCGCATCGAAGGAAATGGGAGCTAAGACGAATTGCTACGATAGTGTGTATCGCCGACAAAGGGATAGACTCAAGCATGTAAGTGTGAGTACGGTTTTCTCTTTCAATGAAGAACATGGTTTTGTAGCTGGGGGCAATATGGGTGGTGTAATGTATGAAGCATGACCCATCGGATTTCTCCCAAGCCATAATACATTGGCGTTGTAAAAAACTTCATTCACTTAAGAGTCAATTGAAGAATCATGTAGCAAGTGTAATGCATCCCATCTCCCAAACCACTTCTTTATGTCTTGCATCCATGTCGTGCTCAAGATCTTGCTCTTATGCGTCTTTTGAACTTTTTTGCTTGCTTCCCATGCAATTGTAGGAGTCTATGTGAGGGGTTTTGACGCATCTTTATCATGTACTCCACAACCCTTTCCATGTCCATAACCTCAATTGGAAAAGATCCCCACTCAAGAAATAGGAGCATATATGGTGTTTGTGTCTTAACTTAGAGAAAGTTTGTAAGAAAACACTTTTGGACATTCTCAAACTCTTTCCAAGTAGATTTGAGATGCTCCCGTCCCTTCAACTCCATAAAGAAGAACCGGTGTCACCAATGCATCAAAAAGGTACTTCTTGAGAACCCAACACTTGATGTTTCCCGCATTACACATGTTCTCAAATGCATAATATGCTCTCTTTCCCGCTTCCAAATGACACATAGCATCTTCATGCCAGTTGTGATTGGACAGAACCTCAAGGCCAAGGTACTTAAAGCTCTCAACAGCTTCAAGTGTCTCATTGTTGAACACAATGCATGGCTTCTCCTTATGGTTGGTTTTCACGGGTTATACAAATTGGCAAGCAAGTATTTTGGAGCAACAAAATAATTGTGCAAGTCCCTTCAAACATTCTTTATTACTTAGAGTGAATTGCAAAAGTGTAAGCGGGTTTTTCATTGTTGAAAACTAATCCCACAATTAAACTCAAATCCCATGATGACTAATTCCATGGAACCAAGATTGGAGTCAATTTCAAGTTTTCCTCCCTCCTAGCTATCTGAGCATCTACTTCATTCAATGACCTCAAGCCAATGTTTGTGCTCTCGCTCTCATCACCACAAAGATCATTGTCATCAAAGTCCTCTGTGACTAACATGGAGCACACTTGATCACTGCATAGAGGATCGTGAGACAGAGACCCTCTTCCTTTTCTTTAAGAGACTCTCCTACTTGTGGGACTACACCCAAGTTTTCAAAAAAATAAACAACCCCTTAAACCACTGCACAATCACTACTAACAATCGTGTTTTACACATTTATCATATAATCAATATACTCATTGTAATTAACACACTCATTCCATGTTGAAAACCAAGCATGAGGTAAAGTCTAGCTATGAGCAAGCCATGATAACAAAATAATAACATATCTTGATTCTTATGAGAAGGTACCAAAGATGAAGTTGCATTATTATAGTATCAATGACATTTTCCACTGGATTTCCTCCTTCTTACCTTCCCTAGGTTGTTTTGATTTTTCAACTGGCTCAAGGCTAAAGCTTTTTCTTGAACACTAGGCTGCCTTAAAGAGCAAAGTAATATAAATCGTACCCACTTTAGTTAACATACAAATATTCCACCATGCCTTATTAGATCAAATGTGCAGACCTTTATTCTAAACACCCTTGATAGAGCATAGCTCTCTCTCTCTCTCTCTCTCTCTCTCTCTCTCTCTCTCTCTCTCTCTCTCTCTCTCTCTCTCTCTCTCTCTCTCTCTCTCTCTCTCTCTCTCTCTCTCTCTCTCTCTCTCTCTCTCTCTCTCTCTGCGCTCGGCGCTCGGCGCTCGCCTCTCTTCCTATGTTGTAGCACCACAGAGCAGACAAAGACAAGAGGTTTTCGCAAGCAGCCTTGCTGCATTACTAATGGGAGGAGTTTTTGCCAACTGCACATGAAGGAAGGTCGCAAGTTGAGGTAGAAGAAGATGTTACCTAGTGGGAGATTGCATGGCAGTGAGGGCAGGGTCACCAGAGCAACATAGGATAGGCATGGTGAAGGAGCAATCTTCATACTATGAACATTTTAAAGAGCTAATTATAGGAAGCATAGTATTGAGGGGTGAGGAAGAGGGGTGAGGAAGAGGCTCATGCTTGAGGCCCACCACACCCAAGCCGACTCTCTCTCTCTCTCTCTCTCTCTCTCTCTCTCTCTCTCTCTCTCTCTCTCTCTCTCTCTCTCTCTCTCTCTCTCTCTCTCTCTCTCTCTCTCTCTCTCTCTCTCTCTCTCTCTCTCTCTCTCTCTCTCTCTCTCTCTCTCTCTCTCTCTCTCTCCACTAAGGGTGGAACAGCGTGCAGTGTTCACCTCAGAGTGGCACAGCCTGCAACATTCGCCTCTCTGCACGACACACCTCCTTCTCTGTCTCGGCTTTTTACAGGCCTCGCTTATGCAACAAATTCATCATTCCACTCATAGAACAACTTTCAAAAAGGTGACGACAAACCTTACCCGCATGAACCTACCCGGCCCTGGTTTGCTACTGCAACCAGTCCGCACCGGTGCGGACTAGTTGCATCAGCAAACCAGGGCCGGGTAGGTTCATGCGGGTAAGGTCCTTTTTTTATAAAAAAACTTCAAGCAGACCAGATGGGAGCTACTATTCTACGCGGCACCACATGCAAAGAAAGCGGCACAAGCGATAGTTTGAATTAGGAGATCATTCAACTGCATGCCTCTTGGGCAAACGATAGCAAAGCGCCATGATGTAGGGCGAACGATAGTACAACAACTACAATGTGATGGCAAGCAATGCGAGAGAATTTTTTTTCATGAATGAAGGGATTAGGGCATTGGATTGCAGCCAGAGACGTTGGCCAAGAAACATCTCTGCTCCGGTGATGGTTGCTCTTGTTTACGTGGTACTGCAAAGGATTTGACAGGCCTTTGAAGTTTTAAATCGCCATTTTGTGAGTTAGGACTAAAAGATTCTTTCGATCTTTGCCTAGATATCCTACGACCTTGGGTGTTTTGAGGAGTGAGGGCACTCAGAGCGTAGGAGATTATAAGAAATTTTTTCTTCATGAATTTACCTCTCCATCCAATAGGAAAATGCACCTGAGACTTGGGCCTTTCCCTTGCAGAAGAACTTGCATTTGGCTCTGGGTTGGATCGCTTCTATTTAATGATCACGATAGACTTGTTAGGCAAGAAATTGTCCTCACAAAAATTGGTTCCAAAAGAAAAATGATTACATCAAGAAGCCTTTTGGAGCTCCATGTAAGATGCCTCTTCATGCTTTACTTTATCCTTAAATTTTCAATTAGGAGGTCTTGAAGAATTAAGAGGCAGCTTAGAAACCAATACTACATACGTTGCCAGGGAACTTAAGCGAGACAATAACTTTTGGTAATTAGTAGATTGGAGCTTGCCACAACCCTTGTACTACCTCTTCTCAAAATACCTTGCCGCTTCACTTTTGTCTTGGACTCCTCCCTTAAACTATTGTCTAAGACCTCATGCATGTCACTAGCTATGTTCACAAATCCAAAAGAGAATAATCTGCTCCCACAAGGTTAGGTAGATCTATGACAGATAGACATGCTCATCTCTCAATCAATTTAACTTTCTTGTATAAGCACATGCTGAATTCTCTGAAATAAACTCCGTTTTACTCAAATTTTCCACTATAACTATGACTCTGCCAGTTTGTCTCTCAAGCAAAAATATCTAGTTCTCTTCAAAAGTATTAACTTCCAAAGGACCACTCTCAATGTGATGAAACCATTTTGAAAGGACCTGACAACCTCCTATGCTTCCTTGATTGATTTTTTTAAATTCTATAGGTTAGAGCTATCCATTAAACCCTTTTCATGGTCTTGTACATTCAGACAAGTCCAAATTTTGCACTTGCAAGGTTGTATTAAAGAAGTCCTTGTTTGTAAATTTTTTTGAGTAAAGGAGACTTTAGGAATCAACTTTTGTCACAACTGATCAAAGCAACACTAAACATCTACCTGTTTCACATGAGCCTCATAGAATGGGCCCTTCTCTTTTGTTCTTAGCAGACCTTAACATGGATTAACTATTAGTCAAGTCTCGCAAAAAGCAATAGACAAATCATACATCAAGAATCTCGTTGAGATGGTCATGAGGCAGTTGGGTATATTTGAGCTCATCATGCATTGGGCACATCACTTCATCATTGTTGTTTGCCACTACATAGGCCATTGATGTAGTTGTAGTGGGTGCATCCACAGCTTGCTTCTCTCATTTCCTCCACCATTTTAGTGTCAAGCTGGCAAGGGGAAAGAGAGGACAGCTCAAGTGTGTTGCACTGTGAAGCTGAGAGAAGAGAGAGAGTGTGCTTATTTCTGCTTGCTTTAGGCACTTGTTTTCTCTTGCTTACAAAAGTGGAGTTGTTTCAGGATTTAGGAGGTTCATGGATAGCATTCTAGGCTTACAAGGTTGTGTGTTGACTTTTGCAAATCTAGGTGCCAAAGTTCTGGTGGGCTATTTTTGAGAGGAGGTATGCCACATGGAATTGAACTAGATATATGTTTTGAGTATGAAAAGATTGCTTGTGTCTTGAGTATTCAATCTTCATAATGGTTCTAAAATCTCAAATTTTTTGTTGACTAAGTGTCAAATTTGTGGTAGTGAAAGTAATGTGCATGACATAATTTTTGTATTTCACTATTGTTGCCCTTGTATCAATTTACTCGAATTTATCTTCGCTAGGATTTTTTGGCTCGGTGATTAGAAACCCCCGTTTTCACAAGCATAAACTTTGTTTTGGACTCATTCACAATCAACCCACTATGCAAGCAAAAGTTCTCAAGGACAATCATAAGCTTTTGTGCATCTTCTAAAGAGTGTGCTAGAAGCACTACATCATCCGCATACAACAAAAGCATGGTTACCGCATTGCAAATAGTGACCTCTTCAATGTCTTCTTCTTGCATAAAATCCAGTACCATTTGTTCCAATTGATCGATGCATAGACCAAAGAGAGTTGGTGACAACGAACATCCTTGTTTAACCCCAATAGTGCTAAGAAATTTTTTGAAATTTCTCTTTCCATGCGCAATTGACATATCACCTTCTCACAGATTCGAAACACCGCAAGCATAAAATCACTTGGCACTTGGATTTCTTCCATCCCTCTCAACAAATTGTTACGTGCAATCATATCAAAGTCTTTCTTAAATTCCACAAAACAACAATACAATCACTTGCCTTTCAACCGACTTTCCTCCATGAGAACACGAAGAGTGACAAGATGATCAATGGTGTTATGGCATCGACGAAAGACCGCTTGTCCTTTTGCACGCTTGTCATTCTCTTCAAGACAATCACTCAATTTTATGTCTATTATGCACGCGAACAACTTTGCCATTAGAGACCCAATCATTATAGTTTGATAGTTATTTACATTCTTTACATCCCCTCCTTTATGCAAAGGCTTAACCCAATTAGTACTCCAATCATAAGGCATAAACCATGTTAAGGTGCAAGGTTGAACATATCACACACCCATTCATGGATAAAATCTCTCGTCCATTTGATCATCTCTGGCTTGTTACCTTGAAGATCTCCTGCTTTGCGAGTGGCCAACTTTTCAAGCCCACCACATACATCCTCAATAGTAAAAAAAGAGGGCATACATGGAAGTGAACCATAAAATGGTATTTTTTCAGCATTTGGTTGCAATTTCCTACAATGTGTGTACATATCCCACAAGACTCAAGTTCTCAACCCGCTTGCCCCTCAAATTTCTTCAAAATCTTCCACATGCACGTGTCTTTTCTTGGACTTGAAAAAGCTGTTTCTTTACTTCCCATCTTCTTCTTTTCTTTTTAATCAATGCTTTATATGTATGCAAATGACTTTTATAGTTGTCTTTGTCCATAGTGCATCAAGCTTTATCAAGGACTTTTGAGAATCTTGAAAGTCTTTATCAAAGCACATTTTCTGTGATCTATCTTTGTTGATACCATGGAGATGATTTATGGCAAAGCATTCTTCGGCACAAGAACAAACAACTTTCTTGAAAGCTTCCCATTTAGTTTCCACTGGTGCATCATATTGAAGCTTTGTCATCCATAACTTTTGCTCAACCATTTCAATGTACATTGGTGCTCGTTTGAAATCCATACATAGTGATAATTTATCTTCCCTTTCGCTGAAATTATCATGCTTAGTTGCTTCTCCACATGAAAGGTCAATACATAAGGTCCGATGGTCAGATTTTGGGGTCCATTGGTCAAACATAAACCTCTTTATGTGATACATGATGGCTTCGGAGAGTAGCATATAGTCAATCACACTATCCCCAGTATGTTTTCTACATGTAAATCCATTGTTCCACTCCACAAAGATACACCATTGGCAATGACCATACATGTACTATTATACATTTGTAAAAGTAACTTTTTTAGTGATCCGGCTCTTTCTTATCCATTGAAGTACGATCATACAAGTGAACTTCATTCATCTCCCTTGAAATGTATGGCATATCAAATTGTTGAGTATCATGTTTCAATGTTTTTGTGCGAGCATTAAGATCCCCAAATACAATAACATCACCTTCATCTTTGAAATAAGTGATGTCCTCTTCTAAATCAAAAAATGACTTACCTCTATCCATACAAGCGTAAAAGGGGGAATCATGATGAGGAATGTAGTAACCAGCTATATTTGTGTATCATGCTCCCAAGTTATGACAAGAAGTACAACATCAGCTTTTCTTGTTAGTTTATCAATGCCAACCCCCACATTCCATGGGTATCCATTACAATTCCAAAAGCATATTTTCAATTGTAATTTGGTCTCATAGGTCATGCATCCCTATTTGCTCGAAGGAATTGCCTCCTCCGTGGGCACATTTTCTTCGTGAGAGATCTCCTTGTTTTTCTTATTCTTTTCCTCATATGCCTTGCAACGCATATTTTGTTGCTTAATAGTGTGATCTTCACATACAAAAAATTTTGTATCCCTCAAATAGATCCAACTATCATCAAGGATAATATTTCGTTTAGTCTCATCCAGCATGGTGCATACAATTGGTCGTTCTCTTGAGTGAGGAGCTCCTTGCTTACCCACTCTATGTGCTCCAAAGACCATAACTCCGGACATGCCAAAGTGGGTTTTGAAGAAATTTTTGATAACAATGGCAAGAGAAGGAGGTGTCTCTAACTTCTTTTCAAGAATTCCACGAAGAACAATGTTCTTGGAACATCGCTCCCGTTTCTTCAACTCCTCCACATCCACATTCTCAACATTCTTTGTTTGAACCATAGCTTGCATGAGTGAGGAATTAGGAACCACATTGTTACCACATACATTAGTCCAAGACTTGTTTGTGCATACATTTTTCATGTTGCATACATCCCGGCTCATGGTGTCAAATTTATCCTCTTTCAATACATGGTCATGGTCTACTTTGCTCATGCGCTCCTTCAAAGCATTCAAGTCCACAAGAGAGCACTTACATTCCTTGACTTACTCTTCAAGTTGCATCAAACATGTTGTTTGCATCTCAAGTGTTCTCTGGAGATTCTCATTCTCAACCACAAGTACCCTTAGTGTGTCATTCTCCATTGCAAGTGCCTGTAATTCTTCGCCGTGTTTGTTTACGGTCTCTTGCAACGATAGTAAGTATGCCATGATCATGGTTTTTGATGTCGTTGGTTGGGTGGTTGTGTTGCTTTCTCCACACTTAGGAGATTTTGGATCATTTTCCACTATAGTTGTGGACCTTGTTGAAGAAGAAGAACCCTTGCGAGTGCCGGAAGACATTGTATGTAAAATAAGAGGTGAGAGCTAACTTTCTTGAACCTGTTCACTTCAGAAATGCTGCTACAGAAATGCCTTTCATAATGCTGAAAATTTCTATCTTTACATCAATGCATAGGGTGTTGTGCTCTTCAATTGAACCTATAGATCACCCAAATCGGAGTTCGGATGAAGAAGGTATGATCAAAAGAGTGAACTGGTGTCCACTAGGTCAAAAGACAGTTGCACTAGGAGGGAGAGAGAGAGAGAGAGAGAGAGTGAACAGGAGAGGGAAATGCAAGTTTAAAAAAATCTAATTTTAATATGGATTTCAAACATTATTAAATATTACTAATAGCTACTAAGTTCAATATAAAATGCTCTTAAATCCTCTAAACACAACTAAGTACTTCCACTCTCATCTTTTGAATCTCCTGCTTATCTTTTCTACTCGACTATCATGTCATGCACTATAGTCTTCCCTTCTTTTAAAAGAGATTTTCCCTTTACCAATGGAAAGATTATCTTTGGGTTAAATATCTACAGGAACATGTTTTGCCGCAAACTTTTTCTACTTTGCATGCAATTGTCATGGTTGGGAGTGAAGAGTTGACTGTGCGAATGGAGAGAACAAGCAATCACTTGGGAGAGGACTTTTATGTTGTGGATGAATCTCTTTCTACAAAGTTTGTGGTGCTAGTCAAAGATGACACAGTCTCAAATTCTAATGGCATGGCAGCTCCATTGGTGGATATTCCCTATATAGACCTTACTAGTCCAAGAAAGGAACAAGTCTTTGGAGAGCAAGCATTGAAAACTCTATCGCGGTAAGGAGTACAAATATTATTTTGTCATTTTTTAATGCAATGAGGAAGCACAACACTTTGAAGAAGCTTCTTTCAAAGATAGTGGAAATCAAACAATTGTCAAAAATACCAAAGTTGTACAATGGTAACATGGTGTTTGAGTTTCCACCGACCTTAGGAAAGGTTCATCCAATGGATGCTATGAAACATAAGTATGATCCACACCATTGGACCAAATCGCAAACCTCAAATATCACATTTCTTGGAGTGTGTCGCAAAAGTCAGTGTGCAGTTGCTTTAAAATGTCTCAATGAAATTTGTCCCAAATTGGTTAATTTTGGGAAGTCAAACACAAGCATTTCAATGGAAGCATGCTAAAGTTACCTTGCATGGACGAGTTTTGTGATGGACTGGTGGCAAGCTCATTTGCCACTACTGCAGACAACCACACATTTGTTTGTGTGCATGTGATTGCTTCGTATATTATGTCATGCCAAGGAATGAGGGTAGGGAAGAGAAAGAAGAATCATTCATAGGAGAAAGAAATAGTTCCTCACTTATCATCACTCTTCTTGCTTAGCATAGCATAATAGCATAGTAATGAAGATGAAGAAGATGGAAATCTTAAGCATTAAGGCATGGCTCTTGGTTGGATTTGCATTCCATAGCCAAAATTGTTGGTGTAGGCTCTCCACTTCTCAACAAGCTTGGAGAAGAAGATGGAGCTCTTGCACTTTGCACTCCACACAATGAGAGAGTGTGTGTGTGGTTGTGGGAGAGTATACCCCCTCACATGCTTGGTCCACACCTACCCCTCTCTCTCTCTCTCTCTCTCTCTCTCTCTCTCTCTCTCTCTCTCTCTCTCTCTCTCATATTATTTAATTATATCATTTAGACATGTGTCCTATTTTTCCTCTTTGAGAGAAAGAACTTGATTATTTATTTTTATGCATTTAAATTCTCATTGGACCCCTTTAAAGCCTATCCAATAGGATTCAAGCACATCATGAGGGCCATACGTGGAGGATTTTGATATGTGTCTTTTATGCTTCTTAAGTCATTTGGTTTCAAGAACCTTAGTCATTTTAAGTATGAGAAGCACCTCAAGCTTGGGAAAGGTTCCCACAAACACTTTGATCACTTTAGTTAGCAAGCCCAAAAGCACCTCATGCTTGGGTAGGATTCCCACCTCAAGGTCAGCCCTAGCTTGCCTAAGGTCAAAGGAATTTTTAGAACTAACTTTTGGAGGTCTTTAATGAAACTAACCCTAAGGTCTTTTAAGCTCCATCAGATGCACGTTGCTCTTTGATAGACTACCTCCTTTTGAATCCCTATTGAGATGTAATCATCTCTCCTCTTGGTCCCTTCTTGAGGTAAATCTATAAGCACTTATTGCACATTGCTCTTTGGTAGACCGTCACCTTTTGAACCCCTATTGAGATGCAACCATTTCTCCTTTTGGTCCCCTATTGAGATAGGTCTAGAAGCATATATCTATATCCTAACTCTTGTTCCCCTTTTATCTTCCCATATTAAATGACCAGTTCAATATGAGAAAATCATTTGGTAAAGTGACATTACCTCTCTCTTGAAATCTTAGTCGTCCTCGACTACGAGGTAGAGAAGATAAAGCCTAGACATCAGTCCATGTTTCTTAGTGGGTAGAGGATCCCTTTTTACCCTACGACATCATTCTAGAATGGATGACTAATCCATTTGGTTCTTGGGAGACTTAGCTGCTGCAAGCATGTCTGCTCTTTAGTCCATATCATACTTCCAAAGTAGAGTGACAAATTTTATTTGGTGTTTGGGAGACGTAGTCACCACAAACATGATCCTAAGCATGCATACTTCTTAAATTTTGTGCAAAATAAAAGAAAGAGAATGAGTCTTATAAGACAAAAAAATTGTTCATTTAAAATGCATTTTCATTTGCTTACTCTAGTGTAGCATTGTAAGCATTGACAAGGTTCATAACATCCTTAAGCCAGGTTCCTTGCATCCCTCTAGCATCTTTAGAAGGATAATCCTTAAACTTAATAAGATATCGTTGGATAATCTTACTGTTTTCTAATACCTTGTCTTTGTGTTAAAGAATTGGTTCAGGCTGCAACACCTCTTCTTGATCTTTGATCTCAAGCAGGTCCTCCATTATTGGTTCTTTTGGTGGCTCTCCTTTGTAAGGCTTAAGTAAGCTCTCATGGAAAACATTGTGCATGAGTCAATGGTTGGCCAACTTTAATTGATAAGCCATCTCATTGATTGGCTTAAGAATTTAAAAAGGACCGTAGTATCTTTTTGCTAGGTTAGAATAATACTCTTGGTGGCCCGTAGGATTCTTGCACGTAATATGCCTTAAATGAGCCTTGAGAAAATTTAGCAAAACCCAATCATTTTTCTTAAAGGCTAAGGCTCTTTTGTGGTTATTAACAGCATCCCTTTTTGCCTTTTCTGTGAGATGGATATAACCTTTAATCTTTGGAAAAGATTCCTATAATTCTCGGCTATATTCATCAACAGCAGTGAAGATCTTACCATGTACTTTAAGTAAGATCTTCCCTCTTTAACCTCGAAAGGTGCTTTTCCCATAGAAGTATGTACAATGTCATTGTACGCATACTCTATAAGAGGTAGGTACTTCTCTCATTGAGAACGTTTATCTACTTCCATGACATAGGCTTTTAGTAGATTCAAGAATCATTAGATTAGTTATTTCACTTTGGTCATCCATTTGCGGATGATAGGCCGAAAGAGAAATTTAATCTACTTTCTAAATTCTCAAAGAGACCCTTCCAAAAATTATTGGTCATTCTAGGATCTTTGTCCGACACTATGGATGTTGGCAAGCCATGATACTTGAAAATTTGAGATCTAAAGAGCATTGCCGTTTGATCTGCCTTAATAGTCTTTTTGATAGGCATAGAGTGTGTTTTCCTACTAAGCCTGTTGACTGAAACAATCCAAGTTTCTTCCCTCGATCAAATTTCAAGTTTTGGTATACCATGCATTTTGAAACATACTCTTGTATGTTTACTTTTCATGGTAGACCAACAGAAATACATTTCTACTCCTCGAAGAGTAGATTATGGAATCCCTCTTTGCCCCGCATAAGGAGAAGCATGGGATTCATACATGACTTTCTTATTGTATGGGTGAGCAACACATAGCCCATTGCCGTTTGGAAGATAACCATCCTTCAAGGTGAAGTGTTCTTTTTTTTTCTTCCCTAATGCAAGGCTGTAATTACCTACTTAAAGTCTCGGTCAGTAGCATACTCATCTATCATAAAAGATAGATCATTCTTGTGATTTTCTATAGACACCACATTTACCCTTGGCTGTTGTGAAAGTGCATCGACCACTTGATTGTGCTTGCCAGCAATGTGAGCAATATGAAATTCAAATTGCAAAAAAAAAATTGCCTACCTCATTTGTTTGTCAGAAAGCTTGGTTTGCGTCATGAATTACTTGAGACTTTGGTGGTATGTTTGTAAAATGAATGGAGTCCCCAATAAATAGTGCTTCCATGTGTCTAGGGCATGTAGAATAGCTAAAAGCTCTTTCTCATAAATTCCCATGACCCGTTCATCCGTATTGAGCCTTCGGCTCTCATATGCTATGGCATGCCCTTCTTAAAGCAAGACTACTCCAAGGCAATCACCACAAGCATCACGTTGGACCTCAAATGTCTTTGAGAGATCCAGAAGCATGAGTACTAGTTGAGAGGTAAGCTTCTCTTTGAACTTGTCAAAAGCATTTTTCTCCGTAGCAGTCGATGAATACTTAACATTCTTCTTTGTTAAGTCATGTAATGGTCCTGCTATTTGAGAAAATTTTGCTATGAAGCGTCTATAGTATGCACACATACCAATAAATCTTCCTAGCTCATGTAGATTCCTTGGATTAGTCCATGCTTTTATTATCTCCAACTTTGATGGATCCATACGGATACCACTTGAGAGATAATATGACCTAAATATTGAATCTCTTGTAGGAAAAAATCACTTTTCTTTTGATTAATGAAAAGCTTATTCTCTCTCACAACTTGAAAGATTACCTGGAGGTGTACTCCTCAAGAGAATTTGAGTGGCCTGAAGATTTTCATCCATCGTGATTTTGAATGCGGTTGGAGCATTTGTCAAGCCAAAACTTGTAACTTATCAAATAGATCTTCTACCCGCAGCACGGGAAATCTTTATTTTTTATAGTGATTCTATTTAGTGCTCTAGAGTCAACACACATGTGATATGTGCCATCTTTCTTTTGCACTAAAAGTATTGGTGACAAAATGGAGAGGAGTTAGGCCTCACCATCCCTTTTTCCAACAATTCATGCACTTGCCTCATGATCTCCTCTTGTTGAGCTTGTGAAACTCAATAAGGAGGTTTATTAGGCGGTGAGCTTCCTAGTAGAAGCTCTATTGCATGGTCATCATCCCCTCGTTTTGGAGATAGCTCACTAGGGATGTCATCAATGAAAACGTCTCGGAATCCATTTAGAAAATTAGACAACTTTAATTCCTCTTGATTCCCTTTATTGCTACTTGTGAAAGCATTAGAATCATTTACAAAAATAATATACGCAAAAATAGAGCTTTTCATTGACTTATCAAAAGCAAGCGTATTTACCAGGGATATGGTGTTCCCCAAATCATTAACATCTATGTACATGCTCTTTTCCTTGTATGTGAAATAGATTCTCCTTTCAGGGAACTTTCATGTTAGCAGCCATGCGGTTGAACCATGGTGCCCCTAGGATAACATCCTCATGTTGGAGAGGAGAGATTAAAAAAAGTCTTCTTTGTCGACGTATCTTTGGACATGAAGCCTTAACTTCCCAATCAAGGGAGTAACAGAGGCTTGATATCCCCCAAAAGCTCCATCAACAGTTACAATATCTCTAATCTTGAAAGCTTGAATGCCCAACTTGGTGGCCAACTCCATTGATATGAAGTTGTGAGTAGAGCCAGGGTCAAACAAGATGAAGGCATCATGTTCCCTTACCTTTTCCCAAGCATAGGAGAGGAATAATCCTTTGCAATGAGTATCCTTTTTTGGAGCTTCAACCATGGAAGCTCTAGGAGTGTCATTGCGTACATTTCTTTTGGGGCAAGAACGATAACCATGTCCTTGCTTCTCAAACTTAAAGCATTTATGGTCTTTACGGAAGGCCTTTAATTCTTTGGGAGAGAGCTTATTTTTACCTTTGTGAGCTCCTTTCTCCTTGGCCTTGTTATTGTTGTTGTTGGTGTTTCCTTGGGAAGAGTTTTGAGCATTACTCTTCCTTTTAGCTTCATTTCAATCCTTGTTTTCCATGGGCTTGAAATTTCTTCTTGCCCCTTGTTGGAAATTGACAACCATAGTGTGGTGAATGACTTTGATGATAGTTCTAGGCCGTTGTGAGTTGACATACTCGGCCATTTCTTCAGGTAATACCGCACAAAATTCTTGCTTTTGTTTGGCAAAGTCTATCCTTTGAAAGACTGTAGCTTTGAGATGTAAATCCCAAAACTTGTCTATATATTTGTGGATAGACTCATTGAAGAGCAGCTTCAAGCTCCACCATTCAATAAGCACTTTGTCCTTTGTATCGTTTGCAAGGAATTGCTTCATGATGGAAACTCGTAGAGTTTTCCATGTCTTTGGGGCCTTGCCATTGCCACAAAGGCTAGCCCACCATTGACGAGTAGATTTTTGGAAGTGCATAGCTACATGGTGTAGCTTGGAGGACTCTGTGAATCACTCCTCTCCAAAGGCCCCATCAAATTGTTGGATGAAGGCCAATACTTTGTCTGTGGCACCAAAGGTGCCGTCATAGGTGAGAAAAGAGATACTCTTTCCTCCCTCTTTGAACTTCTTGAGCTTTTGTGATTTTTGCCATGCAGGGTATGATTTGTGATGTCCTCCCCTCTTGTATTCTCTAGGAGAATAGCCATAGCTTTCGTCTGAAGAGAAGGAAGGTGAAGAAGAAGGAGAAGAGGGTGACCTCTTTCTTGCCTTTTTCTTCCTTTGTTTCCTCTCTTCTCTTTTGGAGTGACGAGGAGAAGGACTATGGGTTGACTGTTTCCTCTTGGGAGGAGCTGGCGATAGTCTAGGCCACATCTTTAGAGGAACTTAGGGATTCACTTCTTTTTCATTCTTTGGATTCCTCCTCTCTGATGGGAAAGAGTCTTCTTTTGGGAGTCTCATCAAGAGGCCTCCTAAACTCTCTCTCCTCTTGGAGAGGAAGGGAAATCCCATAAGCACGAAGTTGTTGGGTAACTTTGGCTTGCAAGTAGAGTTGCCCATAGCTTGATGCAACCTAGTAACAAGATAATTGATAAACATGGGGGCATCATCATTAGCACCTTCATGTGCAAAATCAAAGTTATCAATGTTCTTTCTACTCTCTTGGTTATTGTTAGCCATGTTAATTATACTTATGTGTTTACTTAGTGTACTCTTTGGCAATTCAAAACCTTGGTTGCTACTCCTCTTAGCCTTTCAAAATAAGCACTTAAGTATCTACACCCACGGCTCAAATTGGTTAATTATAGAGAGTAGTGGAGTGGGTCTAACATAGCAGAGTTGTTGAGGGATAGCTGCTTTTGGACTTCTTATGGCTCAATAATGGTAAAGACGTAGGCAACTCTAAAAAGATCCCATTATTAAGACCAAAGCTCCCAAGGTGTACACCATATCCCACATAGTGGGCTCAAAAAAACCGATAATAGATCCCAGTCCCACTTACCCTAATATAATTAACAAAATCAATCATTAATAGGCTACTTAACGACCTCTCTTCTTAAGCAAGAAAAGATAAACCAAATGCTCTGATACCAATGTAATGAAAATGGCCTATGAACTTTGAGAATAGCGAAATTAAGAGAATTAGAGTGAGCATTTTTGTGAGATTACTTTGAGAACATAGAGGGTGAACTTAATTGATGGTAGCAACATGAACATAGTACTTAATAAACTTGGCATGAACAATAATTTTTCAAGAGAGAGAGTATTAGAGAACATGACAATAGTTGAGGACTGGATTTACTTGGAGCCACCCCCCCTCCAAAGGGCGTTTGTATTATAGATTCTCCTATCAAGAGAGACTTGGTACAATACAATCTTTGTGCTCCTTGTGACCTTGGTGATGCTATGAAGATGAAAAGCTTCATGTATCATGAGCATAACATAAACTTTGCAAAAAGCATTAACTATCCCAAGCCTCAGTCCCAAGGCCTCAAACACCTTCGAAGGTGGAGAGAGCTAGGAGGGAATGAGGGTAGGGAAGAGAAAGAAGATCATTCATAGGAGAAAGAAATAGTTCCTCACTTATCATCACTCTTCTTGCTTAGCATAGCATAATAGCATAGTAATGAAGATGAAGAAGATGGAAATCTTAAGTATTAAGGCATGGCTTTTGGTTGGATTTGCATTGAGCTCTTGCACTTTGCACTCCACACAGTGAGAGAGTGTGTGTGTGGTTGTGGGCGAGTATACCCCCTCTCATGCTTGGTCCACACCTCTCTCTCTCTCTCTCTCTCTCTCTCTCTCTCTCTCTCATATTATTTAATTATATCATTTGGATATGTGTCCTCTTTTTCCTCTTTGAGAGAAAGAACTTAATTATTTATTTTTATGCATCTAAATTCTCATTGCACCCCTTTAAAGCCTCTCCAATAGGATTCAAGCACATCATGAGGGCCACATTGGAGGATTTTGACATGTGTCTTTTATTCTTCTTAAGTATTTGGTTCGAATTGAACACTTCAAGCACTTAGTCAATTAAGCATGAAACCGTTTGCCTCTTGAGAGTTTATCTTTAAATTGAACACTTCAAGAACCTTAGTCATTTAAGCATGAGAAGCACCTCAAGCTTGGGAAAGGTTCCCACAAACACTTTAAGCACTTTAATTAGCAAGCCGACAAGAACCTCATGCTTGGGTAAGATTCCCACCTCAAGGTCAGCCCTAGCTTGCTTAACGTCAAAGGACTTTTTAAAACTAACTTTTGGAGGTCTTTAGTGAAACTAACCCTAAGGTCTTTTAAGCTCAAATAGATGCAAGTTGCTCTTTGATAGACTACCTTCTTTTGGATCCCTATTGAGATGTAACCATCTCTCCTCTTGGTCCCTTGCTGAGGTAAATCTAGAAGCACTTATTGCACATTGCTCTTTGGTAGACCATCTCCTTTTGAACCCCTATTGAGATGCAACCATTTCTCCTTTTGGTCCCCTGTTGAGATAGGATTAGAAGCATATATCTATATCCTAACTCTTGTTTCCCTTTTATCTTCCCATATTAAATGATTAGTTCAATATGAGACAATCATTTAGTAAAGCTAGATATATATTTTATGATAGGTACAAATGTATGTGGCAAAGGAAATTGTGACAACAACTTTGATGCAAGAGGGGGGCTCTAGCCATGTACTTGGTGAGCAAGAATTTTTAAATGTTGCTGAGACAATGGATCCCTTGGTGGAGGGAAACTGGTGAGGATGCTTACATGTTTCTCTTGTTTGGACATAATATTTCAAAGTAATTTAACTCTAAAATACAAGTTTCGAAGGTCCGTGGTTGTGACTAGGAATGGTCCAACAAAGGAGAGCTTCGGTGTGGACCCCTTACTGCGACTAAAAAGAGATTTCACATATGATATTTTCCACAAAAGCAGGTTCCTCGGGCAAGAAGCGGAAGGCGAGCGGTGCTTTGTGTTCAAGATTTCTACATTTGGTCCTGCATCTGGATTGGATTTGGTTAATCGAATGCGACGAAGTGGACTTGGAGATCTTCGACCCGCTTGGGTGCAGTTTGATCACACTCACCGAGTGGCAAATTGGGTGACCACAGCATGCCACGTTTACGATCCAAGATTTGTTGTCTTAAGAACATATTTCAAAATTTTGGCATATCTTAAGAAACAACCAATAATGTGTTTACGAATGTGCTTGTCTTATGTTGCAGCATGCAGGATCTCCTCACTATTGCAACTTGTGAGATGAAAGAGCAAGACATCGAAGCACAAATTCTAATCTGGCAGTGCATAAATGAAGTTATGGAGGGTCATGGATGTGTGAGGGGTCCTTCACTAGAGAGGCTCAAGGAAAGAGTTTCCTCTAGTCCAGCCATGTGATAAGAGTAGTAAATGAGGCTACATCTGGAACACCTATGTATAAGGCTCGCACCCCGCTGAAAGGAGACAAAAAACCATTTGGGCCATCAACCCTAGATGTGATTGATGTTGAGGATGAACCGACACATAGTCCAAAGTACAATGCAAAAACACGAGACCGCAAAACACATGGAAGGCCAAGAAATATCATTTTCATGAAAGATTCGGGGATAGTAGATGGGAGTGAGAATTCCAAAAAGAAGACGAAGTTTTGTGTTTTGGAACGAAAGGTCAATAAAGCTATGTGGGCAATCAGAAGAACCCCTATTGGTAGTCATGTGACATGTAGTGGCACCCCTAGATGTGGACAAAAGATTGTGGCATGTAGTAAAGGGACTCCTACACCATCTTTTGAGGGGTATAGAAAACATTCAAATGGACCACTCACACAATTGTTGTGGTTCTGTCCTAGACATTTTATTCATTGCTATGTGGTGGATCATAATATAGAACCAAGGCTAGCTCCTACTCCAACAACTTGGCCGGCTGATCTAGGAACAAATCTCACAGATGAAGAAGTTGAGGTACTACTTGAAGGAGGATTTCAAGTGGAGACAGTTAGAAGAGATCAAGAGAGTGCAACAACAATGCAAACTCCTCCCAGGGGTGGAGGTGATTCCTCTTCCAATTCAACAAAAGCAAGTAGCAATGGTTCAATACTAAGAAATGGCATAAGAGTCAAATTTAGGACTTCCATTTCAGAGGAGGCAGCTAAGAAAATTGTTCTCGCTCTTTGTTTAAAGGCTAAGGTGATTGAAGAGAAATGCATTGTAGACAAAGCACATGAAGTCTTCAAGATTGAGCATCATACAATAGATGGACATGTGGGGGTGTATGAGGTGCACATCAAGGATGAGCCCTATTGCACATGCCCTGATTTCACCGATAGGGAGACCAAGAAAAAATCTTATTTGGCTTGCAAGCACTTGTACTTCATTTTCTTGAGAGTTATTGGATTGAGCCAAAATGAAAACATGTTCATACATCAACCCGTGCTAAGCAAAGTACATGTCTACAATGCTCTAAGCCGTGAACGCACATATTTAAACTTAGAGTGAAGCCCAAAATTGAACAATTTTGTGACACATTTTTTGCCATGTATTGTAGCTGGCAAAGTTGATATAGATTGGGTAGGAATTAGACCTTTGGCAAAGATGTTTTGGATTATCTTGGGTTATAAAACTTTTAATCTCTGTTTTTGTTAGCACTAATCTTGATGTAAATTGATTTAGGTGTATACTTCTCCTTGTGTGTGTGTGTGTGTGTGTGTGTGTGTGTGTGTGTGTGTGTGTGTGTGTGTGTGTGTGTGTGTGTGTGAGAGAGAGAGAGAGAGAGAGAGGGAAAGAGGGAAAGAGATGGAGGATCAAGCAAGAGAAAAATCTGAGGGCACCTGTCATAGGGGAAAGAGAGAGAGAGAGAGAGAGAGAGAGAGAGAGAGAGAGAGAGAGAGAGAGAGAGAAAGACGGGTTAGGGGGTAGAGAGAGAGAGAGAGAGAGGATATATATATATATATATATATATATATATATATATATATATATATATATATATATATATATATATATATATATATATATATGTGAGAGAGAAGCCGATAGAGGGTCAAGGGAGAGAGAAAAGGAGCAAAAATGATGGTGACGATGATGTGGGATCGAGGTGTGTTTACCAAGGAAAAAAATCAAAGAGAGAGAGAGAGAGAGAGAGAGAGAGAGAGAAAGGCCGAGCGAGGGTCAAGGGAGAGAGAGAAAAGGAGCAATAGCGATGCTGATGACGATGTGGGATCGAGGTGTGCTTACCAAGGAAAAAACGAGAGAGAGAGAGAGAGAGAGAGAGAGAGAGAGAGAGAGAGAGAGAGAGAGAGAGAGAGAGAGAGAGAGAGGTTGACAAAGGATCAAGAGGATCGAGAGAGAGAGAGAGAGAGAGAGAGAGAGATGGAGGATCAGGAGAGAGAATAAAGTTGAGAAGAGAGGAAAGAATCTTTTTGGAATCTGCTCGCCGGATTCCAAAAAATGCGCTCACCAAAAAATATCCCCCGGATCGAGTGAATCTTGATCTACAAATACAGACTCAAAAATTTGTTCAATTTGCAAATTCATACTCGATAATCTGTCAGATTCAGACTTAGCAGTCTGGAGATGCAACAATAAAGTGATGGAGATGCACACAACATAAGTTCAAGATGGAGAGGATAGCTTTGACACAGCATTTGTGGGTACAAAAAGAGTTGTACCTCTTTAAGTTTTTCAGATAGATATAGTGTAGGATTATACAACCACCCAATAAGAGTGCGGACAGGTACGTGGCCCTTTATCCTAATATTTCTTAAGGAGCTATTGTTCTCTTCTGCCAATGAAACTTTCTTGTGCTCTTCAATCACGATTGACTTTGTAGACTACATCTCTTATGAACATTGTATCTCTAAACCTATCTCAGCTAGTGGCATTCCCAAAACCATATCTTGTGCATCCCTGATTGTCATCACATGAGACTGTACTTCTAGGATTTGAGAATCTATTTGAATGACGGTGGAAATTATTCCCCATTATTCTCCTCATTTGTTTCCAGACATGGTAATGCATTTTGGAGCAACAGCTAGCTGTGATTGGCCACATTTTAGCCATGTGTGAAAGGACATGAGATTCTTGTCTATCTAAATTTCTAGATTCTATTCCCTTGGTAGCTTATTTCCGCTTTGCCAAATGATTTCCACATGATCTTCTCAAGAGCTCCTTGTGTACCCACCCTTGTTGTGGTCGTTGTCCTCAGTTGAACTTTTTTGTGGCTTCTTTGCTTTGATCACTCTTTGCAATAGATGTGACACTACACTATTTTCTTGCAACTCTTGTGCATTATCTACTTGCATTTGAGTGACTTTTGACCTTAAAAGATCCACTCTTCTTTCTAGCATAATTTGTCTCTTGGAAAGGGACTCTAGTGGTGCCTTTTGTGTAGCTTTTTGAGATGAATTTTTTCATTGAAAAGTGAAACATGTAGACTTCCTATAGCTTTACCTTCTACTAATTTTTAGCTTTTTGAAACCTATTTTGGCAGCTTGTCAAAGAGGATCTACATTGACTTGGGACAATTTTTGACTTCCAACTTGCCATTTGTAGAGGTTGGTAAAGGCCATGAATGTACTTGTATTCATCGTTGCCCGCATTTTTATATGCATATATAAGCTTGGTTACATGCAAACGCTTGAAAATTTTTGGGTTGGTGAGCAATATTTTCATAGCCTCGAGAGATTAGTTCAAGTCAAAGCCAAACATTCTTGAAGCTTTCACATGGAGAAAACATTAGCGAACACTCTCGAAAGGGGGGAGTCATATCATCTGTCAACAGCCACACACCCCCTAGGAAATCAACAAAAATCCATGACCAAAAAGTTAGGATAGTCTACAAAGGGTAGCAAATACCAAAATAGCTAGCTAGAAAACACCCTAGCAAGGGGAACCGCAACAAGAGTGACCTCAACTGCTTTATTAAGAATCATACCATCAGAGATTCTAGCCCCTCCTTTTGAAGCACATACCATTACCAAACTCCATGGTTGTTGGAAGCCGATTCCATCAAGGTCTATTGAAAAAATGCCTTTATGAAGATATTCAAGGGGTAAAGTTTCAGTTGATTTATTCAAGTCAAAGTCTTGCTTTGTTGATGTTTGACATTTGCAAACCTTCTTCATAGGATCCTATGTATTTCCATGAAACTTGACATATCTTTCCAAGGTTAGGTTGTAAAGCTCATTATCTTCCCCCAAATATTGTCTATCTCATGGATTTGCTATGGTATGAGCTATCGTGACTTCATAACCCATAACTTTGACTTGAACTGATTTCTCAAGGCTGAGAAGATATTCTTTGTGTTGCTTTATCGATGTTTGACATCTGCAAACCTTCTTCATAGGATCCTATGTATTTCCATGAGATGTGACATATCTTTCCCAAGTTTAGGCTATAAATATCATCATCTTCCCTTGATATTGTCTATCTCCCAAATCTCCTATGATCTGAGCTATGGTGCCTGCAGGACCCATAACATCATAGAATGTAGACTCTCATCTATATGTACATCCATCTAGGTCATAATATGTGCTCGGCATGGCATAACATTGAAGCTTGACTTCCTCTGGGTGATGGTTTGGCTCTAAAAATAATTATGGATTCACTCATATAACAGCTTTCAGCTCTAGCAAATTTGGGCAATGAGTGTTATTTTCCTCGGAGGTATGCCATCCTTCTTGATCTAGCATATGGCACCCTTCTATGAGTGGTATGTAGTGGTATGTAGGCCTCTCAAATATTGGTTTGTTCTTTTGGCACAAACTTCCATCTCGGTCCACATAGTATACATAAGAATTATGTATGCCATACAATGCTAACAACATTTGTTTGGATGTCTCTCCCATCCTAACATGTTTTTATGCATTACCGGAGGTGAATGCAGAATCATTTGCAAATCTAACACTTTTTTTGGCCATTGGTGATTGCAAAGTGCTCTGACTAGATTCATGCATAAATTTAGTGTCCTCTGGTCCCAATTTTAACACTTCAAGTGTTTGTAAATCTTCATGCAGATATTGAACTTGCACTGCCCTTAGTGGTGTTTCTAAAGGTAAATGCTTATTTGATTGTGCCAACAATACAGGTTAGGTGCACTTACATCGGTAAACACATTTTTGATTTGTTCCTTTCATTGCTCTCCATAGTTGACATGTTCTCGCTGTTTAGATTCTTGGGATAATCCTTTAGAAAATATCCTCCTTTTCTTCCACAATCTAAACAATACACTTTAGTAGGTGGAACTTCAAATTCTCGTCCATTGGAAGCTTTTGTTAAGAAATTTTTGTTTCTGTGGTTGCCAAATTGTTGGTATCATCTTTGAAAATTCTTAAGATTGGGCTATAGGCTGCATCGTCTTAACCTTGATGCTACCTTTGACTTGGTTCTCTGAATTGGTTTGCTTCAATTCATTGATCTGTGGGATTTACCATTTGTGGTTCTCGACTGTAGCTTTGACCACTATAGTTCATGTAGAATGAACTTGATTGCATATGTAGCAACTATGTGGTTTGTTGAACTCTGCAGATTCCTAATGAATAACATCTTGGATCAATTTTCTAAACATCTATTTGCACTTCCTTTTTGAGTTTGCAATACATAGCCCCACTAGGATCTGAGACTATCTCGGAATGATCTGGATTGGGCTTTATTCTTACCAATAGGATTTTGGCGCCTACATTGTTGTTTTTATTGCTCATCAGATATTTATGACCTTTTGAATCTGCATGAGGTCTTCAAGATCATGCATCGTCAAATCTTTGAGGAATTAATTAGAGTTAATTAGTCAAAAGGTTTTAAAAATACAAAAAATATCCAAAAAATCGGTTTTTGTTTTAAATCTCAACACACTTAGGTGAATGGTTCAGCCAAATAAAATCTTAATTTTTGTGACAACTTAACATTCCATCAAGTAAAATCAAAACTAAGTGTGCGCGTCTGTCACACGTGTCAATGCAAGAGACTTGACACTGTGTGCAAGCCACAAATGGCTGCAAGCACACAACCAGACTAATCTAGCAAGCTCAAGAGAGCAAGGGTGTGTCACTCACCGCCCTACGCTCGCCTTCGTGGAGGATTCCTCGTTGCAAAGAAGAAGGAGCTACCGCCATGCCGCGCTCAACCGCCTCGCGACCGCCGTGCCAACGTCGCAATGCTCGATCGCACCCTCTCTCTCTCTCTCTCTCTCTCTCTCTCTCTCTCTCTCATGTATACACACATACACACACACACACACACACACACACACACACACAAGGAGATGAAGAAGAAGAAGATGGAAATGGAGCAAGAGCACTCTTCAATTGCACAAATGAGAGAATGAGTGATTTTTAGGTTTAGGTAACTTTTATATGAGCTCGCCCATTCACACTTGGGCGCCCATGCTTAGCCAACTAACCCTTGAATGTTCCAGTTAGAGTGCACCTCTCATTAGTGATCACTCTTACCCTTTTCCTATTGGACCGACAAGCCCAGTACCTGACTACCAAATAAATAATACGGCGTCTGTCGTAGGTGACAGGAATGTGCGTGAGGGTTAACAGGCCCCCCTTCTTGATGTAGATTCCATCCTCGGAAGCTGTTGAGTTGAAGTTCGTCTCGTCGAGGTGGATGAGCATTTGTGATGAATGTCCTTAGCCTTCTTCGGTCACTGCAAAATCAAACAACATTGGCACAGTAATTGCATTCTCATAAACAATTAAAAAGCATATGCAGTTGTAGACAGACAAATTAATTGGTAACAAAATTTTAAATTGTCAACAATAAACATTAAATTATAATATAATCACACGCATAAACAGTTATTATGAAGTCAAAAACTAAACAAGTCTAGGGTCGCTAATTTAACGGTTGAAAGACACTAGAGATCAACTATTAATACCATGGGCAAGTTTCTCGATTTTCTCCGGTCATTAAGTTGTTTAATCATGAGAGCCAAGTATTTTATGTCCGAGGGATAACTAGAGGCTATACCTAGAAGACCTTGTAGTTTAGCTACGATAAAAGGAATTGCTCATGAAATCATCGCCTGACTTCTTTCCTTTTCTTTGACCCCCAAAGTCTTTTCACATTGATTCAATTTTGATGTGTGTGCTGATTTTGTATGCCTTGGGTTTTTTGCTTTTCAAGGAAAAGCGCCCACACTGGGAACCTCTAGGGCTCTAGTAACATAGGCGATACATGTGAGTGAAGTACCAAATCAAGCAGGGATTTCTCTTCCAGCTTAAGATTTTACATTGTGGCACTTTGATTTTATTTTATTTTTTGTTCATTTTCAGCATTTTAATTTTGTAACTTTGGGGGATCATATAACATTGTTACCCTCCCCAGGCTCATCACACTAGTAAACTCCCTTAATAATACTTAAGCTAAAGGTCAATAGGGACTAAGCGCACTAGAAAGCCCTAGTACATTGCACACAATGCTGCCTAAACCGGATTAAGAACCTAAGTAACCATTGATTATTAGGAAGGCATTCCCCATGGTATTAAGAGAAGATCTCTAACACCTACCTTGGTCAAACTAGCTTAGCTGGACTGCTTGATTTTTAAACCTAGACAAGTGATTATGACATCAATTTACATTGAATTTAATTTTTGATACTAAGCAAATGCGTTGAATATTATGCTACCAATAATAATTAAAGCAGACAAACATGGATGCAAAAAAGATAAGGGGCAATGCTAATGGACAAGAAACACCTGTTTGTGTTGATGATCGCGCTTGATTTGAAGTGTGAATGAGAGAAATATTCCATGAAGGTCCAAATCCTAACAACAGTAACGTAGCCACGTTCCTGTACACACTAGGAAACACAAAGAATACCTCTAGGAGGCACATCAGTGGGGGAAAAAGAACTTTGCTAATAACTAAACTCTAAAACAGAAACACTCCTATCGTACTAATCCTACCTACCCTCCATCACTCGAGTGATGAGGATCAAAGGTGTTTGATGACATAGGTTTTTGTTTCAGTGTACCAGATGTGAATGTGTAGATCTAGGTCAATGTTTTGACTTTTATTGTGCACACTCGCTTGCTAATTGCTCTTGCTCTTTACTATTTTTGTTTTTTGTGAGTATAAGACTTTATATATACATTCCCTAAGATTGGTGATTGAGAGGTCAAGGAGGAAGGTTGAGAGGGAAGCAAGTGAATGATGGATGTCAGCAAACACTCCCCCCTTCCTATACCTTTTGAAATGATGTCATCACCTTTTGAAACTAATTGTTTCAAGTTGTTATGGGTGAAGGCTTCAACCAATAATTTTCGACCGCCCTATGCATTTCATCTAGTTGCAAGGGTGGTAAGGTACTCTTCAATGATTTTATTTGCAACATTGTTGTAAGTGGTGAACTTACAATGGGAGGTGCAAACTCTTCCTTGTTTATATGGATATGTACAATGGTAGGTGGAGGTTGTGTCGAAGATTCTATTTCCGTATAGGGACTACATGAAGAGCAAGAAGCTTCATTTAACTTCCTTGTTCCTGAGCTAGGTGGAAAAAATCGTTCTTTCTTTAGTACCCAAACTAGCTCTGGAGCGGGTGTGTAGCATTCCGTGATTTTTTCCTTTTTGTGATCTTCAATTCATTTTGGAGCCACAGGATTGGGCTCACATGGGCAAGGTGACAAGTAAAAGCACAATTTACATTTTGGCACCCAGATTTGATCATTTCCTTCATAGTAGCCTTGGGCTTCCAATAGTTTTTTAGGAATCCACCGCCACGTTTCCTTACATTTCTTGGGGCGAGTGAGACATCTCTTGCCAGGCTCCTATCTTTTGGCGCTATGGTCGCTAAAGAAGCTTTAGGGACCCACTTGTATGTTTTATTTGTTATATTGGGATGGGTCTTGTGTGTCTTAAGTTTTATTTCAACTACATCAGTTGAAGCTCTAGAGAGTTGGAATATGGGGACATATGGTTCAACCTCTTGGACATGCAATGTTTTGGGTTTTATTTCCTAAAGAGGCAATATCTCAGGGACTATGGCTCGAGTATCAGGGCTAAGAGTTGGCTTCTGCGTTGTGACACCCCCTGTCCCACAATCAATAGTGCATTTGGTGACTATCATCCATGTGCATCCTAGGTTTATATTACCCTCCATAGTCCTAGCAGGTATGACCAAAAAGTCTTGAGCTACAACCCCATTGTCATAATTGATAGAAGTGTGCCAGATTCCAAAAACCGTAGTTTTTTTCTTGTTCACACCCTTGACTTGGATAATACTCTCAGATAGAGGTGGATTTCCCAACTGACACCAAACTCCATATGACAATAGATTATATTTAGCACCCGTGTCCAATAAGGCGTTATATAGTACTTTTCCATAGGTACTATTTAGTTCAATTGGATATTGTAGGGGTGGCTCATTTCCAATGAATCATCAACAGTGTCTTCAAAAAACGCTTTCGTGATTTCTAGATTAGCCTCTCATTGGCATCTAAGACGTTGTTGTCTTTCTCGAGCCTCAACTCTTGCTTGGATCTTTTTAAGATTTGCTTGTTCTTTGGCTCCTTTCTTTTCATTTATTCTAGCATGCACATTTGCTCGATATCGTCACCTCTTACATCTCTTACTCTTCTTGTCTAATTTTTGATTACGGCCAATCTCTAGTGAAGAGTCACTAGATGAGTCTCTACTTGTGTCTTCTGCTCCCTTGGATAGATTGTCATCTAGGGTACCACTAGGACCTAAATGGTTTGTCCCCACATTTGCACTAAGATTTAACTCAAATTCTTTGTCCTCAGAGTCAATTTCAATTGATGATTCTAACCCCAAATCGCGTGGGCTATAGTCTTGTGAGACGCTACTGGTTCCAATGCCAATCAAACCTTCATCTTGTAGGTCATTAGAAGCTATATGCATTGCTTCTAGCATATTTAAGGGTACGAGTGGTGGCATTTCATCCCCCTCAAGTGTTACCCAGGTCATCCCCCTATTTCCCCAAGTGTCTATGATTGTTGCTAGGTGTACCCCATCCACATTGTCCGACTCAGTCATCCCATGTAGTACATCCATATAAGGAGAATCTTCCCCAACATCAGTGTCTGCTTTACACGTGTAACAATACAACAATGGGGCCGAGTGAATTGTGGTATCAGATCTGTGGTCAATTATAACTCTGTTTCTTAGAGGATGTGCTCGACCAGTTACAAGATCCACTTGAATGACAGAATCTTGGAACTGCAAGTAGACATGGTTTTTAGATCAGTCATGCACCATTTTTGTTTCCCTCATGAAAGGACATCCTAAGATCATCTCGGATGCAGTAGTGTGTTTGGATAAATCCATAACAATGAAGGTAATTTGTATTTTATGTCCAAAGACCTTGATCTTGAGATATTCTAGCATCCCAATAGGTTTAACAATAGACCCATTGGCCATCTTTACTACTATGGTTGTGGTCCCAAGGTGAGGTCTTCCCATAGTTTCCCATCAATTTTTAGTCACAATGCTAACCCCAGCGCCACCATCAAGGATTCCCTTCACAGTTAATCCCTTAGTAGTGATTGGTATGGTCGCATTGGATTCATCGCCCTCAAAGTATTGTCCCAACTTGGTATTTCTACAACAAGGTTCTCATCTAGGTTGGGTTGTGGATCTAAGTGTTCCTCCTCTATTGGCATCTCCCTAGCTCCATCCATCTGTGCAAATTGTGGTAGCCCGACCTTCAGTTCTCCATTGAGGAAAGCTTGAAGAGCTAAGAATAGCTCAAGGTCTCCATATAGTTTGGACATGATGGTGGTTCTGACTTCTGAAGCCATGAAATCCATCAATTTGGCAATATTTAACGGTATCTTTTGGGCTTCAGTCCCTTGACGTGGGGAAGATGGGATCTCCATTTCTTCAATAGGATCAGGTAGTCCCTCTGTAAACATTCTTTCCAACAAGAAGTGAGTACGTCCACTTTCCCGTGAGTTTAAGTCACTTTCTTCTTGGATGACACTAGGTATGGCTAGGGGTCTTTGGACTTTCTGAGGTTGTTGTTGCGTAGGGAACATTGTGTCTGTAATCTGGATCTGCCTAGGTGCTGGCTCTAGATCCCTTTGGGTATCTTCTACAAAAATCCTTAATTGCTTGACCCGCTCGATCTCCTCTGTAGGGTTTGGATAAGTTCTTATCTTTTTCTTAGATCCTAGCCATTGTGGCTCATGACGATCTTCCTTGTTGGTTTCTTGCTTAGTGGTCGTTTTGGTCTCCATGGTTTCGCCTGAATCAGAATCCTCTTTAGCGTCGTTCATATATATGGGGTCATCACCAGTTCCTATGTTGGTCTTTGACCTGTGGTCTGACTTCGTTGCTTTTTGCGATCTCTTCCTTTGTGTTTTCTTCTACTTCTGAGATTGGGCAATTGATGTAGTGTCTCTTTCTTCAAGAATATAATTTTGCTTTTGGAGCATCGATCGTGTGAGTACGTTTACTGGTACCACAGGTATACTTTGTGATGGCTCCTTGGTAACCTCAATCAAGTTTAATGGCGTGATCTTTGGCGCATTTGGATTATTCGGACATTGGGCAATCAAATGATCTATGCCACATCAATTACACATGAGTATCGGCATTGTAGACGTGCTCGCTTGATTGGTTTGCATTAGTGTGGTGTTGTTTTTTAGCCTAATAGGACACTCGGCCACACGATGTGGACCTCCACACTCATAGCATTGAAGAGGTGGTCTCTTGGCAGTGTAGTTGATATTTTGGCCTCTTGCAGCAAGAGCAACTACTTGATAGACACGTTTAACTTGTCCCCAATAGTCCTCCATGTAGTATTGTCGACTTTCTTCAAGCGCATCAATCCCATAGGAAATATTAGGGTCTATATCTTCCTCACAGCCTTCCAAACAAGCAATAGATGACTCACGACCCACTTGATTCACAGAAGTGATTCTCAGATGTGGTGGTTGCGGTCCTAGCATTGGAGGTGGTAAGGGTGTTGTTTGAATGACATTTTGGGCCCTGGGAACCATGTGTTGTGATGTTTGTTCAAGAGGTGGGGCCGACATCAATGCAGGCACTCGAGGTGTGTCTGTCCATGCTAAGGTTGGTCTATTGGCCATCGTGCACTTAAATACTATGCAATCCTTAGCTTGATGACCATAGCTCCCACAGGGATTGCAATTCCCATTGAATTTTACTCTAAAAGTACAGCATTCACTGGTACTATGCAGTCCATAGCATACTGAGCACCATTGTTGCTCTCTTCTTGGATACATATGATTTTTTTGTGGAGCACGATTGTCTCTAAGACTATCTCGAATGGCCTTGGTGAGATCTGCTAAAGTCATCTCAGATATCTTTGGCTCCTTAGCAATAGGCTTTAGGGTCATTGGCTAATGCCTCGATGCTTGAGGGCTAATAGATTTAGGCTCAACAGACACTCTTTCTCCTTGAATCATTAAATTATCCTCCAATTGGATCGCATTGGTGGTGACCCTTCCCAAGTGGTGCTACCTCTAATGACTAGGCCGTTGTAGATATCCTCATGTCGTAATCCCCTACTGAATCTATCAAGCAATTGATTATTATTGAAGCTCTCATTTGGATTACAATGAGAATTCAAATGCTTTAAGCGACTAATAAAGTCTCTCAGCGGTTCTCCTTCCTCTCGTTGGGCTTTCTGGAGCTGAGAGGCTACACCCCAAAGCACTCCCTCCCGTATGTGTTCTTTCAAGTATAGTCTCCTAAGAGTAGGGTAAATCGTTTTTTCTTCCACCCTTAGGGTTCTACACCAATCTTCAGCCTTTCCATTTAAGGTTAGGCTTAAAGCATTACTCTTATGCAGGCCATTGTGTTCTCCTAGAGAATCGCATATTTTCTCAAACACTTCGATATGCTTTCTCACATCCCCGTCTCCACTAAATTTTTGTGTGAGCTTGGCTATTTGTACTGCCTTACTTCTAGGTTCTCTATCAAGCATGTTACGCATATTCTTAGCAATAGATCGACCGATAGCTTGAGCAAATGTTGCCAAGTCACCTAAGTGAGCAAGCACCATGGGTGAAGGCGCTACAGAGACTACATGTGGAGTAGGTATTGGCATTGGGCTTGGTGCATAGGAAGCCCTTGGGCTCCACGTTTGGTGTGGTGTTGTGCCATGTGGTGGTCCAAAGTTCATATGTGTGGCCCTAGGCATAGCAGGCGTCGGATGTAACATGCTAATGCTAGCCGGCATGGTCCCATTGAAATAAAAGCTTGGGTGTTGTGGTTGTGGAGCATAGGTTGTTGAAACAATGGGAGGGGTAGGAAGTACATGAGCATGAGGACCCATAGGTGCATACAATTGATACACACTTGTAGGGGTTGTTGTCGGCATTGAGCTACCATGTAGTGGTGATTTACTAACAAATGAGGTCCATGGCGTATTTCTTGGCATGCCCATCATTGGGGTAGGCATGGTAGCCATGGTGTCATCAAGGGAAATATGAGCTAGACTTGGAAAAGTAAAGCTATCACTTATGGGCTCAGATTGCACTGAGACCCCTGGCAAAACAACAAATGGAGGATCCAGCAAACTTATCGAGGGAGTCTCCATTTGCGATAAGGTTGGTTGTTTAGCCTTCCCTGTATCCAAGAATCTCATGAAACCCGTTGAAGGCATATGGATCCCCTTCCTCTGTCTCTCTAGCTCAATAACCCTATGGATGACCTCACAAACTCTTTGTTGTTGACCCTCCACACTAGTAGCACTCATTGTGGATTGTAGGACATTTAACCAGCCCATGTGATAGGTGTGACCTGCGCATAGGTCGGTTAGAGTTTTTGTTTGTAGTTCATATTCCCAATTTTTGTTTAAGAACACTCCATCTAGGATTGAGGTGCTAGGGGTGTCCTTTGAACTAGATGCAATGTGGCTCTCTATGGGTTGACCCTTAGTGGTCGCTAATTCAGGAGCACTCGATTGCTCTCCTAGCAAGGATATTGACATAGGAGTTTTCGCTTTTAACTCTCTTCATTGCTCCACCTTGCGTAAGCTCTCGATTTCCTTTTCCCTAGCCGCAATGATACATCACTCAACCTCTTGCACTTCGGCAAGGCTTCTGCCATCAAGTAATATAACCTCGGAGGAGAATAGCTCTGAAGAGTCAGGGGGTGCAGTGAATGGAGTATTCACGTGCACATTCTCTAAGGGCATAGGGTCTACGTTGGTCATGAATGGCGAATTTACTTCCCCACCCCCTCATTTACATCGTTAGCTCCATGTTCGGAGCGAGTGGCTCTACTAAAGGTTTCCTTCCAACGGCTAAGGATGCTCGGCCCGGACCATGGGCCCATGGCATGCATGTCTTGGCTTGAGCTATCAGGATTAGGCATTGGGTAACCCTTCATGATGTCGTAGTCAGAGGAAGAGTCACTAGACGCAATATGCGAGTCCTGAGTGGTACTACCTTGGGTCCCTGCCGAGGGCCCGGAACCTAAGGTAGGTGGGTATTGAGGAATCGCGTAAGTCATAGTGCTCGCTAGTTGCTCGGTCTCTAGCACACGACCAAAGTGTAGATGCATGTGCCTTTGACACCCTACAAGCGTCGACAAATAACCTCGAAGGTTAACCGGTTGATTTTTTGGGCGTTTTGCACCCCGTTTTCACTCGATTTTTTATGTTTTTTAATATTTTTTAATGATTGGTTTTTGGATTAAAGCATGTGATAGCTCGAAACGAGCGTATCACTCAGGGGCTCGTGGTGTGCTTTACAGCACAACGTTTGATTACCCGAAGCTCCGTTGGTCCTCAAAAGCGTCGATTTTTACTTGGATGTGAGGCTAAAATAAGTCATTCTAAAGGGTGACTAAGGCATGAGCCTTAGTGTGGGATTGGGCTTGGGCCTGGGAAATATTCTCGATCCCGATCCTACCTTTAAAATTTTTTAACAAATTTTATTATTATTATTATTGTTTTATTTTTTTGGATAAGGTTGCCACCGTCGTGCTGCGCGCGAGCACACACACAGCTAACCTACCTACTTACAGCTAATAGAGCTACTGTTACACACTAACACAGTACTACATCAACCCATTAGCTAACATATCTACTTACTGTACTTTACACAGAACCAACATTATAGATCTACTACCTTAATTCTAACACCTTATGAACAGAGAAAACACAAAACATAGTACCTTTCAAGACCTTATTAACAAAAACAGTACACTGCAGCAAAACAAACTCCTTCTCAACACACAAACCTTCCTTCTCTACCTTTCTTACATTTCATAATGCACCACAAAGCAGCATAGAGTGCTACTCAAGATTAATGCAGGGCATTTCCCCGCCAATGGCGCCAAAAATGTGCACGTCTGTTGTCAATGTAAGGGACTTGCCGTACACTATGTGCGAGCCACAAATGGCTGCAAGCACACAACCAGACTAATCTAGCAAGCTCAAGAGAGCAAGGGTGTGTCACTCACCGCCCTACGCTCGCCTTCGTGGAGGATTCCTCGCCGCAAAGAAGATGGAGCTACCGCCGTACCGCGCTCAATTGCCTCACCGTCGTCGTGCCATCGTCGCAATGCTCTCTCTCTCTCTCTCTCTCTCTCTCTCTCTCTCTCTCTCTCTCTCTCTCTCTCTCACGCATACACACACACACAAGGAGATGAAGAAGAAGACGATGGAGATGGAGCAAGAGCACTCTTCAATTGCACAAATGAGAGAATGAGTGATTTTTAGGTTTAGATGACTTTTATATGAGCTCGCCCATTCACACTTGGGCGTCCATGCTTAGCCAACTAACCCTTGAATGTTCCAGTTAGAGTGCACCTCTCATCAGTGATCATTCTTACCCTTTTCCTATTGGATCGACAAACCCGGTACCTGACTCTACCAAATAAATAATATGGCGTCTGTCGTAGGTGACAAGAATGTGCGTGAGGGTTAACACTAAGCGATTACATTAACAAATTTAAGTCAACATGTGGTGCAACTAGAGTGTGAAAATTCCTATTTTTAGCCCATTCATGCATCAATTACACATTACACACATCAATTTGCAATAACAAGTCCAATCAAGCATGCACATTGGTTAATTTTTACGCACACACACACACACACACACAAATGATTGGTATTGTTTTACCAATTTGTATGTGTTTCTTACACATGTTAAACTCATCAAATTTTCACATTAAGCACACAATTGATCGGTTAAAATTTTTTGTAACACAAATCAATCATCACACTTGCCAAATTCACAATTACACACTGATTAATTGGAGCACACACAAGTGTAATTTGGTGAGCACACACTTAAAATTAGGCATACACACACTCAAATAAAGTGCACACATTTGCAAGTGAACGGATCAAGCACACACTTCATCAAAAATACCAAATTCCAATTGAAACCATTAATCTCATGCACATACAATTCATGAAAAATTCGGCATTACGACAACATGAAAATGCACAGTATGTAGACATCACGACATTATGACGGCATGATAACAGATAAATAGATAATGCATAGCATCAATTGGCAACAACATGACGTTGTCAGGCATTTTTTGGATGAGCATAAAGTCACTAATTCATGCCAAAAAGCTTGCCCACTAGCCTCATGTATATATGTGTGTGCGTAGCCCTACAAGTCTTGGAAGTGACCATGTAAAAAATTCATGTACAAAAGTATGATTTTTTCAAGCTTGAATGCTGATATTTTGGGTTTTTTGAGTCCCCAAGTCATGGTTTTTAATAGTTTTTTTCAGTCGTGCTTTATAGCTCGTGAATCGAAAATGTATATCATGAGTTATGAGCATCCGAAGTGGGCGGTGTCAACTCAGAAAGTAGTTGCAAGTGCATGCGAGAAGGGCAACTGGGACAACTTGATAATTTTAATTAGAAATTCTGAGGTTTAAGAACTCTAGATGTAGCCAAGATGACGGGCTTCGAGCCATGTGTGACGGTGTGTCATTCGGTGACCAGAGCAGCAAGTTATGCTTGAGGGAAGTTTGTCCAAGAAGCCCTACTGCTTTGCAGGAAATCTGGAAATTTGTGGGCACAAGGGGTTTGGGAGGACTCAAAAGGAGGTTTCCATGTCGTGGGGTGATTATCCCACATGGGAAGGCAAAAGTGCAGAGTGGGGGGTATATAGCCTAAAGGGGGAGCCTATTATGGGTGTATCACCTTGTGAGGAGCTCTCAAGGCTATCTATGGAGGGGCTCCTGGGCTAATGGGGAGGAAACGGTGCAATTTTGGGTTCCCACCAGCCTAGACAGGCACCTAGACGCATTTTTTGGTCCCCAACCACTTGTCCCCACCCCATTCCCTTGGTCAAAGGGTCACCGACAACTCATTTTTTGGCCAAAAAGGGACAAAAATGAGCCAATTAAAAGGTGCCTACAAATGAAGCCTTGTTGACTGAGAAGAGGGAGAAGATTTTTGGGGAATAAAAGATAAGAGAGCCCGCATTTCAATAGTTGCAACACCTGCACAACTTCCAAAGAGCTCATTTTTTAGCAAGAAAGAGAACACCCCCGGTTTCGAGCGGCCATAACTTCTTCATCTGTTATTTGTTTTTTGCCTATGGATACTCTACGGACATCTCTACGAGACGAGCTTTGTCATGATATCCTTGGTTTCTTCTAATTTCAAGTGTGTCCCATGCTTGAAGGGTTTTTCATAAATCCCCACAGGTGGTTATCACACGTGTTTTGGTCGTGCAATAGTTCTTCCTTCCGACGGTGTGGCTCGTGCAAGGCTATAGAGGCACTCTTTCTTTCTCATTTGCACGCTAACATCGTTTTGGTGCCCCCACTGAGGAGCAAGTCCTCCCATGCTCCAAGTCTTGTGAAATATGTCTATTCTACAGGCAGTGAATGTAAAGGGGATGTGGGTCCTTATGGACAACCGCCTATGTATGTGCAAATTGTGGATAGCATTTGAGGTGGTCGTACAATTAGATTGTAACCTTTGGAGGGTCGTGAGTTTCTTTTGTTGGAATTAGGGTTGCAAGAAAACACGCACAACTTGGAGAAGATGAAGGAAGCTCAAGTCACACAATGGAGAGTGTATTACTTAGTGTGCAATGGAAAGATAGATAGCCCTCGAGTGATGGGCGTATATACAATGCACGGGGGGAAAAACCTCCTAAAGAGGTAAAAAATGCCCCGGTAGTCCTAGTGTGTTCACACACATCACTACCACATGTATATGGTAACAAATCCCCCCTGGAGTGATGCAGTGAACGAGAGCTGGCACATGAGTAAAGGGAAGTGCCAGGCCCTGAGGACATGATCAATCCACAAAGGGGAGTAAGCCCAAAGCTTTGCAGAAAGCTTTGAACTTCTCACAAGACAATGCCTTTGTGAAAAGATCTGCAAGGTTGTCTTGTGTTGGCACATAAGCCTAGCTGACCTCTCTTGCTGCGAGCCTCTCCCTGACATAGTGGTAATGCACCTCAATGTGCTTTGTGTGAGCATGAAAAACTGGGTTCCTCGTAACTGCCAATGTGCTCTGACTGTCAGTGTAGATAGTGTTGGCAGTGTCATCTCCAACACGCAAATCAGCCATAAGGCGTCTGAGCCATACACATTCAACCGTAGCTGTGAAGACTTCCATGTACTCACCCTCACAACTCGAAGTGGCCATAGTAGGTTGCTTCTTGCTCAACCATGATATACATGAACTGCCAAGCATGAAACAAAAACCACTTGTGGACACTCACGTGTCCAAACAACCAACCCAATCTGAGTCCAAAAAAGCATGTAAGTCTGGTGGCAACGATCCTCCCTTGGGATAAAACAAGCCAAGATGTAAAGTGCCACTCAAGTAGCGGAAAACCCTCTTGACAGCCTGCCAATTCTTAGACCCTGGGCTGTGCATGATTCTGCTAACCTGTGAGACTGCAAACTGAATATCCAACCTCGTGTTGCATACATAAATGAGGCAGCCAACAATAGTTTGGTAAAGAGTGACATCAACAGGATCACAAGCATCATGTAGACTCAATTTTAAACATGTTTCCATGGGAGTGGCAATAGGTTGCAATCCTCAAGTCCAAACTTACATAGCAATGTATCCATGTAACTTTTCTAACACAAGGCAATACCACCATCACACTGCTTAAATTGTATACCCAAGTAATGATGCAACATCCCCATATCCTTCATCTTGAAAGTAGCATTCAAATCAGTCTTAAATCAGCAATATGTCTCTCATTTGGTCTAGTGATCAGCAAATCATCTACAAAAAGAACCACAATGAGAAGTACATCACCCTCACGCTTTACATACAATGTGCTTTCTATTGGGCTGTTATAAAATCCTCGTTTGACCAAATGAGTGTCAGCTTTCTCATACCAAGCACGAGAAGATTGCTTCAACCCATACAAAGCCTTCTTACATCTGCACACCTTATCCTCTTATCCTTTCTTGACAAAACCACGAGGCTGCGTTACATAAACTTCCTCAAATATGTCACCATTCAAGAAAGCAGTAACAATGTCTAATTGATGGCATCCCAACCAAAGTGAGCTGCCAATGCACATAGAAAACGAACAATAGTCATACGACAAGTGAGAGCAAAATTCTCTTCATAATCTATGCCTTTTTGTTGTCCATAACCCTTTGCAACAAGTCAAGCCTTATGGCGATCAATCTCACCATCCGGCTTGCGTTTCAACTTGTAAACCCACATTGTACCAATGACCTTTTTGCCAGGAGGCAAATAACATAAAGTCCATGTGTCACTTTCTATAAGTGCATCATATTCTGATTGCATGGCAGCCATCCAATTTTTTGAATTCTGTGCTTCATCAAATGATAGAGGTTCCTCAACATCATGTAAGCTAGACACATCCAAACCATAACAATTTGATGCATAAGATGCATGGCCAAAGCCTGAACGAGTACGACTAGACAAAGGTGCATCCAATTTACTATCACACAATGTATGCACCAGCCATTTTGGCATACCTCTAGCCTGCTCATTTTCAGACCTTTCCTCATCAAGTACATCACATACATCTGCATCAGTAATAGGTTGATCTGTAACATTTTCAAAAACCCCCATATGTTGTACATTTACCTCATTGGAATTTACATTCGAACTTTGACCACTAAAAAGAGGCAACAAAGTGTCATGTCATAATAATCAATATCTAATTCTCCTAAATGATTTTCTCATGTTAAACTGATCATTTAATATGGGGAAGTGCCAGGGGAGAAAAAGCTAGAATATTGGTTAAGTTAGTAGACCGGCCACAGTAGGGATCCAAAAGAGGGAAAATAGGGATCCAAAGGGGGGGGGGGCATCTGCAAAAGAGCTATGTGCAACAATGGGCTTAAAAGATCTTAAGATTCAGCCCATTAAGACTTCCAAAATGCTAAGGTTCCAAACTTCAAAGGTTGTGTCCAAAGGTCAACTTTACGGAAAATTGGATGCTTTGTGTGTGTCCCAAAAGTCTTTGTCAAGCCCTACATAGGAGGAGGTGAGACCAAGAAGTAGGGGATGAGAGAGAAACTGATACACAAACACACAAGCTCGCTTTGTACACAAGGGGAAAGAGGGACAGATGTCAACTCCCTAGCCCATATTCCCACAAGGTGTACTCAAATCCTATTGGATGGCCTTGGAGGTGGACCAATGAGAAGTAGGCTAGAGTAAATCTAGTTTAATTAATTTAAAAACACTTGATAAAAGAACCAATAAGAGTTAAGCTCTCTAGAAGACTATTGGACAGTCTCCCAAGGGACCAATGAGCATTCAGCAACCCAATGGCTTTCCTGATTCCTATTGGCCAGGAGGCAAAGGGGTCCAATGAGAGTTTAGTTGAATTATTAAATTACCTAAAGCTCTCATGAACGGGGAAAGGGGTACACATGTCAGAAGGCTATCACTTATGCTGCTTAATTGTCATTGGCTAAGCCTGGGGAGGTCCAATAGGATGCTAGCAAGAGTAATTAGCAAGGGGGGTCGACCAAGAGAGAGAGAGGGGGCTGATTTTTGCAAGGAATTATTGACACACACACTCACGCAATCAATGTGTGGAGCAAGAAGACTCTCTCTCTCCTTCTCAAGCTTTAATGGAAATCTTATCTCCTACTCGAAGCTTGTGAGAAGGGAGGCCTACACCAACAACTCTTGGCTTTGTGATGAAAATCCAACCAAGAGCCAAGCTTCAATGCATGCTCATCTCCTCTACCATGCTAATTACTAAGCTATCTAATTTCTCTCTCTTTTGAAGTATTGTTCATGCTATCTAATTAGGTGTTATGCTTTTTGTTGCTTTCTCCACCCAAGCACTCTTGTTAATCTCATTAGGAATCTATTCTAATGAAATGCTCACTATGTTCATGCTATTTTCCGCTACACACAAGTTACTAGGCCATTAAATGTTACATTGGTATCAGAGCACAAGGTTTCTCTTTTCTTGCTCAAGAAGGGAGGTCCTCAAGCTAGCTATAAATGGTTGGTACTATTAATTGCATGTGAGTAAGTAGAATAGGGATTTTTCAGCCTTGCAGTGCGCCTGCCTTTGTGCAGTTAACGGGGCATCACCGTCGAGAGCTATGTTCTTAATAGTGAAGTCCTACGGGGCTTGCCTACGGCTTAACCACTATTGAGCTATTAGAAGCTTGACAGGAGCTGGTGTTGTTTTAGTGTTGAACGACCCTCTCTTCTATTCCTTGCAATTAATGGTATTTGAGCCACGGATACAGTAGCTTGAGTGCTTTTTCTAAAGGGGTAAAGAGGAGTAGCAACTAGGGCTTGAAGTGCCAAAGTACACCTAAAAATTTTACACCTAAAAGTTGTTAGAATGGCTGACAATAGTAGAGAGAGTGAAATTAATGTTGATAACTTTGATGTTGCTAATGAGCAAGCTACTAATGATGCCCCGATGCTTGTTAACTATCTTATTTCTAGGCTTCAACAAGCTATGGGCAATCCATCCCTCCAAAGTGAAGTGCAACGACAGCTCTATGCTCATGGGATTCTCCAAGTTCCCCACCATGTTGACACCTAGGAAGCCTCCTTGCGAGACTTCCAAAAGATGTCTCTCTCCGATTCGGGAAGAAGAAGAGTATCCCTATGAAGGGCTCAAAAATTTGCTCCTTGATGATGCATCTCCTTCTCAAAGGAGAACTCAAGAGCCTCCACCAAAGGAACGAGAAAGAAGTGAGTCTCCCGCCACCTCGGCGGAGATGGCTCCACGAAGACGGCGGGCTAAACATTCTCCATCACCTCCAAAACGGAGAAGACCATTGCATACTTCTCCACACCATACTTCAAAGAGGGATGACAAAAAGCAAGAGAAGAAAAAGGCAAGAAAGAGGACACCCTCTTCTCCATCTTCTTCATCCTCTTCCTCTTATGAAAGTGATGGTCAAGACAACAAAGATCAAGGCAAGAAAAAGGCGAGAAAGAGGTCACCCTCTTCTCCATCTTCCTCAAATTCTTCATCTTCTGAAGAAAGTGATGGTGCAACCTTTGAACCATCAAAAAGAAGAGGCCATAGGAAATCCTATGCCGCGTGGAAGAGGTCATCCAAGCTCAAGAAATTCAAAGAGGGAGGGAAGAGCATCTCTTTCCTTACCTATGATGGCACTTTTGGTGCTACGGACAAAGTCTTAGCCTTTATCCAACAATTCGATGTGGCATTTGGAGATGAGGGCTTCAAGGAGTCCTCTAAGCTACGCCATGTAGCTATGCACTTTCAAAAGTCCGCCAGACAATGGTGGTCTAGCCTACGGGCCATCGGTGAAGCTCCACGAACATGGAAAGCTTTAAGAGATTCCATTATGAAGCAGTTTTTGGCCACTGATGCCAAAGACAAAGTACTCACCGAATGGCAAAGCTTAAAGCTCTCTCCCTATGAATCCATCCACAAATATGTAGACAAGTTTTGGGACCTACAACTCAAAGCCATTGTCTTCAAAAAGTTGGATTTTGGAGAGAAAAAGCAACAATTTTGCGCGGGCTTAACCAAAGAAATGGCGGAGTATGTCAACTCCCAAAGGCCACGCACCATATCGGTGGTAATACATCATACTATGGTGGCCTCTCGAATCAATTTCCAAACAGGGGCTAAGAGGAATTCTAAGCCCCCTGAAAACAAGGGTTCCAATGAGCCTAAGGGGAAGGACAATGTCCAAAAGTTTCCTAAGGGCAACTCCAACAAAGCTAAAGAGAAGGGAGTTTATAAAGGCAAAAATAAACTCTCTCCTGAAGAGCTTGAGCGTTATCGCAAGAATAACCGATGTTTCAAGTGCGGCAAACAAGGGCATGCGTATCGCGCTTGTCCCCAAAAGAACAACCGCCATGATCCTCCTAGAGCTACCTTGGTCGAAATCCAAGAGGAGGAAACTCACCACAAAGGATCTCCTCTATGCCATGCTTGGGGAAAGGTAAGAGAAAAGGATGCTTTTTTTCTCTTTGACCAAGGTTCTACTCACAATTTTATATCTATAGAGTTGGCCACCAAGCTAGGCATACAAGCCTACGAGATGGGAGATGTCCTACCCGGAGACGGTACTTTCAAGGGGCAAGAAGCTTCAGTCACTCCCTTAGTCGGGAAATTGAGGCTCCATGTCCAAAGCTATGTGGACAAAGAGGACTTCTTTATCTCTCCTCTCAAGCATAAGGATGTAATCCTAGGGGCACCATGGTTTAATCGCATGGCTGCCAATGTTAAATTCCCTGAAAGGAGAATCTCCTTTAAGTTCAGGAAAAAAGATATGTATATAGATGCTAAGGAAATGGGTAACACTATACCCATTTTACATACACAAGCTTTCAACAAGTCAATAAAGAGCTCTATTTCCGTGTACATGATTTTTGTTAAAGATTCTCAAAATGAACCTAATGTTTTAGCAAAAGAAAATGTACACAATCAAAAGGAATTAGAGTTATCCAATTTTCTCAAGGGGTTTCAAGATGTCTTTATTGACGACATCCCTTTTGAGCTACCTCCTAAACGAGGTAATGATGACCATGCAATTGAACTTCTTCCAGGAAGTTCACCGCCTAACAAACCTCCTTATAGAGTATCTCAAGCTCAACAAGAGGAGATTATGCGGCAAGTGCATGAGTTAGTTGAGAAGGGCATGGTTAGGCCTAGCTCATCTCCATTTTGTTCTCCTATGCTACTAGTGCAAAAGAAAGACGGCACATATCGTATGTGTGTCGACTATGGAGCACTAAATAGGATCACTATCCAAAATAGGTTTCCTGTTCCACAGGTAGAAGACATGTTCGATAAGCTACAAGGGTCCACCTACTTCAGTAGGATTGACCTAAAAAGTGGCTATCATCAAATAAGGATAGTTGATCAAGACATTGTAAAGACCGCATTTTGCACTACGTTTAGTCTTTATGAATACATTGTCATGCCTTTTGGCTTGACCAATGCACCAGTCACATTCAACCGCTTGATGGAGAAGCTATTCAGGCCTCACCGAACCTTTACAGGAGTGTTCTTTGATGATATCATTGTCTACTCTAATTCATTAGATGAACACAAGCGATGCCTCCAGGTAATATTTCAAGTTCTAAGAGAGAAAAAACTTTATGTTAATCGAAAGAAAAGTGATTTTTTCTTACAAGAGATTCAGTAGTTAGGTCACATTATCTCTCAACATGGCATCCAAATGGATCCATCAAAGTTAGAGGTAATAAAAGGATGGCCTAAACCAAGGAATCTTCATGAGTTAAGAAGCTTTATAGGTATGTGTGCATACTATAGACGCTTCATAGAAAAGTTCTCACTAATAGTAGGACCATTACATGACCTAACAAAGAAAAACGTTAGGTACACATGGTCTGCCAAGGAGAACAATGCTTTAAAAAAGCTTAAAGAAAAGCTTATCTCTCAACCTGTACTTACACTACCGGATCTCTCAAAGCCATTTGAGGTTCAATGTGATGCTTGTGGTGATTTCCTTGGAGCTGTTTTGCTTCAAGAAGGGCACGCCATAGGCTATGAAAGTCAAAGGCTCGACCCTGTTGAGAAAACTTTAAGAATATATGAAAAGGAACTCCTTGCAGTTCTACATGCCTTAGACTCATGGAAGCACTATTTATTGGGGACTCCTTTCATTCTGCGAACGGATCACCAAAGTCTTAAGTACTTCATGACGCAGAACAAGCTCTCCGACAAACAAATGAGGTGGGCAAATTTCCTTTCGCAATTTCATTTTCATATTGCTCACATTGCTGGCAAGCATAATCAAGTAACCGATGCACTCTCAAGACGGCCGAGAGTGAATGCGGTTTCCATAGCAACTCACAATGATCTATCTTCTATGATAGATGAGTATGCTATTGATCCCGATTTTAGAGATGTGATTTCAGCCCTTGCACTAGGGAAGAAAGAAGAACCATTTACTTTACAAGATGGTTATCTTCTCTACGGCAATAGACTATGCGTTACTAGCTCACTACGTGAGAAAGTAATGTATGAATCTCATGCTCCTCCTCATGCGGGGCATAGAGGGATTCAGTCTACCCTAAAGGGAATTGAAACATATTTCTATTCGCCTACCATGAAACATACAAGAGTATGTTTCTAAATGTGTGGTATGCCAAAAGACAAAATTTGATAGAGGGAAGCAACCTGGATTGCTTCAACCCTTGCCAATCCCTAATTCACCATGGGAGAGCATATCCATGGATTTTATCTTTGGATTGCCTAAGTCTATCCATGGGAATACAAGAATATGGACGATAGTAGATAGGTTCAGTAAACAAGCTCATTTTATACCTATCAAAAAGACTATCAAAGCCCATCAAATGGCAACCCTCTTCATTTCACAAAGTTTCAAGTACCATGGCTTGCCAATGTCCATAGTGTCACATAGAGATCCTAGAATGACCATTAATTTTTGGAAGGGTTTTTTTGAGAATTTAGGAACAAGGCTAAACTTCTCTTCGGCCTATCACCCGCAAACGGATGGCCAAAGTGAAATAGCTAACCTAAAAATTCTCGATCTACTAAAAGCCTATGTAACGGAAGTAGATCAAAGATCCCAATGGGAGAAGTAATTACCCTTAGTGGAGTATGCCTACAATAACAATGTACATACTTCCACGGGAAAAGCACCTTTTGAGGTAATTGAGGGAAGATCTAAAAGTCCCTTGCTACTTAAGGTACACGGGAAGATCTTCGTTGCAGATGAGTATAACCGAGACCTACAAGAATCTTTCCAAAAGATTAAGGATGCTATCTCTATCTCATAGCAAAGGAAAAAGGCTGATGCTGACAAGCACAAAAGAGCCCAAGCCTTTAAAGAAAATGATTGGGTCTTCTCAAATTTCCCAAGGCTCGATTAAGGCACACGACGGGCAAGAATCCTACGGGACACCAAAAGTACTATGCTAAGTTAGCAAAAAGGTACTATGGTCCCTTCCAGATTCTTAGGCCAATCAATGAGATGGCCTATCAACTCAAGTTGCCCAACCATTGGCTCATACACAATGCTTTCCATGTGAGCCCACTAAATCCTTACAAAGGAGGGCCACCTCAAGAACCAACTATTGCAGACCCACCGGAGATCGAGGACCAAGAAGAGGTGTTGCAGCCCAAGTCCATTCTCCAACATGAAGACAAGGTACTAAGAGGTGGTAATACTATCCAACGATATCTTATTAAGTTTAAGAATTATCCTTTTGAAGGTGCTAGATGGATGCAAGGCATACAATTAAAGGATAACCGAAACCTTGTCAATGCTTACAATGCTTCCCTGGAGTAAGCAAATGTACAAATGTTTAAAATGAACAAAGTTCTTGTCTTATAAGACTCTCTTTTTCTTTATTGTGCACAAAAATGTAGTATGCATGCTTAGATCAAGTTTGCGGAGACGACGTCTCCCGAACACCAAGTAGAGCTTGTCACTCTACTATGGAAGATTGATAGGACTAATTGCAAACATGCTTGCAGCAGCCTCAGCCTCTCAAGCGCCAAATGGACTAGTCATCCATTCTGGAACGATGTCGTAGGTTAACATAGGGATCCTCTACCCGCTAAGAAAAAGGACTCATGAATATGCTTTATCTTCTCTACACCATAGTCGAGGACGACTATGATTTCAAGAGAGAGGTAATGTCATAATAATCAATATCTAATTCTCCTAAATGATTTTCTCATGTTAAACTGATCATTTAATATGGGGAAGTGCCAGGGGAGAAAAGGCTAGAATATTGGTTAAGTTAGCAGACCGGCCACAGTAGGGATCCAAAGGGGGGGGGGCATTTGCAAAAGAGCTATGTGCAACAATGGGCTTAAAAGACCTTAAAGGTTCAACCCATTAAGACTTCCAAAATGCTAAGGTTCCAAACTTCAAAGGTTGTGTCCAAATGGTCAACTTTAGGGAAAATTTGATGCTTTGGGTGTGTTCCAAAAGTCTTTTTCAAGCCCTACATAGGAGGGGGCAAGCCCAAGAAGTAGGGGATGAGAGAGAAACTCATACACGCACACACAAGATCCCTTTGTACACAAGGGGAAAGAGGGACACATGTCAGCTCCCTAGCCCATATGCCCACAAGGTGTACTCAAATCCTATTGGATGGGCTTGGAGATGGACCAATGAGAATTAGGCTAGAGTAAATCTAGTTTAATTAATTTAAAAGCACTTAATAAAATAATTAATAAGAATTAAGCTCTCTAGAAGACTATTGGACAGTCTCCCAAGGGGACCAATGAGCATTCAGCAGTCCAATGGCTTGCCTGATTCCTATTGGCCAGGAGACAAAAGGGTCCAATGAGAGTTTAGTTGAATTATTAAATTACCTAAAGCTCTCACAAAAGGGGAAAGGGGGACACATGTCAGAAGGCCATCACTTATGCTGCTTAATTGTCATTGGCTAAGCCTAGGGAGGTCCAATAGGATGCTAGCAACAGTAATTAGCAAGGGGGGTCGACCAAGAGAGAGAGGGGGCTGATTTTTGCAAGGCATTATTGACACACACACTCACATAATCAATGTGTGGAGCAAGAAGACTCTCTCTCTCCTTCTCAAGCTTTAATGGAAATCTTATCTCCTACTCGAAGCTTGTGAGAAGGGAGGCCTACACCAACAACTCTTGGTTTTGTGATGAAAACCCAACCAAGAGCCAAGCTTCAATGCATGCTCATCTCCTCTACCATGCTAATTACTAAGCTAATCTATGCTAATATGAGTGATTATGTGAGGAGATGTACATCTTTCTCGTAAGAATACTCCTTCCTCTTAGTCTACTCTCATACCCCGCTAGCTCTCACCATCTTGGAAGGTGTGTGAGGTCTTGGATTTGAGACCGTAAGGGATTGATGTTGTGTTTGATAAGTGTTTTGCGTAGTGCATGAAGTTTCCATCTTCATTGCACTCGCTAGTATTGAAGGAACACAAGAAACTGTATTGTAAAATGTCTCTCTTGATGGGAGAAACCATAATACAAAGCCTTTTGGAGGGGGGACCGGCTCAATGCAAATCTGGTCCTCAATTGTTGTCAATTGCTTAATTTCTCTGTCTTTTGAAGTATTGTTCTTGCTATTTAACTAGGTGTTATGCTTTTTGTTGCTTTCTCCACCCAAGCACTCTTGTTAATCTCATTAAAAATCTATTCTAATGAAATGCTCACTATGTTCATGCTATTTTCCGCTACACACAAGTTACTAGGCCATTAAATGTTACATGTCATAAAAATCCTGTGAGCTTACATTACTGTGTCTAGTACGTGATAGCAAGGCTAAACAGAATCCTCCACAAACACTACATCCCGTGAAACCAGAATACGCTTTGTTTGCGGATGATACAACCTGTAACCTTTGCTTTTTTCAACACTATAACCAACAAAAATACATTTTACAGCCTTATCATCCAATTTGCGATATGTTTGTGGCACCAAAGCGTATGCCAAACAGCCAAAAACACGCATGTGCTCAATAAAAGGCTTTCTATCATGCCATGCTTCATATGGAGTAATAGACTGCAAAGCTTTTGTAGGACACATATTAAGTACATAAGTGGCACACATGATGGCCTCAAGCCAAAAAGAATGTGGCAAAGCTTGACTTTTGACCATACATCATGCCATTTCCGTAAGTGACCTATTTTTCCTCTCAGCTACACCATTTTGCTGAGGTATACAAGGCACTGTACATTGGTGTTTTATCCCACGACTAGCTAGAAATGCATTAAATCCATGAGACATATACTCCCCCCCTTGATCGAAACGGAGGGTGCCCATAGTACATTTCAAGACATTTTCAGCCATAGCCAGAAATTGTTTGAAGCACATAAAAACTTCAGACTTCACTTTAAGTGGAAATCCCATGCATGCCTGGAGTAATCAGCAATGAAAGTCACAAAGTACAGGTAATTGCCCAAGGATAGAGTTTGCATGGACCCACAAACATCACTATGCACAAGCTGCAACCTGCATGTGGCCCTAACTGAACCATCCTTTGGAAACTTAGAACGTTGCATTTTACCCAAAATACAGCCTTCACAAACATGTTTGACAGGTGCTTCAAGAGGCGGCAAAGAAGCAACCATATCAGATTTTTACAAACGCAGCAAACTCGAAAAATCTCCTTTCACAGAAGACCCAACAATGGCTGCATTTGTAGTGGAACTAGCATTTTCAGTGGAACCACCCTCTTTCTTCTTAGCCTCTTTGGCCTTCAACTTAGGACACTGCGTGCTCAAGTGATCATTAGCTTTACAATAACGGCAACGCGTCTTCTTTTTGCCCTTATCACCAGAATTTCCAGACGAATTGTTGACAGCAGAAGCATTAGGAACAGAAGTTTTTCCACTTGCAGGCAGAACCATACGAAGTGGTTGCATTGCTGTTACCACCCTTTCTTTGAGAAGCAATAAAAGCCTGTTCAATTGCACGCTGCCTAGTCATGTTTTTCCTGGAAAGTGACTCTTGCAATAGCAATGTGCATAATGCATCAAACTTGACAACTTCAGGATTTCCTTGGGTCATAAGTCTCCAAGTACTAGCAAAATTCTGGTAAGAATTTGGTAAGGCATCAAGAACAGTCTGCACAAGGGAACTGTCTGAAATGACTTCACCTACAGAAATAAGCTGCTCATTGATATCCTTAACACCAGCAAGGAAAATGTCCATATCATCTTCCTCATGCATAATCTTCAACTCCAGCTCTTTACACAGCAATGCAATTTTAGCCTCATTGCGACTTGCATAAAGACCAGCCAGAATATCCCAAGCCTGTTTTGCAGATTTCACTGAACAAATGTGAGGAGTAATGGTGCGCTTCACAGACAACACAATCAATGCATGAGCCTATGCATCCTTTACATCCCAACGAGCTTGTTTTGCCGTAGGAAATTCAACTCTAATAGCAGCAATCCTTGCAGCAGCAAGACCTGCAACATCCTCAACGTTGCCTACATCCTCAGAACCACGACGCACATCAATGGCCTACACAATATTCCACATGCCCTTTGACACAAGAACATGTTGCATCATGTAAGCCCACATAGGGTAATTGTCCCCATCCAATCTGTCCTCAGCAACAAACATCTTGAACACATTTGTGTTGTTGTCAACCATGGAAAATGCATGCACCTGATGTGAAAACTGCCCGAAATGAGGAGTAACTAAGTGAGACCAGCACATGCTATACAACACAACCCGCAGTAGACTGTATGGGACTTGTTATGCAGTATTTGGCAGTGACAAAAATTGTGCGCGTATGTCGCACGTGTCAATGCAAGGAACTTGCCGATACACCGCGTGCAAGCCACAAATGGCTCCAAGCACACAAAAAGCCTAAACTGGTAAGCTCAAAGATGACGATGGTGTGTCACTCACCGCTCTACGCTTGCTTCGTGGAGGATTCCTCGCCGCGAAGAAGAGGGAGACGCCGCTACGCCACGCTCAACCGCCTCGCCACCGTCGTGCCGCCGCAATTCTCTCTCTCTCTCTCTCTCTCTCTCTCTCTCTCTCTCTCTCTCTCTCTCTCTCTCTCTCTCTCTCTCTCTCTCTCTCTCTCTCTCTCTCTCTCTCTCTCTCACGCATACACACACACAAGGAGATGAAGAAGAAGAAGATGGAGATGGAGCAAGAGCACTCTTCAATTGCACGAATGAGTGAATTTTAGGTTTAGTTGACTTTTATATGATCTCGCCCCATTCACACTTGGGCGCCCACACTTAGCCAATCTTACCCAAACGTTATACGTTCCAGTTTTAGAGTGCGCCTCTCATCGGCGATCACTCTTACCCTTTCCCTATAGGACCGACAAGCCTGATACCTGACTCTACCAACTAAATAATTCAATGTCCGTCATAGGTGATATGGTGTCCGTGAGCCGTGAGGGTTAACATGCCCCCCTTTCTGATGTAGATTTCGTCCTCTGAAGCTATTGAGTTTAAGCTCGTTCATCGAGGTGGAAGAGCATTTGAGATGAATGTCCTTAGCTTTCTTCAGTCCCTACAAAATCAAACAACATTGGCACAGTAATTGCATTCTCATAAGCATTTAAAAAGCATATGCAGTTGTAGGCAAACAATGTGATTTGTAACAGAATTTTAAACCATTTGTCAGCAATAAACATTAAATTGCAATATAATCAAATGCATAAACAGATGTAAAGGTAAAAAATTAAACAAGTCTGGGGTCGCTAATTTAACGGTCGAAAGGCACTAGAGATCGACTATTAATACCATGGCTAAGCTTCTTAATTTTCTCTGGTCAATTAAGTTGTTTAATCGCGAGAGCCAAGTATTTCATGTTCGAGGGCTGGCTATACCTAGAAGACCTTGTAGTTAAGATATGATAAAAAGAATTGCTCATGAAATCATCGCCTGACTTATTTACTTTTCTTTGACCCCCCAAAGTCTTTTCACAGTGATTCAATTTTGATGTGTGTGCTTATTTTGTATGCCTTGGGTTTTTTGCTTTTCAAGGAAAAGCGCCCACACTGGGAACCTCTAGGGCTTTAGTACCATAGGCGATACATGTGAGTGAAGTACCAATTCAAACTGAGATTTCTCTTCCAGCTTAAGATTTTACATTGTGGCACTTTGATTTGTTTTTGTTTGTTCATTTTTAGAATTTTAATTTTGTAACTTTTGGGGGGTCATATAACACTGTTACACCACCCCAGGCTCATCACACTAGTAAACTCCCTTTATAATACTTAAGCTAAAGGTCAATAGGGACTAAGCCCATTAGAAAGCCCTGGTACATTTCACACAATGCTGCATACATCGGATTAAGAACCTAAGTAACCATTAATTATTAGAAAGGCATTCCCCATGGTATCAAGAGAAGATCTCTAACACCTAACTTGGTCAAATTAGCTTAGTCAGACTGCTTGATTTTTAAACCTAGACAAGTGATTATGACAAAAATTACATTGAATTTAATGTTTGATACTAAACAAAGGCACTGAATATTATGCTACCAATCACAATCAAAGCAGACAAACATGGACGCAAAAAAAAAAGGGGGCAATGCTAATGGACAAGAAACACCTGTTTGCATTGATAATTGCACTTGATTTGAAGAGTGAGTCGAGATAAAGATTCCATGAAGGTCCAGATCCTAAAAACAGCAACACGCTCCTGTACACACTAGGAAACACAAAGAATACCTCTGGGAGGCACATCAATGGGTAAAGGTACCAACACTTATTGAACACAACAAAAAATATAAGGAACCCTAACCTAATTATTTGCACTCCCCCTAGAGAGTCAAGGGAATAGGATATTGTAGAGATTGGGGGGAAACCCTAAGGCTAAACCCCTATCCTCGTCGTCGAGATAAACAAAGTCATCATCCATGAGACGATATGTGCCATCCGTGTAGTCATGTAAATCTTCTTCTTCATCATAGGTACCCATGTTCACTAAGAAGGTCACTAGACGCCTATAGTCATCTTGGTCAAAAGGGTAGACTTCTGCAATGGGAGAAACGCTCTCTACTAAGTATGGATCAGTCGTGGTCAAGAGACATATCAGCCACTCTAACTCCTCAAAATTCCTCTCACATGCTAGGGTACCTACCAAATCCCATTCACATGCAAGCACCGGAAAGACCATGTGAAACATTTGTGAAAAGTAACAAGATACCTCTCACCCAAGGCAGGAGTGGATGACTCTAACGTATTATCCATATCTGTACACGCAAATAGATGATGGTTAGAGTGCAAATATTACAAGGGTCGTGTTCTTGTGCATAATGTGTTTTTATGATTTTGTGTTATGGCTCTTGCTCTTTTACTTTTTTATCTTGTTTTTGTGAGTATAAGGCATTATATATACATTCCCTAAGATTGGAGATTAAGAGGTCAGGGAGGAAGGTTGAAAGGAAAGCAAGTGAATGATGGATGTCAGCAAACACTCCCCCCCTCCTTGGGTAGATCATACCTTTTGGAATGATGTCATCACCTTTTGAAACCAATTGTTCCAAGTTGTTATGGGTGAAGGATTTAACCAATAGTTTTCGACCGCCCTATGCATTTCATCTAGTTGCAAGGGTGGTAAGGTACTCTCCCATGATTTTATTTGCAACATTGTTGTAGGTGGTGAACTTACAACGGGAGGTGAAAAGTCTTTCTTGCTTGTATGGATATGTACAATGGTAGGTGGAGGTTGTGTCGAAGCTTCTATTTCCGTAAAGGAACTACATGAAGAGCAAGAAGCTTCATTTGATTTCCCTGTTCCTGAGCTAGGTGGAACAAATCGTTCTTTCTTCGGTACTCAAACTAGCTCTGGAGCGGGTGTGTAGCATTCCATGATTTTTTCCTTTTCGCGATCTTCAATTCATTTTGGAGCCACAGGATTGAGCTCACATGGGCCCGGTGACAAGTAAGAGCACAATTTACGTTTTGGCACCCATATTTGATCATTTCCTTCATAGTACCCTTGGGCATCCAATAGTTTTTTAGGAATCCAACGCAACATTTCTTTACATTTCTTGGGGCGAATGGGACGTCTCTTACTAGTCTCCTGCCTTTTAGCACTGGCTATGGTCGCTAAAGGAGCTTTAGGGACCCACTTGTATGTTTTGTTTGTTATATTGGGATGGGTCTTGTGTGTCTCAAGCTTTATTTCAACTACATCAGTTGAATCTCTAGAGACTTGGGCTATGGGGACATATGGTTCAACCTCTTGGACATGCAATGTTTTGGGTTTTATTTCCTTAAGTGGCAATATCTCAGGGAGTGTGGCTTGAGTGGCAGGGATAAGAGTTGGTTTCTGTGTTTCGACACCCCCTGTCCCCCAATCAATAGTGCATTTGGTGGCTATCATCCACGTTCGTCCTAGATTTATATTACCCTCCATAGTTCCAACAGGCATGACCAAAAAGTCTTGAGCTACAAACCCATTGTCATAACTGACAGAAGTGTGCCAGATTCCAAAAACCGAAGTTTTTTTCTTGTTGACACCCTTGACTTGGATAATACTCTCAGATAGAGGTGACTTCCCCAACTGACACCACACCCCATATGATAGCAGATTATATTTAGCACCCGTGTCCAATAAGGCGTTATATAGCACTATTCCATAGGTGTTGTTTAGCTCAATAGGGTATCGTAGAGGTGTGTCAGAGTCCAACTAATCCTCGTCGGTTGCAACGTGGAATGCATGTGTGACTCCAAGGTTTGCCTCTCATTTTCGTCTTATACGTTGTTGTCGCTCCTTAGTCTCAGCTTGAGCTTGTATCTTCTTTAATTCTATTTGTGCCTTGGCTGCCTTTTTTGTATGGATGGCACGCAGCTCCTCCTTGCTTAAAGGATCATAGTATCTTTTAAATTTGCTCCAATTGAGGAATCCAATGGTTTCAACTCCATCAAGAGTCTCCACACGAATGGTTCCTTGTGGGGTGATCTCACATACTCTATATGGTCCTTTTTTCGCATATTTCAACTTTTTCTTTTCGTTACGCACTCCATACATAAGGACTTTATCACCAACATTGATATCTTTGTTCTTTAGATGACGGTCAAATCATTTTTTTCTCCTATCTTTCTCCACAAGTGCATTTTGTACAGCTAATTGCCTCTCTTCATCTAGCCTTCCAAGGATATATAATCGCTCAACTAAAGGGTTACCATCCCAACCTTCTTGAGAAGCTACTCGAAGACTAGGAACGACAAACTCCCATGGCATAACCGCTTCTTGGCCATCACCATCTTAAATGGTGTGCAGTTAATGGCAACTTTGTACGCAGTACGATAAGCCCATAGAGCTGATGTAAGCTTTAAATCCCAATTTGTGCGATGAGCTTCCACCGTTTTGGTCAAGATAGAGATTAAGGTCTTATTGGTGCTCTCAGCTTGGCCATTTGCTTGTGGATAATAAGGTATGGACTTATGGTGAGCTATCATAAAGTTGGTAGTGAGTTCTTTTATTACTCCATTTATAAAATGAGTATCATTGTCACTAACAATCTCAAAGGGACAACCAAATCTTGTAATAATGTTCTCAAAGAGAAACTTGGTAGTTGAATTTGCATCGGCCTTACGTGTCACCCTGGCTTCCGCCCACTTTGTCACATAGTCAATGGCAACGATAATATATCGAGATTGAGTGCTACGAGCTACCGGACTAATTGGGCCTACAAAGTCCAAACCCCATTTTTCAAATGGTTGAGTCACTTTAATAGGGTGTAAGGACATCCTATCCTTTCGTTATGTGATCTTGTAACGTTGGCATTCATCACATCCTTTTGCAAAAAGTGATGCGTCCTTGAATAAGGTAGGCCACCAATGTCCTGATTGCAACACCTTTCTAGCTGTTAGTTCCCCTGAGAAATGTCCGCCGGCTATACCCATGTGGGCTTCTTGCAGTATGTATAAATACTCATCCTCACGGGCACAACGTCTAAGAATATCATCCTTCCCTAGCCTATAGAGAGTTCCTGCAATGAGAGAGTAAGGTTCACATTCTTTTAACAGTTTTCGAGCTATGTCTTTACGAAGCCCTTTGGGTGGAAAACCATTAACTAAAAAGTTCACAATCTTCTCACTCCATTCAGGTATGGTTTCTACTAGGAATAGAGAAGTATCGGGCAAATCATCATCAACTCCAGTAGGTGCTTCACCATTGGGTATGCGAGACAAATGATCAGCCATGACATGACTTTTACCAGGTCTCACCACAACGGTAAAATCAAACTCAAGGAGAATTAACAACCATCGTGTAATTCTTCCCATGGAACAAGGTTTATTTACTAGATACAACAAGGCTTGATGATCAACATAGAACACAAACTTGTTGGCCAGAAGGTAGTAGCAAAATTTCTTCACTGCATAAATCATACCTAAACCTTGGCATCATTCAATTGACGACTTGCAAAGCTAATGGGGTAGTCCAGTTTATGTTCTCCTAGTTGAGCTAGAACACACCCAATAGTAAAGTTTGATGCATCAATATGCACATGGAAAATTACATTCCAATCGGGCACTCGTAGAATAGGAGCGGTAGTCAAGGTCTTTTTCAATGACTCATAAGCATGGTCACACTCCTCAGTCCATTGCAACTCAATAAGAAGCTTGTACAAAGGACGAGCTATCTCGGCAAAGTTTAAAATAAACCGTTGGTAATAACCAACATGGCCCATGAACCTTTGAACTCCTTTATAGTTTGTAGGCGGTGGCAATTCAGCAATGGCTTTAATTTTGCTCCCATCTGTGGCAATCCCATTTTTGGAAACTATATGCCCTAAAATGACTCCATGTTTAACCCAAAATTGGAATTTGAAAGGGTTTAAGGAGATGCGATACAATCTACACTTCTCAAACACTTTTCGTAAGCATGATAGATGTTCTTTCCAAGAGGAATAAACACAAAGGTCATCTAAGAAAGCTTCATAAAACTCCCTCAAATATTCTCTAAAAGCAGTGTTTATTAATCTTTGAAAGGTAGCCGGGGCATTGGTTAAGCCAAAAGCCATAACACGAAATGCGAACACTCCAAATTCGGTTATAAAGGCTGTTTTAGCTTGGTCCTCCAACGCAATTGTGATTTGATTGTAGCCAGAGTACCCATCTAAAAAGCTATAAGCTTCCTTCCCTGCAACTCTTTCAAGCACATGTTCTGAATATGGCAAGGGGTAATGGTCCCTCCTAGTGGCGGCATTGACCTTCTTGAGATCCACGCACACTCTGAGTTTCCCATTCTTTTTTGGCACAATCACTATTGGTGACACCCATTCTGAGTGCTCAATAGGGTATATGAATCCGCATTCCACAAGATTTTCAATCTCTTCTTGAACAATTTTTGCATATTTGGGATTCATTGGGTAGGGTCGTTGTTGAACTGGTTTAGCCATGCTATTCATGGGGATTGTGTGTTGCACCATGGAAAGGGAACACCTTTCATATCATGATATGTCAAGTCAAATATATCCCTAAATTCCTTGAGAAGTTCTTTAAGTACACACTCCTCAGTCTCTGTCAGATCTTGGGCAATGAAAACAGGTTTAGACTCTTCTCATGGGTCTGCTAACTCTATTTCCTTAACTATCACTGGACCGTCATAGACTCCAGTGCTCCCATCGATAGGCTTTCTTTGAGCCTTTGTATACACAACCTTACGTTCCTCTGTGGTATAGGATTTGAAATGTTCAGGTGCAGGGTGTAAGTCTGTGGAGTCCTGTTGTTTTGTGGACTGTGATTTCACTTTCGATTCCTTTTGTTGTTGAGCTAACTCTCGATTTTGTCGTCTTCTTACAGTACGGCTCAACTTTGGCTTCTCTGTAGCCTCTAGTTGTGCGATGTCAATGGGTTGTGGACTACACCACATAACGCTTTGAAGGTATTCACCCCATTTATCTACCAACTTCCGATGAGCATCACATGCCCCTATGTAATTAAGCCATTATGCGATAGATTTCTTTTCATTTATTCTAGCACACACATTTGCTCGATATCGTCGCCTCTTATATCTCTTACTCTTCTTGTTTAATTCTCGATTACGGCCGATCTCTAGTGAAGGGTCACTAGATGAATCACTACTTGTGTCTTCTGCTCCCTTGGATAGATTGTCATCTAGGTTACCACTGGGCCCTGAATGGTTTGTCCCCACATTTGCACTAAGATTTAATTCAGATTCTTCGTCCTCATAGTCAATTTCAATTGATGATTCTGACCCCAAATCGTGTGGGCTATAGTCTTGTGAGGCGCTACTGGTTCCAATGCCAGTCAAACTTTCATCTTGTAGATCATCAGAAGCTATATGCATTGCTTCTAGCATATTTAAGGATACAAGTGGTGGTATTTCATCCCCCTCAGGTGTTACCCAGGTCGTCCCCCTATTTCCCCAAGTGTCTATGGTTGCTACTAGGTGGACCCAATCCACATTGTCCGACTCAGTCATCCCAGGTAGTACATCCATATAAGGAGAATCTTCCCCAACATCAGTGTCTGCTTTACACGTGTAACAATACTGTAATGGGGCTGAGTGAACTGTGGTGTCAGATCTATGATCAATTATAAACCTGTTTCCTAGAGGATGTGCTCGATCCGTCACAAGATCCACTCTAATGAGACCGAATCTTGGAACTACAGGTAGACATGGTTTTTAGACCAGTCATGCACCATTTTTGCTTCCCTCATGAAAGGACGTCCTAAGATCATCTCCGATGCCATAGTGTGTTTGCAGAAATCCATAACAATGAAGGTAATCCTTATTTTACGTCCAAAGACCTTGATCTTGAGATCTTCTAGCATCCCAATAGGTTTAACAATAGACCCATTGGCCATCTTCACTACTATGGTTGTGGTTGCAAGGTGAGGTCTTCCCATAGTTTCCCAGCAATTTTTAGTCACAATGCCAACCCTAGCACCACCATCAAGGATTCCCTTCACAGTTAATCCCTTAGTAGTGATTGGTATGGTCGCATTGGATTCATCACCCTCAAAGTATTGTCCCAACTTGTTAACATGTATTTCTATAACAAGGTTCTCATCTAAGTTGGGTTGTGGATCTAAGTGTTCCTCCTCTATTGGCATCTCCCCAGCTCCATACATCTGTGCAAATTGTGATAGCCCAAACTTTAGTTCTCCATTGAGCATTAGGAGAAATATGAACCTTGCATGGGCCTTGTAAAGAATCCTAATTTTTAGGGATTAAGGCTAATGTTGTGTGGGGTTTAGGGGGCAAGGGCATTGAAGAAGGTAATTTTGAGTAGGCTTTTCTAGCCTTTTTTTTAGACAAATGTAAGATGTGGACCTAAAGGGTTACTTTCTCTCTCTAGCTTTTTTTAAAGTGAAGGAAGCATATGGGTGTGTCCACATCAGCAAAAACGTGGGTCGCAAAGAGACAAAATTTGACTTTTTTTAAAAAAAATCATTTTTACTTGTTTCTAACTTAAAACTCCCTCCCAACATATATACATATCCAAAAATCATTTTTTGACCCATTTTTTAACCCACAAGCTTAGAAAGTCCATTTTTTCAAAACTCTTTTCCCCCAAAAAGTAATAAACATTTTGTTCTCTCCTCCTCCTCCCTCGTCCCTCCTCTCTCTCTCTCCCTCTCCTCTCCCTCCCTGTCCCTACCTTCCTCCTCCTCCCCAATCTCTCCCTCCCCCCCCCCTCCCTCCTTCTCTCCTACTATCTTCCTCAACCTCTCTACCCTTCCCCCTCTATCTTTTCATCATTTTCTTCCTCACGCAACAGCTTCCATTGTGCTCACGGACATCACAAATGGTTTGCTTCCACCACCACGTACTCCGCACACCAAAAGCATACATATTCGCTTACCCACGGCATTTGCACCGAAGACCACTAGTGAAGGTGATCAAAGGTCATCACAGGAACATTGCACCGCTTGTGAGACCAATGTTGACATTTGGGTGGATGGCCATTTGTACCCTTACGATCCTATAAGCCGCTTCCATCCATTGTTTAATAGCCTTTCCACATTTCTTCAATTTCTTGGGAGGGGAGAAGCAGGTTTGTTAGGCTATTGCAAGCGGTTGTGTATGGGTGCAGGTGCTTCTTTGCATATGTGGATGCACGAATGTCAAGCTCTTCACCTCAAGCCGACGGCATTACAAGAGAGTGTTGCCTCTTCGGAGAGGGTAGTTAAAACTCTTGAACAACAAATGCAAGAAAAGGAGTCACACATCCAGAAGCTTACCAACACCATCACATACTTGAAAGAAACACCCCTTGGTGCAAGGGAACGCAAACGCACGTATTCATCCATTGAAACTCTTGCATATTCGGGAGGAGCACGCAAACGACGAGTTACAGCCACAAGGTGATTTGTTCTTTACTTGCATGATGCATTCTTACTTCACACTATTTTCTAACATTTATGTTTATTTGTTGCTAGAAACTTCATCCATGAGGCATGCGGTGGAACAAGCCAAGATGATCGAGTCAACCTTCTCACTAGTTGTCTCAATACCCAGGACGTGATTTCTATCTTACAATCACCTGGAGGTAAGCACATTAAGGATGCAGTCACCAAGGATCTTATGCGTAAATTAAGAAATGTGGTTAGTGATGATGACGTTCAACAAGCTTGTGATGAAGCTGGAATCATCACCAAAGCCTATAAGGCTATTTTTCAACTCCTAAAGGATGCCCTCAAAGAACATGGCATTGTGAAAAACCTATTTCCCGTTCCTCACAAGGTCAAGCTCGCAAAGAAGGCCACAAACGAAGATGTGTTCTCCCGCATTGGGACATACCTACACATTGAGGACACAATGCCAACTTCCCTTTATGCTTCGTGCGCAACAAAGACAAGGGGAAAAGGTAAGAAACAATCCATAAGACCTTCGGAGAAGGGCTTTCCTTACACAATGTGGGACAATATTTTTTGTGGATCTTAGAAGGCTTCAAGAAGCCATGCTTAGATTTTACGAGTTACCTGAAGAAGGTGGCACACTTTACTTTTTTCTTTGGTATTATTCTTATCATAGACTCTGAAGTTTAAGGTCTTAGCACTATTTATTTTGTAGTGCTTGGCACAAAAGTCGCTTTTGTGTTGAAACTCGATGAGTGTCAAATAGTGAAAGGCCGAAGGTTAGAGAGGCTAAGTGTCACTCTAATGAACGAGGCCCTTCTGCAAACCAAGCGAAAGGATTCAGTCAAGCCATCTCCCACCCCATCTTTTAGCGTGCAATCAGAGAAAGACATTTGGTGGTTGGGTGCTATTGAGGTGCCCAAAGAGACCAATGGAGTACTTTCATGGATTTTTGAGAGAACTCCATGGATCACAAAAGTAATACACTCCCAAATTGCAGGTCAGAAGTTGGAGATGAGGGTTTTGGTAGCTATGATGTGGAGTGGCACTTAGGTGGGGATTTGAAGACCATAAAGTGTTTGCTTGGCTGCAAACAAGGGGCTTCTTCTCTCATGCCTTGTCCATTTTGCACTCGAGGGTACAAACCTAATGGAAAAAAATCACATAAGAGCACTGCAAAGGCCGGTTCCATGCTTCCATGGCAAGGGCATGGAGAACAAGGGTTAGATTGTCGTGATGTCGGAGATGAAGGTAGAGAATGGGAAGCGTCTATTCTGAGATGTCCCATGCTCAATGCCCCAGACCGTGATCAAAAGGACTACGCTTGGAATCCAATCTTTCGATTTCCTCTATCGAATGTACATTTTTATACATTACACGCATTCATGCGCATTTTTGATAGGCTATTGAAGCTCCACATTGACTATGCTTTCACAATGAAACCGTTGGAAAAGTCCCAGGAAGCGATCGAAAGAGTGGAGGTACTCTTGAATTTCATTGGCTATCACGGTGGAAATGTGTCTATTGTTGTTGCAAAGAACACAGGGGAGGCCCATGAAATTGCTCAACAAGTGTCAATGAGTGGACAAAAAGCTAGACACTTTTTGAAGAAAGTTTCCCAAGGAAAGCCAAGTCGATATGATGCTCAAAACAGCTCCAACCAGCAAGTAGGTAACCTTTGGGAGCTTTGGAAGGAGTTATTCAAAGCTACTACCGACAATGATTCAAATGGCGAGCTTGCAAACAAGCGCAAGCAAGTTTGGGCACATTTTGATAAAATGGTCAAGCTTATGGGCCTTAACAGCACAACAGAAGAACAACGCCAATCATTTCAAGAAGCCTTGGCGGATTTTACCAAGGTCTTCACCCTTTCTTGGGGTGAAAATAACATCACACATTACATGGTAAGTCATTTTACATGGTGTATTCATTACAAGGGATTGTTTTTATTTAATAATGTGGATCGTTTACTCGTGTGAACAGCATATCTTGTTTGCGCATGGTGCATTTTTTATGCACAAGTATGGATCTCTTGAAATTTTTAGCACTCAAGGCATGGAGAAGTCCCATTATCGAGCAAGGGGAGGGTACTTCAAATATACTCGACATGGTGGTGGAATGGTGCAATCCAATTATTTGGAGGAGATGTTCAATTGGTTTTTTCGCACAACATTTGCTCGTAAGCTCACAATGGAGCGTGCGCGACAATCCAAGATTGTTATTGAAGTGCGGAAATCGAGTCGTCAAGAGCATAGCAACAAGTGGCAAATGTCGCAAGGTCCCACCAAGCATGCTGCATGGCGGCGATGCAGAGTGCGACAAGGATCAAAGTGGATACTGCGCGAGTCACTAAACGTGAACGCAGGGTCCAACTCTTAGCGACATGTTTATTTAAAAAATAATACTTTTTATAAAAAAATTAGTGTGAACAGGGCCTTTTTTAAATGGGCCCTTATAAATATTACATGCTCTAAACCACTCATTTCTTAAGAACAGGTGATCTCTTACCAACAAAATGATGCGCACCAAACAAACTGCGAAAGAGCATCTGCCTGCCAACAAAAACACCCTCCAAGGATGTGAGAAGCCATCATGGCTTAAAGGCACAAGAAAACGGCCACGAATGCCTGGCCGTTCCAGGAACTCATCTAGTAGTGGGCATGGTGGTAGGGCACGAGAGTCATCGAGGACTGTTGAATCTCCACCTCCTCAAGATATAACACCTAGAAGGAGAATGAAGCAACGTGCCGAGCGCTGCAGAGAAGAAGAGGGCCAGCAAACAACAGAGTCTGATAGGGAGCAGCCGTCGCGCCACCAATCACAGGCAGGACCATCCACGACTCGGGTGGTCCATACAGACACTAAATCAGAGAGTAAGCCACCATGGCCGCGAGAAAAAATACCGCGCATACACTGGGTGGCCGTTGGGGGGAAGACATTGCCTGGAGGCCAGGGAGCTCTCCCCACACGACAAGATCGGCAGCCAAGGGAAGAGGAAGAATCAGAAGAGGCTGCAGAACCAACCCCTAAGCATGTAAACAGGCACAAGTCTAAGTTTTTCAAGAAGCCTAAACGCCGCCTGCCAGCAAATGTGCAAGTGCCCCCAAGACAACCGCAGCGGCGCCAAAAAATAGCAAGGGCATTTGCAGAAATCCACCACTACCAGAAGACGACGGAGCTTTTGATTCGACGCGCCCCCTTTGCTCGCACTATGAAGGAGGTGCTTCAAAGCTATGGAAATCAGTATAGAATGCAAGCAATAGCGCTAGAGGCTATTCAAGAAGCTGCAGAGGCCCACATCATTTCGGTGTTGGAAGATATCAACCTATGCGCCATACATGCAAAGCGAGTGACAATACAGCCAAAAGATATGCATCTTGCATGTCGATTGCGACGAGACTTCGAGCATTAGCCGAAGTTACCCCTCTTTTTGTATTGCACACCCTTATCTTTGTAATGATTTGACTTTCCAATGACAATATGATCAACAGTTGTGTCTACTGTGTCTATTATCTTTGTAATGAAATGACTTTGTAATTTCAAGTTCTGTATGTAATCAGTCAATTTCAGTAAATTTGTTCTTTTTAAGTACCCTTGGGGGTAGATAAGCCTATAAGGGGCAAAAAAAAGCTTGGCCACAAGGACGCGCAAATGGCCCATCCATCAGTTTTGAATGGGCCATTTGCGCGCCCTTGTGGCCACGCTTTTTTTTGCCCCTTGTAGGCTTATCTACCCCCAAGGGTACTTAAAAAGCACAAATTTACTAAAACCTATTGGTTTTGCAACATTATTTTACATGGATCCTTATGGACACCCTTTTTTGTCCATTTCAAGCTTTGAATTCCCTATAGGATATCAAAAAAAATAACATATTGTGAAACCAAGTGTCTATGCAACATTAATTTGGATTTTTCAAATGTCCAATGTAATTGGACTTTTTGGTGCAGGGGTGTACTAGGTAGAGCTAAAGCAGGTGATAGTGTGCTGGAAACTTCATTTCATAATTGATTTCACCTTTTCTAGTGTCCTTGAGTGTGAACATATGCTGGAATCGCCATAGAAAGGGTGCATCTAAATTAATGATGCAAAACCAATTCATTTCAATAAATTTGTGCTTTGTAAGTATCCTAGGGGGTAGATAAGCCTACCAGGGGAAAAATAAAGCCTGGCCACAAGGGCGCGCAAATGGCCCATCCAAAACTGATGGATGGGCCATTTGCGCGCCCTTGTGGCCAGGCTTTTTTTGGCCCTTGGTAGGCTTATCTACCCCCTAGGGAACATAAAATACCTAAATTTACTGAAATTGACTGAAATTACATACAGAATTTGAAATTACAAAGTCACTAATCAAAACAATTTTCATATCACCAATTGAAACAATTTTCAAGATTGACAAATCACATTCAAAAGAATTTGCAAGATAGAGAGACAATTTCAAATATTTTTTATTACTTCCAAAACGGTGATTTTACATCATGTATCTGAGGAGTTCATAATTTTTTTGACCATTTCCTGGCGCCTGCCTATTTTGCGCGTAAGGCAACTCCCCAGTCAAGAGGGACTGCGCTATGGCCTTTGGGTCAGTTGAGCCAATGGAAGCATGTATCCCTATTTGGGCAAGCACTTTACCTGTAAGATCCCCTTCCCGCCTATACCGAGATCGGGATGGGATCCTTGACAGGTCTCTAGGTCTAATAAAAATCAGAGTCTCTAAATAAGAAAAATATAAGGAATAGACCTTTACCATTGACAATGGCTTGGGTCTATAGCCTTAGAAGAAGACCTAGTCCTGTCTCGTAGCGAAAACGGGACAATGTAGTAAAAGTTAAAAAAAACTATTTCGGCCCTATAACTGCCACAATTCGGCTAAGGTATCCTCCACCAACGCTTTTTTCCCTCTAACAGATGTGAGGGCACAGCCTTTGGTGGACTCCTCTCCAAGTGAAGAAGTTGTCTAAACGTTTTAGTGCGCAGGGATGGATAGTTACCTGACTAATCAAGTCCACCCATCCATGATTGACAACCTTAGTCAATCCCCACTTGCCACCCCGCACTCACACAAGATTCATTTATCTTATTATCACATTGTTTTAACATTTAAAATAATGGTTTCTTTTAATGTTCCATCACAGTAATTCCTTGAAGACAGCATTGAAAGCATTCTTTTAGAAAACAGACATCTTTAAACTTAAGACAGGGTACTGTCAATCAAAACATTATCCATAATAACCATGACCAGTACTCTTCTTGTCTCTAGACCACCTAAGCGTGAAAAACGACACCCATTCCTTGTTCAAATCCGGAGTGGAATAAACCCCCACCCAAGGTTCCGGGTGCCCATACACCAAACCAGTTGTCCATACAACCGGGCGGCTCCCATAGGATAAAAACGGTATCCTAACTTATGTAGAAACATCAAGACATGACACGGAGTAGAAACTCATCGTTCATGGGGGTAACCGACTTAACCGTGGCTAGAAAGCCAATCATTATCATCAATTTATATCAAGGAGTCGGAGGTGTCTTGAGACAAGCTGTCTTAAGGATGATCAAACATATCTTTCCTAATTCAACCAGTTTTAACCCAAACAATTCTTTCCTATATTATAAACAAATACACATTGGAAGTTACCTTCCGTTTTCAGCCAGTTTATCCTTCTTACGTATGCAATGCTAACTTATAAAATAACTCAAACTAATTAAAGACTTAATTGAACAATGAGACACCCACCTGGGATTGATTGGCCATCTGCTGTTGCGCTGGCGCCTGAAGACTCTCCTCTGTAGGCCTACTACTAGGCCCGGCTTCGTCGTCATACGACGCTCTAGTTCGTTTTGAAGCTACGTCCTCATCATCAGATGTAGGATTTGCTCGGGTTCTTTTTGGTATCATAACTTCTTATCCTTATAAAAAGGTCGTCTAATCATTAGGTAAATAGTTCAAAATCTAGACTTAACCTTTGTACTCAACCGTAACCCATCCAAGGTTAAATTTATAGTCTTAATTGATAAATTCTTGACCTAGTAATTTCTTATTTGTCTATATAGGCATGATAACTTTTTCCACCGCTTCCCTAAGGGTTTTCTAAGCTCTCCTAACTTTCTTATAATTTTCTATATCTTTTTCCTAATTTTCCCATCAACTTTTAAGCTAATATACTACTTATTTTGGGCTCAATATTTATTGTATTTAATTTTTCTTAAAGATTTCATTTCCTTAACTTGATATCATAGGTTTACACTTACTATAATTTTTCTAAAAACTTTTAACCACAAAGTCTATTTATTTTAATTAATCATTTGCTAAAAATGGGACTTTTGGTCAATTATAATTTCATAACCTCACTAATTAACTATGGTATAATTACCACAAGTAGATTATGATATTTTTGACTTCTGATAATTATCTTATTATTTTCCAACTTAGTTATATAATTTCCATCTTCAATTTTTAGCTAAAATTAGGATAATTTGACTTAAATAAATACTTATACTACTTTTCTAACCTTGACATATTTATCACGGCCTCTTTATTATGTAAGCTAAGTGGGATAAATAGAATGTAATCATATAGTATGATTTACAAATTTCTCCCTTGAAATTTCCACCAAAATTAGTATATTTTGACTTAGATAAACATCTATTCTACATTTCTAACCTTGGCATAATTATCACGGCCTCTTTACCCTATAATACAGCTCTGATAAATAGCATGTAATTATAGCACATGATTTAGTAATTTCCCTCTTTAGTTTGTAGCTAAAAATAGTGTAATTTGACTTAGATAAATATTTATACTATGTTTCTAACCTTGGAATAATTATCACGAGCTCTTTACCATATAATATAGCTCTGATAAATAGCATGTAATCATATAGCATGATTTACTAATTTCTCTCTTTACTTTTTAGCTAAAAGTGAGTGATAAGTTACCTGGAGGAGGCAACTCCAAAGGGAAGACTGAAGCAAGTCCCACAGTACCTGAGCCTCTGAACAAAGGCACTTGGTCGCTGTCACACCCATATCAAGTTAGCAAAATGGGTCTCTCAAGGGAATGGTCATGGCCCTAAGAGTGTAGATAACTCTGGCCTCTCGTAGTTCATAGGAAACTGGTGACAAAAGTGTCTACCTTAGGATTCTGGGTGCATAGTCCTGGTCGTTCTTCTTGTATACTCTTTTGATGTATGAGGAGAGTGGCCGGGAGTGCCCTACCCGACTCCTAAAACAAAACAAAAGGCTAGTAATGTTAGACGGGAGAACACAAGATTGGTCAGCCTAGGAGAAGGAGGATTACAAATCAGAAGCAGGTCAAGGACAAACAAATGCAAAAAAACTTGATTGAGGTGTTGAGCGAGTATGGATGGAAATATGGCTAACTGAGCTAGGGGCATTTGGCCTGTCAAGGAAGCTGAGTCGTTGGCAAAGTAAAAAGGAGGTGGGTCAAAATGGTTACTACCAGATGATGAAGAAATAGAAGAGTGGAATCTAGCAAAGAAAAAAGGAGGTGGGTCGAACTGATTATTGCCAGATGACAAAGAAATAGAAGAGTTGGATCTTGGTTTAGAGGAGAACCCCAAAATGGTCAAAATCAACAAGCATCTGAAGTCGAAGATTCAAGAACAAACCAATAAATTATTTTAGAGATACAAAGATGTGTTTTCTTAGGAGCACATGGACCTGAAGGGCATCAATCAAGAGGTGTGCTAGCATAGGATACCACTTAAGCCAAATGCAAGACCAATTAGGCTATAGCGATACTGAATGAATCCCAACTATGCTAAGAAGGACAAGGAGGAGATTAACAACCTACTGAAGGTGGGATTCATAGCAGAGGTAGCAAGGAGTGATTGGCTATTCTTGATAGTGGTTGTACCCAAGAAGAATGGGATGTTGAGAATGTGTGTCAACTATCAAAAGCTGAGTGCATAGAGTATATGATAGATGGAATGAGGGAAGTGCTTGTGGATAGCCATCTCTTAGCATATTCTATTATCATAGTTGATGAAGCAAATGAAAGAAAAATACCCACTGATGTCCTCTCGGAGGTGCTTAAGGACGTAATAAGTCTGCTCAAATTTTTTATTCGGGCTCATTTCGGCCTCCGTTTCCACTACATGCAATACTGCACATGCTATTTTGTCATCTTGTGCAACATTTTTGTCAGTGCCATTTTCTGCATAACAGGTCCCTTACAGTCTACTACGGTTTGTGCTATATATCACGTGTTGTTCTCGCTTTGTTTCTCCTCTTTTCGGGAAGTTTTCACATAAAGTGCAGCATTTACCATGGCTGACAACAACACATATGTGTTCAAGATGTTTGATGCTGAGGATAGATTGGATGGGGACAATTATCCTATGTGGACTTACATGATGCAACATGTTCTTGTGTCAAAGGGTGTCGGAAATATTGTGGAGGGCATTGATGTACGTCCTGGTTCTGAGGATGTAGACGATGTTGAGGATTCTGCAGGTCTTGCTGCAAGGATTGTTGTTGTTAGAGTTGTTTTGCCTACAACAAAGCAAGCTTGTTGGGATGTAAAGGATGCGCATGGAACAAGCTCATGCATTGATTGCATTGTCTGTGAAGCACACCATTACTCCTCACATTCGTTCAGTGAAATCTGCAAAACAGGCTTGGGATATTTTGGCTGGTCTTTATGCAAGCTGCAATGAGGCAAAAATTGCATTGCTGCGTAAAGAGATGGAGTCAAAGATTATGCATGAGGAAGATGATATGGACACTTTCCTTGCTAATGTCAAGGATATCAATGAGAAACTTATTTTTGCAGGAGGTGAAGTCATTTCAGACAGTTCCCTTGTGCAGACTGTTCTTGATGCCTTGCCAGACTCTTACCAGACTTTGCTAGTACTTGGAGACTTATGACCCTAAGGAAATCCTAAAGTCGTTAAGTTTGATGCATTGTGCACATTGCTGTTGCAAGAGTCACTTTCCAGAAAAAACAAGACCAAACAACGTGCAGTTGAACAGGCTTTTATTGCTTCTCAAAGAAAGGGTGGTAACAACAATGCAGCCACTTCTTATGGTTCTTCTGCGAGTGGAAAATCACATGTTCCTAATGCTTCTACTGGCAGCAATTCGTCTTGAAATTTTGGTGATAAGGGCAAAAAGAAGATGCGTTGCCATTATTGTAAAGCTAATGATCACTTGATCAAGCAGTGTCCTAAGTTGAAGGCCAAAGAGGCTAAGAAGAAAGAGGGTGGTTCCACTACAAATGTTGGTTCCACTACAAGTGCAGCCATTGTTGAGTCTTCTGTGAAAGGAGATTGTGATGCTGATGTTGATGCAGAATGGGCTTTTAGTGCAAAGTGCACTTACAATCCTTTTGTCCATGATGCATGCATGTCAGTTGCTGCAGATTCACATGTGTGGTATTTTGACAGTGGTGCTACAAAGCACATTACCTCACATCGTGAATTGTTCACCTCTCTCGAGTCTGTCCCTCATGGGAATTCAGCCACTTGTGCCAACAATGCCTCTTATCCGGTTCAGGGAGTTGGAAAGATTGTGCTTACTACTGCAAATGGCAGTTCTTTCACACTTGTTGATGCACTTTATGTACCTGGGATAAAGAAGAATCTTTTGTTTGTATCTGCACTTGCTAGACTTGGACTTGTAGTCAAGTTTGTGGATGGAAAATGTACAGTCCATGATCTCAATTTTGGTGATGAAATTGTTGTATCTGGCATATTATGTTGTGGGATGTATAAGCTCACTTTGTATGGCATGTGTGGGCAAAATTTTACAAATGCAGTTGTGGATTCTAAGGCTATTTTAGATGCAAAACTTTGGCATGCACGTTTTTGGCATCTGAATTTTTCGAGTTTGCTGCATTTGCAAAAATCTCATATGGTTGCTTCTTTGCCGCCTCTTGAAGCACGTGTCAAACATGTTTGTGAAGGTTGTATTTTGGTTAAAATGCGGCATTCTAAGTTTCCAAAGGATGGTTCAGTTAGGGCCACATGCAGGTTGCAGCTGTGCATAGTGATGTTTGTGGGCCCATGCAAACTCTGTCCTTGGGAAATTACCTTTACTTTGTGACTTTCATTGATGATTACTCCAGGCATGTATGGGTATTTCCGCTTAAAGCGAAGTCCGAAGTTTTTGTGTGCTTCAAAATACTTTCTGGCTATGGCTGAAAATGTCTCAAAATGTACTACGGGCACCCTCCATTTGGATCGAGAGGGGGAGTATATGTCTCATGAATTCTGGCTAGTCGTGGGATAAAACACCAATGTATAGTGCCTTATACGCCTCAGAAAAATGATGTTGCTAAGAGAAAAAATAGGTCACTTACAAAAATGGCACGGTGTACGGTCAAAAGTCAAGCTTTGACGCATTCTTTTTGGCTTGAGGCCATCATGTGTGCCACTTATGTACTAAACAAGTGTCCTATGAAAGCATTGCAGTCTATTACTCAATATAAAGCATGGCATGATAGAAAGCCTTCTATTGAGCACATGCTTGTTTTTGGCTGTTTGGCATATGCTTTGGTCCCACAAACACAGCGCAGAAAATTGGATGATAAGGTTGTCAAATGTATTTTTGTTGGTTATAGTGCTGAAAGCAAAGGTTACAGGTTGTATCATCCACAAACAAAGGATATTCAGCTGGTTTCACGGGATGTTGTGTTTGTGGAAGATTCTGTTCAGCCCTTGTTGTCATGTACTAGAGACAGTAATGTAAGCTCACAGGACATTTATGACACTTTATTGCCTCTTTTCAGTGGTGGAAGTATGAGTGTAAATTCCAATGAGGCAAATGTACAGCCTATGGGGGTTTTTGAAAATGTTACAGATCAACCTATTACTGATGCAGATGTACATGATGTACTTGATGAGGAAAGGGTTGAAATGAGCAGGCTAGAGGTATGCCTAAATGGCTGGTGCATACTTTGCGTGATAGTAAATTGGATGCACCTTTGTCTAGTCGTACTCGTTTAGGTTCTCACCATGCCTCTTATGCATCATATTGTTATGCTTTGGTTGTGTCTAGCTTAAATGATGTTGAGGAACCTTTGTCTTTTGATGAAGCACAGAATTCAAAAAATTGGATGGCTGCCATGCAATCAGAATATGATGCACTTATAGAAAATGACATGTGGACTTTATGTGATTTGCCTCCTGTCAAAAAGGCCATTGGTACAAAGTGGGTTTACAAGTTGAAACGCAAGCCGGATGGTGAGGTTGATCGCCATAAGGCACGACTTGTTGAAAAAGGCTATGTGCAGCAAAAAGGCATAGATTATGAAAAAAAATTTGCTCGCACTTGTCGTATGACTTCTGTTAATTTTCTATGTGCATTGGCAGCTCATTTTGGTTGGGATGTACATCAATCTGATATTGTTACTGCTTTCTTGAATGGTGACATTTTTGAGGAAGTCTATGTAACGCAACCTCGTGGTTTTGTTAAGAAAGGACAAGAGGACAAAGTGTGCAGATGTAAGAAGGCTTTGTATGGGTTGAAGCGATCTCCTCGTGCTTGGTATGGGAACGCTAGCACTCATTTGGTCAAACGAGGCTTTCGTAACAGTCCAACAGAAAGCATATTGTATGTCAAGCATTAGGGCGATGCACTTCTCATTGTTGTTCTTTATGTGGATGATTTGTTGATCATTGGTCCCAATGAGGCACATATTGCTGAATGCAAGGCTGATTTGAATGCTACTTTCAAGATGAAAGATTTGGGGCTGTTGCATCATTACTTGGGCATACAGTTTAAGCAGTGTGATGGTTGGTAATACCTCGTGTCAAAAAAGTTACATAGAGACATTGCTATGTAAGTTTGGACTTGAGGATTGCAAACCTATTGCCACTCCCATGGAAATAGGTTTGAAGTTGAGTCTACATGATGCTCGTGATCTTGCTGATGTCACTCTTTACCAAACTATTGTTGGCTGCCTCATTTATGTATGCAACACGAGGCCGGATATTCAGTTTGCAGTCTCACAGGTTAGCAGACTTATGCACAACCCAGGGTCTAAGCATTGGTAGGCTGTCAAGAGGATTTTCTGCTACTTGAGTGGCACTTTACATCTTGGCTTGTTTTATCCCAAGGGGGGATCATTGCTGCTATACTTACATGCTTTTTTGGACTCAGATTGGGCTGGTTGTTTTGACACGTGAGTGTCCACAAGTGGTTTTTGTTTCATGCTTGGCAATTCATGTATATCATGGTTGAGCAAGAAGCAACCTACTGTGGCCACTGTGAGTTGTGAGGCTGAGTACAGGGGGCAATCTTCATAGCTACAGTTGAGTGTGTATGGCTTAAACGCCTTATGGCTGATTTGGGTGTTGGACAGGACACTGCCAACACTATCTACTGACAGTCAGAGCACAGTGGCAGTTGCAAGGAACCCAATTTTTCATGCTCACACAAAGCACATTGAGGTGCATTACCACTATGTCAGGGAGAGGCTCTCAACAGGAGAGATCAACTTGGTTTATGTGCCAACACGGGACAACCTTGTAGATCTTTTCACAAAGGCATTGTCTCGTGAGAAGTTCGAAGCTTTCTGCAAAGCTTTCGGCTTACTCTGTGGACTGATCATGTCCTCAGGGCATGGCACTTCCCTTTACTCAGTGCTATCTCTCGTTCACCCCATCACTCCAGGGGGGAGTTGTTACCATATACATGTGGTAGTGATGTGTGTGAGCACACTTAGGACCGCCGGGGCATTTTCCCCCTCTTTAGGAGGTTTTTTCCCTCGTGCATAATATATATGCCAATCACTCTAGGGCTATCTATCTTTCCATTGCACACTAAGTATTACACTCTCTATTGTGTGCATTAAGCTTCCTTCGTCTTCTCCAAGCTATGTGAACAAAATTTATCAATACATGAGCAAAGATAGGGTCTTCTTATTTACAAATTGAATAATGTGCTGGTTAGAGTAGTCCATGGGAACCAAGTTTTAGTTTGTGATTGGAGAAACTAGTTTCGGGAAAACAACACAGGTTACACAATATCTAACAAAATCAGGGTACACTACAAAAGGAAAGATTGGCTACATACAACCTCAAAGAGTGGAAATAATGTGTGTAGCCAAGAGGTTTGGTAAAGAAATTGGCTGCATGTTTGGTGAAGAGGTTGGCAAGGTGATTAGGGTTGAGGATTGCAAGGGGCTTGAGATAGTGGTCAAGTATATGACAGATGGAATGGTTCTGAGAAAGGTGCTTGTGAATAGTTGGTTCTCATCATATTCTGTTATCATGCTCGATGAAGCATATGAATAAACAACACACATTGAAGTCCTCTTTGGGTTTTTGAAGGACCTAGGAAGGTGGAAAAATAGTTACATCTTATAATGGTCACCTCAACTACACTTGGTGCTGAGAAGTTTTCTAGGTTATGTTTATATTGTAACATTTCACTATTTGAGGAAGGGTGTTTTCTGAGGAGATACTATATGCAAAGCAACCAATGAGTGACTACCTAGGTATAGTTGCACTTATTACTGCTATGCACATACATTGAAGTGAGCTAGAAGGTGATAACATTCTGCTTTTGATAGGACATGAAGCAATTGATACAATGTGCCATATCTTACACAGAGAAAATGAAGGGGTTTGGTCCCAATGTTCCAAAGCTGGTTATACTCCCAGTTTACAGTGCCCTTCCTAGTGAAATTCAGATAAGAATTTTTGACACAACACACCAGGAACAAGGAAAGTGGCGGTTGCAACCAATATTTCAATCAAAACACAGAGGGGGAGCATGATATGGCCCTGCTGCCTTGCCTCAATCTTGACTCCTTGGATGGCATCACAACCCTGTCCGCCAGGTTGTTCTTTATTGTCCAATGCATGTGTGACTATGAGGCAATGTAGGCTTGGTAGATGGACTATCCAAGGCCAATGAAGGTAGCAAGGCTCTTGAGATATACTCACACATGGAGAAAAGGGGATGTGACCCCAACTTCACTTCCAACATTGTCGCATAAAGTAGCCTGGTAGATGACATGTCAAAGGCCAATGAAATGAGCAAGGCTCTTAAGATATACTTCCAAATGAGAAGAGGGGATTCGTCCCAAATGTGGTCGCATAAATTTCTTGATACACGGCCCGTTGAAGCAAAATGAGGTCAGTAAGGCTCTTGAGATATACTCTCACATGGAGAATGGGGGATACATCCCAAACGTGGTGACATATAGCAGCATGGCTACATCACCAATGTATTAACCCTATTTGAGGCATCAAAAATTGAATACATTGATACGCCAAGGTTACATTCCAGATTGGGTCAGTTGTAGCAAAATCACAATATGCATACAACAAGGAGAATCAAAAGGACAATAGATGGAAAACTCATGTACTCTTCTTTTCCTTAGACCGTGGCATTGATTGCTTTCCATAGAGTAGCTACAAATCGCTTGATAAATGGTGGCAGTCTATATGGATTTTGTCATGCTAGCTCAGACGGAGAAGAGTAGAAGCACCCCAAGGTGGAGCAAAGCCCAAATGAGCTACTCCTTATTCTTCGTATATGTACAAGAATAAGGTGAGTAGTGGGCGGGCGCCCTTAAATTGGGCAGCCAGGCAAGGTATAGATGACTTTACCCCAACAAAAAGCATGTTGTATGCAAAGAGTCGAGACACTTTGTTTGTTGCTGTGAAAATTTGATATGGGGGCATCAAATATTAGATGAATGTGTGGTTGTCCAAAATGAGAAATGGTGAGTACAATGAAGGAAAAGGAAGCATCTATGATATGGCATCCAAAACAACAAGAAACTCATCAAATGGAATAAGCCCAAAGGTAATGATTTACTCTACATGTATGTGTTGTGTTTTAAAAGGAAAAAAAGTCCCTTTAACACTAAAGGCAAAGCATACGTCCCCCTCGAACACTAGAGGGGATAAAAGCAACAAGGGAAGGGCACATTCCCTATGGTAGTATTAACAATGTGGAGGACAGTGCCAACTCCACATCATATGATGTATGGTTTTTTCTTCTTCTTTTTTTGATACGCACAAGCATCACAGTGCACAAAATGCTTCTCTTTGCATTTTTAAAGATTATCATGTGCAACTTCACACATTGCCTAAGTTCAAATTTTGACTACGTGATGAGGTCGGAGGGCTTTCAAAAAAAAACTTCGAGGAGAGATGCTACCAAGCTGCAAGAACAAGCTATGCTATGAGGTGAAAGGTACAACACTGCTCCGCTTTTTGAATTCTTACCATGTGCAAAGTGAAGCAATTAAGGCACACTAGTTTAACAAGTGACAAAATCACGAGGCCTACCTTGTGGAAACAAATCTCTAGAACGAGACTATTAATCTTTCAGCAAAAAAGATATATTGAATTTTATTTTTCCTATCTCAACCAAGAATTCTACACTGCAAACGTGGTGGAGTTCCTAAACGTGACATGTTAGCATGAGAGATGCACATGCAGGAGTTAGCAATGGCGCTTAGTGATGCATAGAAATGAAAGTACATTAGCATTGATGCTCAATGATGCATAGGAATGTTTCACCAATTGGCTAGCATTCTCGATCAGTCAGAAAAGTGCAAAACCTTTTTATGTAGGTCAAATGGGATAGTATCGTGGTAGGCCATGCGTCGGCTAAGATTGGGGCACCCTCCTTAGTGTGACACGGGCCTACAAAAGCACTAGATACTTCTTGATGATATTTTATTAAGCTTTTAATAAATTTACTTTTCTTGCTATTGGGAGCGACGAGAGTTACACTCTACAAGAGAAGGCTAATTTGAAATTTCCATGTTGTAGAGCAAAACTAGTGTGAACCCGTCTTCCAGATGGGATAGGTCAAATCACTCAACTGCACCTCTATTCCTTGTGCTTGTCCCCAAATCCTCCCCAACCGATCACTTTTCCCTCTTGCTCAAGAGTTGAGACATGCTCCATATGCATTCCTCATTTCTCGATTGTACTTCTTGTTTACATCATTTGCCCGCCTTGCATGTCCGACGGCTTGCCTGCTTCCCTCTATTCCCCTGTTTGACTTGCTCACTGCTCCTCTAGACGCAAGTTTTCACTTGATTTGCCCCCATCTAAAAACATTTAGCACAACATGATCTCGTCCAATGTTCGCACCTCAGCCCCTATTCTTGAGTTTAGCTCCTCTGGTCTTCATGGCTTTGCTGCCCACTCCAGCACGTGCAACAACTTGTGTTGGTCATCACAATGCCCTACCAATTTGCAGTCCCCATTTCCAATTCCCGTCATGTTCATCAACAACATCCTTCAAATGCACATCATGTAACCCCGTGGCCTCTTTCATTTGTTGCTTCTACCTCCACCAAGAGCCTGCACTCAATTCGTTGTACCCACCTTTATGTGCTACTTCTGTGTAGTACAACGCCGACCCACAACTGCTCTAACCGTGTCAATGCTGCCTCCACTCCTCATTGTTGAGCATTCAAGAAAAGTGAGCCCTACCCTTTCTAGTGGCCTAGACCCGTCTCATATAGTGGGTACGTGGGCCGACTACCGTCCCAATGTATGCATGTTTTCCTCCCCAAGCCTGACTTTCCTTGGTTGACCAAGAGTACATCCTTAATCGACTCTGCCCTATGATCCGTGAACAAGTCATCGCCGAGTCTTGGTCTTGTGTTGAATTACCTACAGGTTGATGTACACACACACACACACACACACACACACACACACACACACACACACACACACACACACACACACACACACACACATGCATGCACGCGTACACATGCACACACACACGCAAAGAGAGAGAGAGAGAGAGAGAGAGAGAGAGAGAGAGAGAGAGAGAGAGAGAGAGAGAGAGAGAGAGAGAGAGAGAGAGAGAGAGAGAGAGAGAGAGAGAGATGTAGGTATGCAGGGAACCAATAGGCGCGCTCGGGAGAGGAGAGATGAGGGACTCTGGGGGGCACAAAAGGTGTAAATATTAATATCCTATTTAGGGCTTCCTATGGCTCAACTTAAAACATAATACTCAAGAACACTCTCTCCCCCCCAACTTTTCACCCAAGCTTGCCCCACCTTGGTCGTCTCCTCTTGATCCCTCTTGCCTTCCCTTGCGTGTGCGGGTCTCAATTGTGCAACAATCCTCTCCGCCATGCAAGAGCCTTGCGTAGTCTCCATACTTTCCTCCTCCTTCACCATGTCTCTGCAGGACGTCCCATGAGAGAGAGAGAGAGAGAGAGAGAGAGAGAGAGAGAGAGAGAGAGAGAGAGAGAGAGAGAGAGAGAGAGAGAGAGAGAGAGAGAGAGAGAGAGAGAGAGAGAGAGAGAGAGAGAGAGTCTCATGCACTTCCTTCCGCTCTGCCATCCATATCAAAACCTCCTCCCCACTTTGCTCACCATTTCCATCTCCTCCTCGATCTACTCCTGTGCCCATGGCTTTAGCACCCTTGCCATCTAGGACGTCCACATACTGTGCCAACAACGGCCCCAATCTCTCTCCTAGGATGCCCACGTGCGGTGTCAGTTGCATCCCTAATCCCTCTACTCTCAAGCTAGCCTCTCATGCCTTGACTCTACTGCAATTTTTTGAGCATTGGTCTCCTCAATTATCTGTTGACCTTGAGATCCCAACCCCATTGATTGCATTTGCTTCGACCAACTAAGGCACATAGGCTATGGAATCGAGCCGCTAAAGAGATGGGGGGGTGTAAACAAAGGAAGATAGGGGCACTTGGCAGTCGTACCTTTGGAGAGAGAGAGAGAGAGAGAGAGAGAGAGAGAGAGAGAGAGAGAGAGAGAGAGATGTTCCATTTTTCTCAAAGTATTCCAGCTGTGTCAAATTGAAATCGTAAAAGATTCGCTATAATTAGATCGTTTCAAAATCGTGGGCCTCAGGACTTAAATTACCCTTCCACCTGCTAAGTACCATTTGATTGACTGATTGGCTTTTGAGGACTTAAATTACTCTTCCGTCTATTGATTGGCTACGGTGCTCACGCGAATTGAACCCACTACTTTCTCGGGTGGGTGTGTTGATTTTGCAAATTGCAATTTTATACTTGAGCACCACCTGCGCGTGTAGGCTTCCTTTCTCGCTTTTCTAGTGAGCTCATCTGACAGGAGGAGATGAATGGAAGAAGGCTATGGGAATCGACGCGGGCATATGGCCTCATCGCTTTGATAGTATTGAGTGCTACATCATGTACGTCTGCTCCTCCTCCTCCGTCAGGCCTCAGCTGGCGCACTGCTCACTCACTTGCAAGCTCCCTGCTTCATCGCATTTGCAATCACCGACTGGCCAAGGGTGATACAGAAGGTAGCTTCTTTCTGCATTTTTTCTTTAGTCCCGTTGTAGAGTCAGTGCTGAATTGAACATCTGTTTGACTTGAATTTTGTATTGCGTTGCTGCACGCTCCACAAAGTATTCCTTGCAAGACCATTTTTTCGTGAAGTTTTCTTCTGAACGGTATGCCCAACACTTACCTGGGTAGCAAACCAGTGGGACGTTTCATGGTTGATAGACGTAGGGGGACTTGTGTCTTCACATCTGACAAACAATGTTACATTTCTTCCTGACAAAGACAAGGTAAGAGATGATTCAATCAAGTGTTAGTTTACCTGTAAATATGATTGGCACCTACCACACCCTGCCAATGACGATAAACTTCAAAGAGGCGGGGTTTGGATCTCACAAAGTAAAAATGGTTACAGAATAATATGGTGGGAGGTGCCAAGATGAGAAAATCAATAGCTGTGCCGTAGTTGAAGCTCCAATCTTGGCTGCTGCATTCTTTATTAATGTAGTCCATATTAGCAGATGTACTTACAAAAATAAAAATAAAAATGGTTCTTTAAGTGCATCTATGCCAAGTTGAAAAGTTTGAACTTTGCATGGAGGTTGAATTTGATAGCTTCAAGTTCATCAAGCTTGGTTTATTCGAATTTTTCCATCAAGCTTGGTTTATTTGAAAAATTGAGTTGTAGACATTACCTTTGTGTATGTGAGATGCATCAAGTTCATTCATTTGCAATGTTGTGGGGAGATCTGGTCTTTTCACACATGATTGTGATCTAACTATGTGAAGCTTTGTCAGTGAACTTACACCATCTTATCATCCCTTGCGTCATTTGAGGTTCTCTATGGTACATTCTGCCGAAATTGTCATGGTTTTGTAAATTTTGACAGTTAAATTTTTTGTGAGATTTATTATAATTCATAGGGTCACTTCTGTAGGTGCGGAGCGAATTAAGCATATGCTGTCTTCATTTGATAGCGGTCTTTTCTTTTGGACAAATATGGGGTCCATTGCCTGGGATTACGCTGTTCATTACTCTTGGCGAAGCTTGAATCCTTCTCAAATATTTGATGTTTTAAGGTTAATTGGAGACATCCAGTCTGCTTTGACAGAATTTGCACAACTACGGACTGATATGGACCGGCTACGGTGGATATCTATCAATTATAGCAGAATTTTGCAGCTAGCGAAAGCATCATTACAGAAACTGCTGAAACTTTTTGATCACCCGGTGAGCATCTTGTTTTTGAGACTTGGTACATTTTAACTGTTTCCATCATAGTATAGTCCCTTACACAAGAGGCTATTCTAGTCATGGGAAATTCTGGCATTTTCTTAGATAGTGGGCTTTTCAATTTTTGGGCTTAGTTGTCTGTATTTACATGGGTAAAAATGAATCATTTTAGGTAGTTCTATATCGTGCTCAAAAGTGAGATCTCAGGCCCTGTCAACACAGAACTGATCAAGAGGATATGGGACGATTGCAAGGAACACATGGGTGGTTATGGAGTTGCATTTGTTTGCTGGATATTATCATACAATGATGGAGAACAGCCTAGCAAAAAAGCATCTAGCAATGTTAAGAGAGGCTGTGAGCTCCATATAGTAGGATTTCCATAAACAATGATGAATCACTAGCCGATTACCATTGCAAGAGGTAGCTCCCCCCTTTTTAAACCCGAGTATGATCGGTTTGAAATGTCTTTCAAATCTCCAAACGTCTCAGACGTTTTCACGAGACATTTTCAAATATTTGAATTTTTTTTCATCGAGTTCGAAAGCAACTATGGAGGGCTCAACTGTCAAGGCATAATGCAGCCCTTCGTGTGCAATTATGGAAAATCAGCCAGGCATGCCTAGCTTTAGGGGAAATTGGGAGGGAAGATGACGGGTCTGGCTGTCCCAGAATGGTTAGAGGTGCTCCAAATCTCTCCACCCAGTTTGGGTGCCAGGGTTGCGGTCACAAAAATTAATAACGTGGCATATGGCTGGCTGGATATTTCAAGTGCAGGACCAAAAAACTGGCAAAACTGAAAGTCTGGTTAAAAATCTCAAAATCTGGCCATACTTGTCATGTGCACATCTAACCCTATGTGCATGTGGACAAGCTAACTCCAACTTTAAGGGTTGAGGACAGCCTAGGAAGTGTTCTGGCACCCTTGTAAGCCTGTTGCAAGATGTGCACGTTGAGGCACTTAGATTAGTTGCATACCCTCTGATTGCAATGAGCACAGCTAGTGTTTGCTAGGTGGAGGCACTCGGGGAGTGATCCCATACAGTTGCATTAGTACCAAGCGTAGGGAATTAACTGCATACGAAGCACCTACTATAAGTGAGTGTTAACTTATTCATAAGTGACATTTAGCCAGCATTATGGAAATTGTGGGTTTTTATTGGCATTGCCCGGCCCAGCTTCCCCAACAGAGCAGACAAGATGTCACTTCTTGATTCTATAGAGTATCTTTTGTTCCTCCTTGACGAACTCCACGACATACTTTCAAAGCATTCTCAACCGAACTTCTCGATTTTGTAGAGCTTCTAGCATTTTCGAACTACATGTTGCCACCTTTGTTGCCTTAGGCTTTTCCTCCTCCGGCACCAAAAAATACAAGGGCATCCTCTTGACAACCTACACCGTCTTCTATTCGATTGGGGGAGTTTTCAAGAATATGGTTCAATCATCGGCCGATGCAACCTCCTTTGCCACCATCATTGCCATGACCTTCCCCAACGCTACCTGGGTATAATGGTTGGAACCTGGATGTCTACCCTTATTATCCACCTCCTGGCCTAACACCAATTCAGCCCAAAGACTTCAAGATCGTAGATCTATGGTGAAATTTCTCACTTTTTCGGGAGTGAAAGATTGGAAGAAAGCTTTATAGTTCCTGCAATAGTTTGTCATATTTATGCTATGGGGAATTTAGAAAAATAAAAAATCTCTCGAGCCGCCACTTTTCTCAAAGACAATGCTATGCAATGGTGAGTTCTATAGCTACCAGCTTGACGCTCCAAGGACTTGGCAAGCTTTTAAGCATATGTTTGCCCGGAGTTACATGACATCCCTATTTGAAGTGCAGCTTCTGGCAGAATGGGGTGACCTGAAAATGCTAGCCTTAGAGACTATGGAAGACTACAACCAAAAGGTTTTAGACACGTGTCTTTCTTCAAGTTGATAACCTCAGAGAACCAGTGTGAGCGCTATCCCATAGGACTTCCATCATTGTACAGGAATATTGTTTGTCCAAGCAAGTTTCGACAATCCAAGAACTTATGGACTATGTTGCGGTTGGCTACAATTTTATGAAAGGAAGATTGGAATTTACCACTGATGAATACCTAGAATCCTCGACAACAATGAAGAAATTCTCTGGATTTTTCGTGACACCTCAACTCAACTTGTTTGTGACCACTTGCCAACAAGAAACTCTGCAGCAAGAAGGCAGGTGCTTCGAATGTTTTTAGATGGGCACACTTCCTATGTCTGCCCCATAAAGGTGATGGACCTCAAGAGCAACCTCGTGCCAAGAAACCCCAAACTGTAGTAGGACTTGCTTGAGATATTTACGACATCTTTGTATTTGATGCTTCCAAGAAATTTTGCAGAGCCTATGGAAAGATTTGAAGCCACAAAGTACTTACCTTCTTCGATCAAGGAGCCACATAGAATTTCATCCATCCCGAGTTCCTCAAACAGATGGACTTGAGTACCATCGGTCACAGCAAGGCAGACTTCCACATCATGAAGTTAGGGCATTATTGTGACGCTCTTTCGGGCATGCCTTGGCATGACAAGAACGATGCTACCATCCAAATTCACAACAGGACCATCACTTTGATAAAGGATGCCAAGCCAGTCCTCTTTCGAGTTCCATCGACAGAAACCAGCTTTGATACTTTTTGAACACTTTTTAAATTGTTTTTTTGTCTTGGTGCTGATTGAGTCGGCTTGGTTCTGGTTTAATGTTGGTTTCAATGCTGCTTGAGAACCTTTGGATGACGCATGCTGCGGTCTGGGGAGCGTCTAGTTGTCTTTGGGACCTCTAAATGATGCATGCTGCAGTCTAGGGAGCGGTTGGTTGTATATGGTCTCTGAACGATGTAGACTTCGGTTTGGGGAATGTTTGGTTGAATCTGGATGTTTTGTTTTATATGTTTACACATGTGAACTTTGTGTCAGCTGTAAAGCATTCTGTAAAAGCATTTGAATCTGGTGCATCAATATTTCCTGGTTGAGATTGCCTAGGAATGTGATCTTAGTGCATCGAGACAACCCTTTAAAGATGAGCACAGTCTGGGTGTGATGGCTAACATTGCTACGCCGGGATATCAAGAACTCCGATGCGGATGAGGTGACTGGAGGAAAATCTGATTGTGAAACTGTATGGTGTAATGCATGCTACAAGAATGTGGTCTGGTATTGATGGGCATTGGGCATTGGTATATATGCATAAAGGTAGTGTGCTAAACAATTGGATTGAGTTTTGTAGGTTTAATTGCAGACGATTTCTCTTCTTTCAAGAGGGGGGTTTGTCTACGCTGGCTGCCCTCTGCTGAAAACGCTGGTGGAGCTCTGCTTCTTCTGAGCGCTTCCTCTACTTGATTGAAAACGCTAGGCGGAGGGTCCCTTATATAGGTGAGGGTTAGGCCTTATAGATTTATTAGGCCTGGGTAGGGCAAGTGTCCACCAGGTTTTCCAACAAATAAATCAATGAATAAATTGATTTATTTTAAAAATGAGGAGGGTATCCGAACCGGGTGAAACTGTTACACATCTCACCATCTAGGAATCCGAAGCATGGCTCGTTGGATTCCTGTATAAGCTAGAACTACATGTTTGTCATGCTAGATGCCCACTGTAGTGTAATAACATATGTCAAAATGCATATACAAACCATTTATGCAAGAGGGTTTCAAAACTGGAAAACCTAATCTAATGGATTCGTCCGGACATGTAGGTCCTGCGAACAGGCTCACAAAGTTGTCGGTACTAATCCTCCTAGGATTCTAGACACTCCTATCTAGGAACAAGGGAAAAACTGGCTCTGGAAGTCGATGAAGCATGTCCATGTGGCACACAGAGCCATGTGCACGTGACAGATATGCAAGGTTGCCACTTTCTTGAAGGGAATGCGCTTCAATGGTGGATTGCATTGTTGCATCAGGGTCAAAGCCCCTATAACGTGGGTCTAGTTCAAACAACTTTTTGCACGTGCATGGCTTACAAACACTTTTGAAGTGGATGTGATGACATAATGGCATAAGTTGAATACTAAACACCGTGCGAATCTTGAAGAGTACAATAAACAGTTCTGGGCCGCACTGTTGCAAGTAACCTCCTATAGGTTTGTGCCATTGTCAAAACAGATTGATGCGGATTGCCCAAGAAAGACTACAACACAAGACTAGTGTCATGAATATGGGGTAGTTGAGGGAGAGTGGCCAACAATTTGTTGAAAGGAGATTCCGATGAATTTAATAGCAACAAGAGAAGGTCCTAGGGCAAACAATTTTCAACCAAGGGCAATGTTGTAGCAAAGTCCTCTGTGCCTCCCACAAAGAAACCCTCCATTGATGAAGCTGACACGTCCAAGAAGCAATCTAAACTTCTTTTGGGTGAGGATAAGGCAAATCTTTTGAAGAAAGGAAAGCTCTAAGAGAGGCCAAGAATTGCTTTGTTTGTGAAGAGAAGGGACATCTTTGCGAATGAATGCCCACAAAAGAAGTCACAAGATAAGGATGGCAAGTCAGAGCATAAAGGAAAGAAGCCAAAGCCAAGTGTAGGACTTGTTTTAGGTTTGCAAGGTGGAACCATACGTGTTGTACGGTACGTGGAAGTACGTACTGTACGTAGTCCCGTATGGGTAAATTTTTTATGTACGGAAAAATACGTGGCATTGGTAAAAAAGAATAGAAACCACAAAAATAACTGTCAGTTTCAGAGACAAAGCTATAGAATTTGTCAATTTAATGTTTTACAACTTTGATTATGTCTAAATTCTATATACAATAGCTACAGACTCAAGAATCGCATACCTGACGTGTGATATGCGCCTGCGGGCACTGAAGTTTGAACTTGTACAGTGTACCTGTTTACCTATTAGACTCATCACTTATAGACTGCTATCATGAGTCATGACATCAAAAGAGCAAGACAATTATGAGTTAAGACAACTGGACAGTCACAAGACAATGAACATTTAACAAACCGAGTCCATACTAATGTGAATGTCACAACTGACAACTGCTGTCAAGACTCAGCTACAAGTCACAAATCACAAATGTGGAGTCAATAGTCAAGATAGCTCCTAAAAGAGCATACTTCAAATGAAAATAACTAGTCGGCTGCTGCCAACTAAAATGTCTAGCAAATGGTGACCTCAAAACTCATCATCAGAGGCAGAGAATGAGGAAACTGAAGAAGGCACGTCTCCATCAGTCAAGACATTGCCCTCCTCATCATACTCTGGCTCTACCATTGCAAGGCGAGGTGCCTGCAAGTCTGAATTAAAATCCTCCCCCTCCTCCTGAGTGTGAATGAGAGGAATTGCCTTATTCGCATGTCGCCGAGGTGTACGAATAGGCAATTCCCCCTTGCGAATCATCTACCGCCGTGCAATCCCTGGATATGCAGCTCTCTCACGGAGTGGAATACTGTAAGCACGTGCACGTGATCTAGTCACACGCCTATCCACACTCTCCAACTCCTTGTGGAGCATGCGAAGAATATCCTCCTGCTCGTTCCGAATCTGCTGATCCAACGTCTCTGTAGTCGGATCATCCATCAGCTTCACTTTTGTAGGGTCAGCCTATTCAACATTCAAACGTCAAAGTATAAACAATTGTGACCACTGACTTGTATACAACATTATACATACTAATACTACATTGAGCAATGAGAACAAAGCTCAACAAACTTGCTTGAGTGTCCCCAAAGCATGGTAGGAACGTACAAGCCTCATGTTGGCCCTACAATATACTAGCTTCTCTAGTTGTGAAGTGCTAAGCTGATTGCGGATTTTTGTATGAATCAAGGAGTAGGCACTCCAATTGCGCTCACAAGCGCCTGCTGAGCAATCCTACAATGGCAAGTGCAATGGTAGCATCAATACCATGAAACTTGAAGTCAGTCAACTGCTCGTGTGCATGACGGCCCCAAGTTATTCATGAAACTGCTCATCTCCGCATCTATTTGCAACTGCTCCTCAATGCTAAACATGTGGTTGATGTACTCGACCTTCAGGGCCAAGAGAATATTCTCATGAAACAACTCTGGGGTCTTGTAGAAATGATAGAGTATTGCAGCCATCCCATGAATGGGACGACTCATAAACTCCCATCGACTCTCTACAAGAGCTAGGACATCATCTCGGCTGCAAAAAACCCAAGCAAACATGTGTCAGGACTCAGGAAATTACAAGTAGAGATTATGGGTATAATGTATTTAAGTATTAAGCTCAGCTTACCGATCTTGTGACAAGGATTGGCAAGCCATGATATGCCCCTTCATTTGCATGAAGAGGTGATAAACCAAACCCAATGTGGATCCCTCCATGTCGGTGACCTGCAGCAACACGTAGATGGGCTGCAATGCCACTGTCAAACTCTGCACTTCAGTCCACAATGCATCATCTAGCACCCGTCTCTGAATGGCTTTGCATTTCTCATTTTATGAGTTGTGCATCTCTCTCCACTTTGGGTCCACAACAGTTTGGAGAAGTGGATCCCTCAGCTTCAAGAGTCCCTGCAAAACTATGTACATGTATGCAAATCTTGTCTTGGATGGCCGCACATGTCAAGAGCACTGTGGCTGCGAAATATGGCTAAGGCCTGATGCTTCTTTCAGAAAAATGTAGTAATCCGAGTATCATCAGTCACTGGGGGCTGCACCCAAGGTAGTTTCCCTATATCCTCCATGAGCAAATCTAGACAATGGGCTGCACAAGGAGTCCAAACAATACCTGGAAACTCAGCCGACACCATTTTCCCCATTGCTACACAGTTGATGCATTGTCTGTAACCACCTGTACCACATTATCTTTACCCACATCCTCAATGGCTTTCTTGATATGCTTGTAACTGAACTAATCTTCTCTCCTGCTTTCCATGCATCCACAGCGCGTAAGAAATAGGTACCAAGGCAGGAGGAGACAAGAATGTTAATGATATGGCGCCTGCGTATGTCACTCCAGCCATCGGAAATAATAGTGCAACCAAACTGCTGCCAACCTGCCTTTACTGGGACCAATGCCTTGTCTATCAAGGCTTTTTGCTGGTCAAGCATAGTGGTGCGCATCTTCTTGTACTCAAGTCCTGACCAAGAATCTGTCGCACCAACCTATGCAATGGCTCTGACCATCCTCTTCCATTGATCAGTTCTCAAGACATTGAAGCTAATGTTGCACTCGATTAGAGTGCGAGCAATCTCCATCTCAGCCACTCTCTGCCGCTCGTTTACCCAAGATTGGGAATTCACCCGTGAAGGCAAAGTAGTCTGTCTCGACGCATGCGCATCACTGTCCTCTTCATCCTCGTCTACTTCGATGATCCGTGCTCTCTTTCTACTACTAGATGGCTGTCCCATAGGTGTGGACTAAGACTCAAAAATGTCATCTCCTTGTACACCAAACTCTCCAAGAAGAGCATCTTGCAGCGCATCCTGTGTCTGTTGAGTCCCTTTAACAGTCTGTTGCCAACTCTCCTGGAAAGTTATCAGCAATTAGCTTATCTTTCACAGCTTTGGGCACTTTCTTGCACGCACTACAGTTGTTTGTGCACTGAATCCCTGTCAAATGCCTCACAACACGTGTGATTGTACTTGTGAGCGAGAAACCACAATACTTGCATGACCATTCGGACAACCGGAACCCTTTTGAGTTGGAGTGTTAACAATATGGATGACATTTGTGTGTTCCTTCCAATAGGGATTGGTCGGCTTCGGCATTCTTGCTCCTGTTGCAAGATTCAAGAGCATTGAGCAAGAATCACGCGAACAAAAAGTGTGTGTGAGAGAGAGAGAGATGGAGGGAAACGCGAGAGGGAAGCTCAAACGAGCGTAGGGTAGAGAGCAACACACACCAGAGAGGGAAAGAGGCACTTACCTTCCCTGTGTAAGCCTATGCAGAGCTTTTTCTCACTCTCTGTAACAGTTTCTCTGTACTTTGGTTCTTAAAATCTAGTTGGGATTCACGCCCAAGGTAGGCAAATTTAGGGCACGTATGAACGTATGGGCCTTAAGTGAATACAAACGGGTGGACAAATCCCCCAAATTATTTATAAAAAAAAATGACGTACGTACGGTACAATCCGTACATACACAATACGTTGTGTACGGAACGTTCGTACGGATCCGCACCGTACGTACGTATTGGTCCTACCTTGCAGGTTTGGTTGGTGATCAATCAAACATAGATGCCACAGAATTGTGCAGAGCTTGGGACAAAGTTAGACACCAGACAATACTAGTTTTCTTTGATCCAAGAACCTGTGCAAATTTCATATCACCATAATTGGCATCAAAGTTGGGCATTCGTGCAGAGGAGATGGATATGACTGGTGAAGCAGGTTTGGCATGCCCAAGTCATTTAGCGTGTTACTCCCATTCTGGGGAAACTTGTGTTTGCATATTTAGGCTTATGTGGATGCGGAAGAATTTCATATTATACCGCTTGAGGGCTGTGATGTGTTATTGGGTATCCCATGGGGTGTTTCAGGTTGCATGCTATGGTGGATTCTTCCAACAAAAAGATTACCCTTGTACATAGAGGAAAGACTCATGTCCTTGATGTAAAGCTTAAAGGTGAGTCTATTCCAATCGTTTTTGCTTCTGCTATTTCATATGTAATAAAGAATCACCTTTCTGCGTACTTGATCTTTGCAAGTGAAGTACCTAAAGTTGTATCTAGTTTGTCTACCTTAGATAAAGATAGGTCAACTTTTCTGAGTGGTTTCAGTGATTGTTTTTCGGACTCTTTGCCAGGGGAGTTACCTCTTGAGAGACTTGAGGATCATACCATAGATCTTGTGCCAGGTTTTAGTCCACTGAATAGACCACCGTATAGGGTTAGTGCAGCCCAACAGAAAGAGATTATGAGTCAGGTCAATGAGCTTTTAGAGAGGGGGCCGATTCAACCCAATTTATCCCCTTTTTGTTCGCCTGTACTCCTAGTGCAGAAGAAGGATGGTTCATGGCGCATGTGCATTGACTACCATGCTTTGAATAAAAATACCATCAAGAACAGGTTCCCCATACCGAGGATAGATGACATCCTTGATCGGCTTGAGGGAGCATCATTGTTTACTAGGATAGATCTAAAGAGTGGGTACCACCAGATACGCATTAGGCCAGAAGATGTCCATAAGACTGCGTTCAGGACAACATTTGGTCTCTACGAGTTTCTTGTCATGCCATTCGGTCTCATAAATGCTCTTGCCACGTTCAGTAGAATGATGGACATAATATTTAGACCACATAGAAACTTTGTGGGTACGTTCTTTGATGACATGATTGTCTATTCAAAGTCTGTAGGGATCACTTGACTGCAGTTTTCAATGAGCTACACAAGAACAAGCTACTCATTAATGCGAAGAAGAGTGAATTCTTTTTGGAAGAGATTCACTTGCTTGGGCACATTGTTTCAAAGGATGGGGTATGTATGGATCCCGCCAAAGTGGAAGCAATTAAGTCATGGCCAGACTTGAAGTCCGTACATGACATTCGAAGCTTTCTAGGCTTATGTTCCTACTACAAGAGGTTTATGTTGAGATTCCATACACAACAAGGGAAACGAGTTACTTTCAAGTGGACAGCAAATGAAATTCTAGCCTTCAAACACTTGAAAGAAAAGCTAACTTCAGATCTGATAATTATTTTGCCAAATCTTTCAAAACCTTTCGTGGTTCAATGTGATGCATGTGGCCACAGTCTTGGTGCAGTTCTAATGTAGAATGGCCGTGTAGTCGCATATGAGAGCAGAAATCTTTTGAAGACCGAAAAGAAGTTTCAAATTTATAAGAGAGAACTGTTGGCAACAATTCACGCCCTCACTAGTTGGAAACACTATTTGCTAGGGGCTGATTTTGTTGTCCAAAAAGATCATTAAACCTTGGGATACTTTCTCACACGAATGAAGTTGACTGAGAAACACACGCGATGGGCAAACACCTTGTCAATGTTCCATTTTCAGATTGTCTGTGGAAGGGAAAAAGAACGTGGTGGCTGATGCGTTGTCAAGAAAGCCCCAAATTTCGGCAATGTCAATTCCGTACCATGTAAAGTAGATGAAATGAAGACACAATATGCTGAAGATTCAGATTTTGCAAGGATTTATGATCAGCTTGTTGATGTGCAACATCATGAACACTACATGCTTAAGAATGACTTTCTCATGATGCATGGAAAGATATGCGTCACTAAACAGCTACGGCCAAAAGGTTTTGATGGAAAGTCATGCTGCTGGGCATCGTGGAATTGATGCGACAATGAAAGGGGTTAAAGCATTCTTCTATTGGCCAGCTTTGCGTCAAGATGTTGACACATTTGTAAGATCATGCTTAGTATGCCAAAAATTCAAATTTGACAGGCAAAAGCAACCGGGATTGTTGCAGCCATTGCTGAGAACAGGTAGAAGAGGCAAATTCTACTGTCCTAGATTTGCTCAAATGTTATGTGTTAGAGCACAAGGCAATTTGGGAACACTATCTCCCATTGGTTGAATATGCTTACAATAGCATTGTGCATACATCAACATGCAAGGCACCATTTGAGATGGTGGAAGGAGGGAAGAAAGTCCCACCACCAGTCTGTACAATGTAGAGGGCGGTACTATATCAATTACCTGTTAACTTTACACAGAGCACTAAGAAGAAAAGAGAACACGATTGCATCCAGCGACTAGAATTTCACTGCGCACACGAGACCGACACCTTGTAGGCCCCAAAAGTTGGCGCCCCTTTCGGTATTTCTTTATTTAATTATAAGTTGACGATCCGAACACTTAGACCAAGCTTTTACAAAGCTGTCCAAACCTGGCGAGGGCTGAAAATGCAGGTTTCTGACCTGATTTCGGCAGCACAACGGCGCAAAACCCTTGTAGGTCAAAAGTACCCGTCCAAGACGAATTCCCTCGCAATTTAGAAGCTTTCTAGTGAGCTGTCACAGAAATTCAGCGTGCTGTAATTCTCTGTTTTTCCTCTGTCGGGTGCCCAAAACCTTGTACATGCATCCCAAAGCTTTCTCCGGGCTCCCCTGGTGTTCCCTTGCACTTTAGGTGCGAAACCCTAAAACTGCAAAAAAACACAGCAGGCTGTAATTCTCTGTTTTGGATCGTTTTAAGCGGAGCTGACACGCCTACGCGTGTCCCAAGGGCTCCCGCATGCAATGGGACAGTTCCCTTGTGAATTGGACGAGTTTTCACGCGAGAAAACTCTCCAAATTTGCAATCTTTTGCGATGGAACTTTGCGTACCTGTGGGGGATTAGCAAATAGCTAATCCGGTTCCTGTTCAAAAGGCTCTTGCCTTGGCAAACGCGCATAAATCCTCAAAACTGTACATATTTATATGAGTAGCCCAACTAGTGGGGCATTACCATATGTGCAAAGGGGAGAGAGAGACACACGAGAGCAAATCATCGCGCTACATGAGACAAAGGAGAAGGCAAGCTTTCCATTAAAGCTGTAAACCTGCACCCACTACTCACACACACTGTAAGTTCACTTATGAAAGTCAAATCAGCCGCCAGCCTCATTTGGGCGCCTCCTCTTGCTGAGGTGTCCTGCAGGTCGCTCTCCTTCTGCCAAGTGTCCATTTTGCATGTCACAAACTGGTGACGTGGCAGGCCCTTGGACGCCCAAAGAAATGCGTCGAAAGGCTGACGTGGCAGCAACGTGGAAAACGCGCTGCAAATTCCATTGACAGATTGACACTTGGCAAACTGTACGGAGGTTGCAAATTCTGCTGGTCTGCTGACGTGGCATTCCGTATGATTTCCGGAAATTACGCCGGCCAGCTTTTGGGCATTATGCTTTAATTTTGAGAAGCTTTTGAGTTTAAGATTTTTGGGGCTTTGCTTTTGGGGCATCCCTTGTAAGAATAAATTAGTCCTTTGTGAACTCATTACTCTGAGCATCTGGACGCAGAGTCGGAGTGTGAGTTCACGCGGACTCCCTTGTACTTTGCACACAGATTAATATAAAAAGAAATACCGAAAGGGGCGCCAGTCTTTGCGGCCAATACCTCTTGGCACGGAATTACGCCGGGCCGTGCCAACTTTTGTGAACTGTTTTAAAGTGAATCTCTACTGTGTCGCGGTAGAATCTAAATTTGGGGTGTCCAAGTTTGTTACACTCTGACACATAACATTTGAGCAGATCTAGGATAGTAGAATTTGCGTCTTCCGACTATCCATCAATTTGTGGATGAAACGAAGAAGAGAACTTTAGCGTAGTGCCCAGACTCGTCATACGTGGATCCCTTTCACTGACAATTGACTGAGGCATCCCGTGATAGTTAAAGATATTGCTCATGAATATCTTGACCATGTGTTTTGGCGTTATCTTCTTCCTAACAGGAATGAAATGGGCCTGCTTATTGAACCTACAAATGATAGTCCAAATACCATCATTGCCTGTTTGCATTCTTGGAATATCAAAGATGAAGTCCATCGCTATGCTTTCCATGGCCTATCGGGGATCGGCAATGGCTGCAACAATCCCGACTGCTCTTGCCTGTCAAATTTGACTTTTTGACACACTAAGCACGATCTTACAAATGTGTCAACATCTTGACACAAAGCTGGCCAATAGAAAAATGCCTCAACCCCTTTCACTGTCGCATCAATTCCACGATGCCCAACATAAGGTGGAGCATGACTTTCCATCAAAACCTTTTGGCTGTAACTGTTTAGTAATGCATAACTTTCCATGCATCATGAGAAAGTCATTCTTAAGCATATAGTGCTCATGATGTAGCCCATCAACAAGCTGATCATCGATCCTTGCAAAATCTGAATCTTCAGCATATTGTGTCTTCATTTCGTCTAGTTCACAATGGTACAGAATTGGCACTGCTGAAATTTGGGGCTTTCGTGACAATTCATCAGCCACCACATTCTTTTTCCCTTGCACATGCACGATCTGAAAATGGAACATTGACAAGATGTCTGCCCATCGCATGTGTTTCTCAGACAACTTGGTTTGTGTGGAGAAAATATCGCTTGATCCAATTTCGCAAGCATAACGGCGCAAATATCCCTGTAGGTCAAAAGTACATGTCAAGGACACTTTCCCTTGTGGTATGGAAGCTTTCTAATGAGCTGCATGTCACAAAGTGATGATGTGGCGGACAGCAGAAACCCTAATTTTTGCCAGAAACCCTAAAATTCCTGCAAACCCTAATTTTTGCCAAAAACCCTAAATTCCGAAAATCGTGGAGGCGGATTATTATTATTATTATTATTATTATTATTTTTTGGAAAATGATGAGCGACGCGAATTTTGCTTTTGCTTTTGTTTTTTTATAAAAAAAGAGAAAAGACTCTCTAAGAGAGAGAGAGAACTGATGCTTTTGATTTTAAAAGCTTTTGAGGCTCTGCTTTTGGGCATCCCTTGTAACCTTTAAATTAGTGGTGAGGGCCTCACTTCTGAGAGCATCTGGACGCAGAGTCTGAGAGTGAAACCCTAACCGCTCTCTTGTACTTTGATGATTGATTAATACAAAAAGAAATACCGAAAGGGGCGCCAGTCTTTGGGGCCAATATCTCTAGGCACGGAACTCCGCCGGGCCAGTGCAAATCTATTGTGATGTGTGAATTGTTTTGAAGTGGTTATTTGGTGCTGTCGCGGTTGATTCTTGACTTGGAGTGTCCAAGTTTGTTACAGTGGTATCAGAGCACGGCCGATTTCTCTTCTACGGGAAATCCGATCCCCGAATTTTTTTTCCGCGGCACCTATGGCTTCAGGCAATGATCAGTCGACTCCCTCTGCATCTGGAGATGCGGGCTGGGATCACAACGAAGATTCAGGCAGAGAGTATGGCCCGCCTTGGCCTACTTAGGCGGAGCGGCGAGAGATAGAGCGTCGCCAGTTGATCAACGATGCAACAAAGATGATGCTCAATTTTGCCAAGGACCCGAAGATGGCAAAATATATGAACCAGACCTCTTTGAAAGAGGTACAGATGGAGCGGCAGAGAACCACAACACCACTCCCGAAACCCGCTCTCAAGAAACCTTCTGCCTCCAAGAAATATACGGAGAAGGAACTGGAGAACGTGGTTGATGCACGGATTGCTCAGCTTTTTGACACACAAAAGAAATCCAAAAAGCACGGCAAAAAGCAGAAGAAAGGCACTGACTTCCCGGGATATTTGGGTCGTCGGTTGACATTTGACAAGGCAAAGAAACGGAAGAAGCGTGTTCGATTTGAAGGAGTACCCAGTTCTTCTTCTTCTTCTTCCGACAGTTCTTCTAGCTCCTCGGATTCGAGCGAAGAAGACAGAAAAGGTAAAAAGCGAAGCAAGAAGCAACGCTTTGGAAAGGGCAAGGCAAAGAAGGCTAAATCTCGCCCAAAGACTGACAGTTCTACTTAGGACTCGTCTACAGACAACTCAGATTCTGATGACGGAAAGTTTTATGCGAACAAGAAGAATTTTTACAAAGCCAACCAGTATGACTTTCTCGAAGATAAAAGCAAGAAAGTCCGAGAGTTTAAGGAAGGTGGCCACTCGATCAAGTTTGATACTTTTCAGGAGACTTAGATGCTTCGAAGGCTGTGTCTTTGACATCGCTTTCGCGGGAAGACGCTATTCAGAGCACTCCAAGATTCGGAGAGCTGCCTCTTACTTTAAGGGGAATGCTCGTACTTGGTGGTCCACGCTTCTATTAAGCAAGACTGTGCCAGTTACATGGCTGAAATTCAAGAGGCTTTTTATTTCTTCTTGGTTGACTCAAGAGTTTGAACGAGATATACGAGCTGCTTGGAACCATCTCCGGATGACCAAGAGCGATACAGTGAATTCTTATTGTGAAAGATTCTGGAACTCTTTTCTACCCGCCTCTTCATTCAAGAAGATCTCGTTCAGAGAACAGATTGAGCGGTTTACCTTGAGTCTACCTACAGAGATCCGAGATCACTGCTTGGAACAGAAGTCAGCTTCTATTCAGGAGTTGATGAGTCATGCGAAGCGGGGCTTTGCCATTCACTCTAGCAGTCTGACCTACCCCACAGATGAGGCCATGACACAACGAGCCAAACAGACTTCTGGGAATGAAAGTAGAATGAAAAAGAGCAACCCAGAGAAAAAAAAGGATGCACGACCCAAGCTTACTCCTGAGGAGAGAGCTCGCTTCATCAGAGAGGGGAAGTGCTTTGGATGCGGGGAACATGGACATATTTCCGCGAAGTGCCCTGATAAGGCACAGAAAGAACAGAATGATAAAGACGACGACAGGTCTGAGAGTTCGAGAGCAGCTGAGGAATGTGGCAGAAAAGGCAGATAGAAAAGTAGAACTGGTACCACATGGCGTGGGACTTGCACCGAATCAAATGAATGAAAGCACAAACTTGCCGCTTTTTTTGGGGCAAAGTGAAGGATCAGGAAGCTCTTTTGAAGGAGCCAAGGCCAACTTCTTTTCACTTGGAATTGGCGGCTCGATTTGGAACTACGCCCCACAGACTGACGCCACAGGCGGAGGTAGTTCGACTGGCACCCGGATGGGATGTTGCCATTACACCGAGCATTGGCAAACTTCGTTTGCAATGACAGGGGTGTTCAGGGCACGCGAGTGACGTTCTACTCGGGATCCCTTGGTACCACAAGAACTACGCCGTGGTTGACTATAGGGCCGAGAAAGCGACTTTGATAAATGAAGGGCTTAGAGATTGTACTTGATGAACTTCAGTTTTCTTACTCATTCTTTTGGGAGAACTGAACGATGGATAAAAGTTGAAAATGTTTTGACCTGAAGAAAAGAACGCCAAGATTTTTTTTTCTCCACGCTCATGCCGATTGCTTTTGAGAGAGCCTGAAGATCATACCATTGATCTGATATCTGGAAGCACGCCACCGAATCGGCCACCTTATCGTGTGAGCCGAGTACAGAATGAAAAGATTATGAACTCAGTGAAAGACCTCTTGGAAAAGGGTCTTATCCAGCCTAGTACTTCACCGTATTGCTCTCCAGTGTTGTTGGTTTTGAAGAAAGACGGATCTTGGAGGTTGTGCATCGATTATAGCACTCTCAACGAAATCACCATCAAGAACAGATTTCCGATTCCTAGGATCGATGATATACTCGACAGGTTACAGGGATCCTCGTGCTTTAGCAGGATTGACTTGAAGAGTGGATATCATCAGATCAGGATAGCGCCAGGAGATGTCTACAAGACAGCTTTTCGGACGACTTTTGGGTTATTTGAGTTTTTGGTGATGCCTTTTGGCTTAACCAATGCTCCTACGACATTTAACCGGATGATGGATAGGATTTTTTGAGAGTACAGGCTATTTGTTGGCACTTTCTTTGACGACATCATTGTTTTCTCCAAGAATGAGGCAGAACACAGAGATCATCTGCTTCAAGTCTTTCAGGCATTACGAGATCACACATTAGTGATTAATGCTACGAAAAGTGAATTTTTCCTACCAGAGATACATTTTTTGGGACACATTGTGTCAATAGCAGGAGTGCAAATGAACCCGGCCAAGATAGAGACTATCCGTGATTGGCCCGATTTGAGGAATGTCCATGAAGTTAGAAGCTTCCTGGGACTGTGTTCGTACTACAGGCGGTTCATCCGAAAGTTTGCAGAGGTTGCTTCCCCTTTGCATACCTTGACACAGAAAGGAGTACCTTTTTCGTGGGGACCCACAAAGGTGACTGCCTTTCAGACATTGAAAGAGAAATTCACTACAGTACCAGATTTGACTTTGCCGGACTTGTAGAAGTCATTTGAAGTATTTTGTGATGCTTGTGGTCGTAGTTTGGGTGCGGTCTTGATGCAAGAAGGCCATGTCATAGCTTACGAGAGCCGTTTGTTCTCTAGGCCGGAGATGACAGCACAGATCTATGGGAAAGAGCTTTTGGTGGTTATCCATGCTCTTACTCAGTGGCGGCATTACCTACTCGGAGCGGATTTTACTGTCTTTACAGACCATCAGAGTTTGCGCTACTTCTTGTCACAGAAGCAGCTTTCGGAAAAGCAGATGCGGTGGGTGAACATCTTGTCACAGTTCCACTTCCAGATTGTCCATGTGCAGGGACAGAAGAATGTGGTGGTAGATGCTTTGTCTCGGAAACCGTTGGTTCTGGCTATTTCCGCGATACATCATAGGAGCTTCGAGGATATGGTCGATCAGTGTGCCACAGATACAGATTTTGCAAATATTTTCACACGGATACGGGATGGGGAGACAGTAGCTGGATACTCCCTTCGGGAAAGCTACTTGATGAAAAAGACTATGTTGTGCGTTACACAGCCGTTGAGGGAAAAGGTTATGACTGATTGCCACTGTCCACCTTTTACGGGTCACCGCGGCATTGCTACCACCATGAAAGGGGTAGAGAGAGATTTCTTTTGGCGGAGACTGAAGAAGGATGTGGAAGAGTTTGTGCGCAGTTGCTTGGTATGCCAGAAGGTCAAGTTTGACAGGCATAAGGCACAGGGATTGTTACAGCCTTTACCCATACCCACCTGCCCCTGGGAAAATATTGAAATGGATTTCATTTTTTTTGATCTCCCGAGAATACAGAATGATCACGATGATTTTCCGATTACATGGCACGCCTGAGACGATTGTCTCCGACAGAGACCCCAGATTTATGAGTTTGTTTTGGAAGGCAATTTGGGAGAACATTGGCACGCGGTTGCAGTTCTCGTCATCGTTCCACTTGCAGACTGACGGGCAATCTGAGATTGCCAATTCAGTGATTTTAGATTTATTGAAGTCTTGTATCTCGCATCAAAAGACTCAATGGGAAAAGAACTTACCTTTGGTGGAATTTGCCTACAATAACACGATACACTCTTCGACGGGGAGGACGCCATGTGAGATTGTTGAAACTGCTGCGAAGGTTCCATCCTTTCTGAGCACGAAAGATTAGAAATTTGAAGCGGATGAATATTCGCGAGATTTGGATACGGCTTTTGCCAAGGTTCGCGAGACTTTGCAGGAGTCTCAAGAACGACAGAAAAAGGCAGCGGATCGCCATCGTCGCGACTGGAAACTGAAGGAGGATGATTGGGTGCTCTTACTTTTGAGAAGGCACGCCTAAGAAAGAAACAAGGGAAAGGAGAGGCTTTTTCCAAAGCTTAGTATGCGATACTACTGCCCTTTCCAGATTACTGAAAAGATAAATGAAGTCTCCTTCCGACTGAAACTGCCAGATACTTGGAGGATTCACAATGCATTTCATGTGAATCTCTTGAAACCTTTTAAAGGTGATGTGCCTGATGATGGGGAGCCTGATGAGCAACCCGAAGTGGAAGAAAACGAGGAGATCCTTGTTCCTGAACAGATTTTGGCACATAAGGATACGAAGAATAAGGGTAAAGTCCGAAGGCGGTTCTTGGTTAAGTTCAAGAATTATCCTGCACTTGATGCGAAGTGGATGGAGGAGGAGGACCTTGCAGATACTCCTCGGATTGTGAAACTTTACCTCGATGTTTTGGTTTAGCATAGTCTACTCCAAACGGAACCCAGAACTCAGCTTGGCCGAAGATCTGGTGCAGTGGGATGCACAAGAGGGGAGTTACTCCGCTCCGTTGTCAACAGATGCCTCGATTTTGATACTAAAGTCACTGATGTCTCTTTGAGCTTCAGGGATACTGAGAGCTGACAGTATTCTGCTGGATGACTTTATGAAATGGAATTCCTGATTATGATACTGATTTGTTCTTGACTTCTTGTGAGTGCAGGAACTGATAGCCGAAATGACTGCAACATTTTGGTCTGATTGATCTCGAATAGACATGGTTGCAATAGGGGTTAGTCAATCGGACATCGATGAGGTCCCGATTGGACCTAGATGTGATTGCTAGCTACATTGCCGATAAATCATGGTCTAAGATCCTAATGAATGTTGAATGTCATGTGATGTCCTGTGATGTCTGGTGATGTCCTGTGATGTCGTGTGATGTGACTGTCGATTTTGTACATGTGCTAGATGTGTGTTCCTAGTACGTAGGTACTAACAGTCAGTGTCTGCTAAGACGGTTTATGGCTTTTGTCGGTTTTGCAGGCGTAATCGCGGTCGATTACAATGCTTTCAAGAGGGGGGTATGTCACAAAGTGATGATGTGGCGGACAGCAGAAACCCTAATTTCTGCCAGAAACCCTAAAATTCCTGCAAACCCTAATTTTTGCCAAAAACCCTAAATTCCGAAAATCGCGGAGGCGGATTATTATTATTATTATTATTATTTTTTTGTTTTGGAAAATGATGAGCGACGCGAATTTTGCTTTTGCTTTTGTTTTTATAAAAAAAGAGAAAAGACTCTCTAAGAGAGAGAGAGAACTGATGCTTTTGATTTTAAAAGCTTTTGAGGCTCTGCTTTTGGGCATCCCTTGTAACCTTTAAATTAGTGGTGAGGGCCTCACTTCTGAGAGCATCTGGACGCAGAGTCTGAGAGTGAAACCCTAACCGCTCTCTTGTACTTTGATGATTGATTAATACAAAAAGAAATACCGAAAGGGGCGCCAGTCTTTGGGGCCAATATCTCTAGGCACGGAACTCCGCCGGGCCAGTGCAAATCTATTGTGATGTGTGAATTGTTTTGAAGTGGTTATTTGGTGCTGTCGCGGTTGATTCTTGACTTGGAGTGTCCAAGTCTGTTACACTGCAGGTCAATTTCAGCATGCTGTAATTTTCTGTTTTGCCACTGTTAGGTGCCTACTGCCCTGTACATGCATCCCAAGGCCTTTCCGAGCCTCCCCCGGCAATTCCCTGCAGTTTAGGTGCAAAACCTAAACCTGCAGAAAAACACAGCAGGCTGTAATTCTCTGTTTTGGACCGTTTCGAGTGGAGCGAGCACGCCTACGCATGTCTCAAGTGCTCCCGCACGCAATGGGACAATTCCTTTTCAAATCGGACGAGTTTTCACGCAAGAAAACTCTCTGTTTTCACATTCCTTCGCGATGGAACTGTGCGTACCTGAAGGGGATAAGCAATTAGTTAATCTGGTTCGTGTACAGAAGGCTCTTGCCTTGGCAAACGCGCATAAAAACCCCCAAAACTGTACATGGTCATTTGAGAAGCCCAACTAGTGGGGCATTACCATATGTGCAAAGGGGAGAGAGAGATGTGCGAGAGCAAATCGTCGCGCTACAGCACCCACTACTCAAACACAATGTAGCACACTTATGGGCAAAAATCAGCCCCCTCTCTTGAAATGGGCGCCCCCACAGCCGGGATGAGTCTAGCAATTGCATCTCCAAGCACCAAGTGTCGAGTTTGCCTCTTTTGAGTTAATTTCCTAGTACCCACCAACTTATAAGTGTAGCGAGGGGCCTAAATGACTTTGAACTGAGCCTAGACACCCTTTACTACTCGGATCCAGTGCCGGTCGGCCCGATCAACTCGTGGTGACTTGCCCTTCCTGATTGTGGGTGAAACTCTCGGCCGTCGGCCATTTCACACTGGCCATACAATGTCCAACCATTTGCAACTTCAAAAAGAGGGTCCAAAAAATTAAACAAAAATCATTGGAAAGAAACCAACAACTTAAGTTAGCAATTGCCACATCCTCGTGACACTCGCTCTCAGACTCTGCGTCCAGATGCTGTGAGAAGTGTGCCCCCTTGGGTCCACTTATAAACATTACAAGGGTTGCTAAAAGCACAGCCCCAAAAGCATTAAACTCAAAAGCAATGTCAGGTGCAACAGAAGAGAACAAGGATTTGCTCGGATCTAGTACTCCGCACACAAACACAAGGAACACTTTACTTCACTTGAAAGAACTAAACTGGACTCAAAGAAAAGAGAGAGTCAAGAGAGAGAAAAGAGACGCTACAGGGATGTCGGGTCCCAACCCTCAAGGGCCTCCTTGCTCTGTTGCACAGAGCAAGTACTAGATCCGAGCAAATCCTTATTCTCTTCTGTTGCACTTGACAGTGGTATCAGAGCTCTCTGTGCGTTGCACCTGACAAGCAATGTTCCCCCAAAAACAACTTGATCAAAATCTGCCACAAAAAGCATCCAATGCAAAAAGCGAAAATTTACGTACAGTTTTGCCACGTCAGCGTGTCAACGTAAAAAGCGGGATTTTTGTACAGCTTGCCACGTTAGCAGTTGTCAGCGCAAAACGCGGAAATCCGTAGTTTGCCACATCATCTCTCAGCCCGCGGGTGGTCATGCCACGTCATCAGTTTGTGACAACCAGAAGGCTGGAAATCACATAATGCTTTTCATGTCAGCCCTCTAAGGCCCTTCGTTGGTGATGTGCTAGAGAATATGCTTGATGAGGAACAACCCGAAGTGGAAGAATTGGATGAGATCCTTGTTCCTGAACAGATATTGGCACATAAGGAAAGGAAGTATAGAGGAAAGGTTGCAAGAGGCTATTTGGTGAAGTTCAGTAACTATGGAGCAAGGTGAGAGCATGGGTTATGATGCTCAAAGGGATGGTTAAGCAATTGTATCTACTCTTTCCATACAGAATTTGGCTAGAGAAGTTTGTACTTGAGAGTACATCAGAAAATTTCTATGCTTGATATATGTGTGGTAGCCTGGTTGGTGGGATTGTTTAATTGTCTAACGCTACATTTCAGGAAGCATGTATATCTTTGATTCCCATCATAGAATAAATGTGATATCAGGAGATAGCAACATGTATTATTGGCATGCAACCAAGGTCGCTTGCAGTATTCCAAGGGTGGGGTATGTCACCTGGAGATGTATTTTTTCTGTTGCCTTCAGTGTTACCGGGGAACACCATCCCATGGGCAAGGAACGCCAGAACGACGTTCCAAGGTGTGCTCATGGCTCGGAACGGCCAGCTGTTCCGGATAGGTAGGTGATACCGGAACGGCCCGAAACAGCTTGGATTGACAGATTTTCAGATTTGAGTGTTTTTATCTCCCCCTTATATAATGCCCCTCCCCCCACACCTTACCTTCACAATGCACACAAGCTTTCAAAGGCCAAGGCTCAAGCTCTAGACTCTCGAGTCTTGACTCTCAAGCTCTAGCCTCTTGCCTCTTTCAAGGTTTCAAGTATAGACTCTACAAGGCTAAAAGGTATCTCCCTCTCTCTCTCTCTCTCTCTCTCTCTCTCTCTCTCTCTCTCTCTCTCTCTTTCTCGACTTCCAAGCTCTCCCCCTCTCCCCCTCCCTCTCGCCCTCTCAAGCTCTCAAGTCTAAAGGACACAAGTTTGCCAGAGTAAGGTTGAATGGCCTTCAAATAGAGTTTTTTGTGAGTATTAGATTCAAAGGACTCTAATACAACTTCTATTCAATTACACAAAGCTAAAAATTGCATTATTTGGGTGTTTTAAATGCTTCCTTTCCGTGCCTTTCCCGTTTCGGACCCCTCTATTGTTCCCCTTTTCCGTGTAGATCTCGTCGCCGTTCCCGTTTCGCATTTTGGGTAACTATGGTTGTCTTTTTTAAATATGTACTACATATTTTTATTTATTTTATTTTTACTTGTTTTCCCCGAAACCCTTGAAAAGGTGCAAGTGAACATTGCGTGGACAATGTGAAACGACTCCGGCCTAACGTGTTTCACATTGGGAATCCAAGTCGGTCAGTCAGGAACTGGTCGGGCCAGCTAGCATTGAATTTTGATGAGTATGGAAGCTTGTGTGCGCCAAAATGGAATTTGGGCCACTCGGCAAGTCACTTACAACTTTGTAAGTTGGTAGGGGCTAGGAAACTGAACCAAAGGGGAAAACTGGACACTCATTAGATTTGGAAGCTCTAGAAGGACACCTCAACAAGAGGGGGCGCCCAAATGAGAGCGGAGGCTGATTTTTGACCTCATTGTGCATCTACAGTGTGTGTGTGTGTCTGTGAGTAGTGGGTGCAGGTTCACAACTTTAATGGAAAGCTTGCCTTCTTTCCTTGTCTCATGTAGGGCGACGATTTGCTCTCGTGCATTAAGGTGAGAGTAAAGGAACCGCCTAGGGGATGTGCCACCTACCCACGAAGATCCGTAATGAGCTACCCCAGGGTATGTACAGAGAAGGCCACCTTGTGTTGCCAATTGTGGAAGAGGAACTAGATGTCCCCACCAACTGCCGACGCTGCATGGAAACCTGTCATCCAAAGGATCTCTACAAATCTGCTATCAGATATCTAGGATACTGCCCATAAAAGAGTGCAAACCTTTCCCTCAATTGGTGTTGACAAGCTCACAAAAGGGCATACAAGTGACCAAATCTGTAGGGCCACACTACCGTTAGTGAAGAGAGAACGTTGAGATAGGAGTAGCCAACACTTCAATAAAACCTCCTCTTATTGGCTTAGTCGGCTAAGCAAGTGGCACCACATGCTCCACCTCGAGACCTCATCCTGGGAAGTCGGATGATCATACAAGATGTCACGATTGTGACTATGTTACAGTATTACATCTACTCCTAGTTGCAGATACGCAAAGTGCCATGCCAAGGAGAAGCCCTACGCTTGGATGGTCACGAACCTTCGCTCAAGAGATGTGCCTCTTCGCCAAAAGCCACACTCCTTTGACGATTGGTTACACCCCTTCGCTCTACGGGTGCGACTCTTCGCCCAATGGTTGCAGCTCTCCGCCGAAAGGATGTGTCTTTACGTCTAAAGTCATGTCTCTTCACCAGGAGACGTGTCTTTTCATTTGTGTCTCATCTTAAAAAGAAATCAACCATATCAAGATGGGCTTACCTAGTGGCACAGATATCCGACCTTAGTCGAGTACTCGGTCGTGAACGGCACGACGCTGGACAAGTTCCCCCTCTCGAGCCATGCCCTACATTAAGTCTTTCTTATCTAATGGTGGTAAAGTTGAAGATTTATTGATCCTTGTGCAAGAGGATCCTTCAGAGGTCTAAGAGGCAACAGCTCCCTCGACCTCTCCCTTCTCAATTGGAAGCCTTAATACACGTTGAGAAAGCTGAAGATTCAGAAGATTCTAGTTCTTATGTGACAACCAACAAGCACATAACCCCTTCTATGATCGTGATCCAGGCAGGAAAATTCGCCTCGTTACCCCCCTTGCAGAATATAGTCTTTGTCTCTAAACAGATACCAGATGCTATGGTGAATGATAATTCTTCAAACTTGAAGATACCAGTTCTTACCTTCAATGGTGCAAAGGATAAATCAGGTGCAGACTGTTGCAGCATGACTTCAGTCGCTGCAATTGAATCTTTGGACACAACTTGTTCCGCAGATAAACCTTTATAGATGGATATACCTCCAAACACTACTGTGTCTCAGTCTACGACATCCTTTCAAGAGGATTTTATTGTTCCGGATAACCAATGGAATACCTTACAGATTTCCAACCAGTGGTCATCACTCAACAGAAAACTCAAGTCAATTCACCAATAATTTCACTCGAAGCAGATACAGATTCTATCTTTTATTGGACAAATCTCGAAGTTACAAATGACTTTGACAAAGGCACTTATCAAGTTGCAGATATGATCAGTTTTCAGTTTTGCAAATTAGTCATGGTCAATAACAGTGCCATGACATGGGACTCAACAGAAAGAAATTTGGATGCAGAAGCACAACAACAATACATTTCCTTCTCCCGGAGTTTTCTTCAACTATCCTGGGTTTTATTTAAAGAGGGAGGGCATGTCACGATTGTGACTATGTTACAGTATTACATCTACTCCTAGTTGCAGATATGCGAAGTGCCATGCCAAGGAGAACCCCTACGCTTGGATGGTCATGACCCTTCGCTCAAGAGACGTGCCTCTTCGCCAAAAGCCACACTCCTTCGACGACTGGTCACACCCCTTTGCTCTATGGCTGCGACTCTTCGCCCAATGGTTGTAGCTCTTCGCCGAAAGGATGTGTCTTTACGTTTAAAGTCATTCTCTTCACCAGAAGACGTGTCTTTTTATTTGTCTCTTCGTCTCCTATATAAGGAGCCTATTGTACTCAGTTTCAAGCAGTCATTCAATCAATAAAACATAGAGTCTTCTGAATATTGTTTTTGAGTTCAATTTAAGTTTCTTAAGTCTTAATCATGAGTTGAAGTACTTAATTAAGGATTAGCACCTAGAATCCTTACACAAGATGTGGTATTGAAGATGGAAGAATCCCTTCATGCCTGCCAATGCCAACTCCAACACATGCACGGGAACATGCGCTTGGTCTGCTGCATACCGGATGAACAAAAGTGAAGGAAAGCCGGAATTGAAACTTGCATTCTTAATGGAAAAGAAATAATCAAAGTACATCCTTTGCTTGTATCCCCCTCTGTCATCCACAATCCGCAACTTGGTTGTAAGGTGCAGCGGAAGTGAATGTTGAACTTTGCTCAAGATGAGTGCTCCGAACTGTGCTCAAGGGTTCCTTTTACTTACGGAAGGGAGAGCCTTCCGTTCCTTTAGTGAGAGAGTGCAATGGACACAAACAAAGTGATGAACACTGTGAATGAAGGTGCATGAGACTGAGAGATAGAGAGAGAAGAATACGACACCGGTCTGTTGTCAAACCCTCCTCTGAAGGCCCCACTCTCTATGGCGAGAGCGGTCTACTATTGATTGCACAAAACTCTACAATGCTTGGACTTGCCGACGATGAGGACGACGACGAGACGGGCTGAAATCTGAAAACGCTAATGGCTGAAATCTACAAATCTTTATCTGCTGAATTCTGACTCTATGTTGGTGACAATGTCGATGGCGACGACAACGTGCTGAAAACGTAGATGCTGATTTGCGCTTTCCAGGCTGAATCTGCAAACTACGCTTGATCTGACCGTGCGGCGAGGATTTGTTGCAGGAAGGTGAAATTTGCGAGGTTTGGGACTTACGGTGCAGAATGTAAGTGCTGAAAACTGAAAACGCTCATGCTTCTGGGGCTTCTGTCACGAAGGAACTGCAAAACGCTAGTTGATGTGCTGCTCCAAAAACGTTAGGTCTGATTTGGGGGTCTGCTGCAGAAACGCTAGGTATCTACTGAGTCTACTGTTGCCGGGTTGACCTGCAAGTTGCAAAACGCTGGCTGGTATGCAATTGCTGAAAACGCTGGCTGTTCTTGTGGCTGAAAACGCTATGTCTCCTGCCCGGGGGGGTCTTGCTGAGAAGGTGCACTGTTGGACACAGGTTCCTGCTGCCTCTTCTATCAGAGAATGCTAGCGCTAGCTTTTCTTATATAGATGCTTGGCCAATTTGCCCTACCCAGTTTCCCAACAAAAGTCACTTAAAAATAATAAGTGAAAATTGGCTAAAATAGGGAAAATAGGTCTATGCACTGTAAAAATGCTCATGATGGGTTCTGACTGTAATCTGATGATCATGCTGTGTGCAACCAGAGGATATGCATCTACTCTAAGTGTCTGGGTATGCACGGTCTGCGAACAGACTCACAAAAGTGCCAGATCACTTTCTAATCTAGGCTGGCTGAACTGAACTGAACCCATGTCATGAAGTAGCTTGTCCACGTACACATAGGGTTAGATGTGCACGTGACATTGGTACACAGGTGTAACTGAGTCAACTTGCTACCCCTCTTTGAAGATGGGTGCCGAAACTCCATATTTGCCTGTGCAAGACAAGGCTGGAACTCCATATCAGCCTACATAAAGTCCTCTATAGGGATAACTATTTCAACAACTCCAAGACAAAAGTGTTATTGCAAAAGACACAACAAATCAGCCAATCCATCTCCTTGAAGGAACATAGCCATAGGAATCCTCTCCGCTAGTGTTGAAGAAGATCCCACAGTTGTCCAAACACTTTACTCTCTAAAAAAGAAAGTTGGAAAAAATTCTCTCCTTCTAGATCCGAAAGTGGTGCTCCCCTTGCAGGAAGCCACGCAACATTACTCCATTTGGGAAAACTGAAGCAATCCAGCAATGCTCCACATCTTGAATCCTCCACAGGGTTCCCCTCGGTGAAGAGAGGTCAGGGTAAACAAGGGTAGAAGACGGAGAAGTCGTAGATGAGGGTCCATGGCCTCCACATGCCCAAATCAGCCCCGAAATGAAGAAAACACAGGAAAAAAATGGCAAGCTATTTCTCTCTCAATCAAGTCCAATACGGCAAGCAACAGAAGCAATGAAGACACGGACTGGCCTCTGATCCAGTGGACACCTCGACTCCAATCTGGTTCGACTCCGAAAAGATCCTTTGACACTAGAGAATGGGAAAAATAGGCCAAGGCTGGGAAAAAAATAGTCCCAGCCATCAGGAGCTTAGGCCATAGATAGAGCTAAACCCAGACTGCACATAACTAGAAATATCCCAACATGAGAAAACTACCTCCCTTTGGCATGGCATAGCCACAAAACAGCCCTCATTCCCTATCACCTGTCCCTGGGAGATACCGGAACTGATTGGACAAATCCAGAAAGATGCCAGACTCTAACAGCAAAATCTAGCACAAAGATTTATGATTTACCTCGTAAAATGTACGTTTTGAGGTCATTTATTTTTCTTCATAGGTGGGCTTGTTGTGGTTTCTTGGTTAAGATGGTGGATTTAAAGATTTTGTCTGTAATAGGATGATAGTAAGATATAAGGAAGGGCTTGGTTTTTGAGAACTGAAGCAACGTGGTTTGTTTGGCTAAATGTAGGGAGCCCTGCGAAACCTCGTGCTGTCGCTGCAAACTGAGGTACTAACAGGGGACATCTTACGAGATGCTATGCAACTTGGTGCCGATGACCTTCGGAGCCTTGTTCAAGTGGTGAAGGAAATGGTTCTTAGATACTATGGCCAGACTTCTACTCAGAGCTCCTCTGAGCTATGATTCATAATATTGGTAACAAATGCTGTCAATTTTATCACCTTTTATAGCCTGTTTGTATGATTTGTCTTCGGAAGTAGTTAAGTCATCGACTTTGTGTAGAAAGTATGGTTTATTTAAGTGAAGGAAGCTGTTTTCATAAAATTTGCCTCTTGTTTGGATCTTTCAATTTCGATAGCTGTTTCTTGTGAACTTTTAATCAGCCAATTGTTTTACCTCTTTTTGTTCGGTCGTTTCTAATTTGATGTCTGCTTTTTGACAGATTCATTCTCAATTAATCTAGTCTAGAAGTCTTTACAAGTTCGTGGGTGTTGTCTAGCTTCCATACTCTGTGATAGCAGCATGGCTCCAATGGACTTTGCGTATGTAGGGACTGAAGACACTAGGCAGTTTTGGATGCCCTGAGATTTATGGAAGAAAGTCTTTTGTATCTTTAAGCTCTTTGTATGGCATCAAGAAGACCCTGAACATTACTTTGGCCGAGGTATTTTGTGAGCTGTGCCTTGAAACCTTTTTGAGCATGTTACGAAGTAGACTCAGGCCTGCATATCCTACTTTTTTGCCTGTTCCTAGATGTTGGAAAATGTGAAGGTACTTGGTTTAGAATTCGATGACAAAGAGCACCCCCCCCCCCCCCCCCCCCCCCCCCCCCCCCCCCCCGCAGGCCCGGAACAACCCTCCCCCCAACAAAAGACCCAAAATGCTTAAGGAGTGATACTAGTGCAAATTAGAGGTGCATACAAGCAAAGTTATTCAATGCTGAAGCAAAATACACAAGATCCTACTACGACATCTGCGCTACACCAAATGTAACATACAAAGATTCTTAGTGTAAGCGTCCCACCTTTGTAAGTAGATGGACCTATTTTAACTACTAACTGCCTGCACAACGCCAATATGAGTGTGGATTCATGCTAGCTTAGGTTAGCACTCTCTTGGCAAACGGCGCCAGCCCACATGCACCCAATCCTCACATCTGCACTTTGTCTACCATCTACAAAACACATAAGCTAAGGGAGAAGATATACTCTTAACAATACATAGAATCATAGGCTACAATTAACACACACTCATCAACAATGCGGGCACTATACATGAAAATGCACTCATGCACACATTGGAGAGACCACCTTTTGTGCATGCATGAGAGGCCACCTCTCTCAACACACTAAGCATATGAACAAATGATCAACATGATCAATCAGCAACGGAGACATACATGTGCAGACATGCGTTTTGGAGAAATTGCCTCTCTTCACAAACACAAGCACATGCACAAATGATCACAGATACATGCACACAACTTGCAACCAACGAGAGAGCATAGACTCAATGGAGAAGATAGCATAAACCAAGATCTTCATCACCATTGCACCATCACACTAGCATCAACAATCAAGCAAGAAGCTACGGAAAATAGATGAGGTCAAAAGTCCCTTGACCTCTTGGAAAATAGTTAATACTTGGGATTTTTACTAGCATTTGTTCTAACTCTAAACGATATTTAGGTGAAGATCACCCATGATCTTGAGAAATAGACAAAAATTATGGAAAAATTCCACAAAAAACTTCGTACGACATCAACACTATTTTCTAATGGCTGACAAAGCCTTAAAACTCCTACCGGAATACAGTCTTCTTTGAAGACATTATCGAATATTATTATGTTGAGATTTGCTTCACTATGGACTTCTTGATGTGGTACACCTCTTATGAGTAGGCAGTAGGCCCATACTCGATGAGACTATTGCCTTAACATTGAGTATGGTACCTGGGTAAGGGCGGGCGCCCACACACACACACACACACACACACACACACACACACACACACACACACACAGACACACACACACTTGGTCACTTTACTCTGCTATGAGATTGCTTCATCCTTGACACACACACACACACACACACACACACACACACACACACACGCTAATACACGAGTTGTTTCTCAAGTGTCACCACTTTATTTGGTTTGGAAAAAAAACTTTTTTTCAAAAAAAACCCCCTCTTTGCTCTTCACATTTACAGGTCTAGTAGACCATCCATGACATGATTACACAAACAGCTGTCACGGTAGAAACAGGTGTTTGGACGTTCTGACAAAGGTAGGATTCGAGTGGATAAGAGTACACCATACTCCAAGGTTCGTGGTGTGATATTGAAATAACCTCTGAGGGGCTGGCCATAACTGCGATACAAAAAAATCTTTCGAAAAGGAAGAAACTGCGCTAGCAGGTATAATCGCTCTGAGAAACCTCGCTTCATTGAGTATTCTACATAATAGTATCGTGGCCCTATACCCATTGCTTCAGTTACCATCGCCAGACGAATGTTATTCCTAAAATGCTCTCTACCCCAAAGTGTCACCCTGGTCACTCGGTTCTGATGTGTCCACCACTTCGTCTGAGTCACAGATGTGCCTAACTGCGGAAATAAAAGTCGTTCGTAACGGAGGAGTGTGGCTCGCTTAGTAGACTCACTTGACTGCTGAAGATGTGCAATAGATATTGCTAAAACCTGTTCCCCAGTATGAGCCATAACAGAAGAAGACACCTGATAACAATGTTGGATATTTACTTATAAACTTGGAATCAGCTACTCTCAACAATTGCTATACACTTGGTTTTTTAAAAAAAAAGAGATGCTCGTCTTATATAGACTGATTGATGACTGAACCCAATGGTTGTGGTTAAAAGCACTATACTTTGTAGGCCTCATCTAGTTTTGCTTCAGCTTCTGTCTCTAAAAACTGTCCTAGTGTACGGAGATTTTACCTTAGACTATGAAGAGATATGGTGGTACAGAATACTTGCGGTTTGTATCCAACATGGATTGAGGGCACTAGCTTGTATAAAGACCGTATATCGGTTTTTCTGGGCTTACATTCACTTGCTATCTAGTGCCACTTTATTGATTTAATAACTTGTTGTAGTGTGAGTGTGGGACCGCCTTTTAAAAAAACAATCCTTGTATAAATCTCACCGTATGAGAGCTTTTCAGTATCTGCAGTACCCTATTATGTGTATCACGCTCTGGCGTTCTGCAGTCTGTAAGGTTTTCCCGTGCTTGGCTGAGCTGAGACGTTTCGTGAGCTCGCGTCTGGCTTCTCCTCAGGCTTCACATTCACAGATCTTATGCTGAGTAAGATCCCGGAGTAAAAGGTCTTGGAAGCCGGCCGTGATAGGGAAGCGTGCAGTATTCGTACCCGTCTGCAGAGTGATAGAAAGCTCGCCTATAAATGATCATCAGGTGAGCACCTATGCTCACTTAGCACTGTGATTCGTGATCATGGAGACCTCTGCGTCAAGCTTACAGGTTATATTTCTGTTGATTTTCTAGTTTTTTAAACAAAGAGGAGATAATATGAAATGGATTCTGCCTATTTGCGTAACGGGAAGTCATGCTTCAAATTTATGATTGGTATATTTGTGAATGTTGGTAAAATGTAACTGCTCTTGGATCTGGTGCTTGAGGAAGTGTTTTGGACTGGGTTCTAGATGAATCTTTGAAATTATGGCAGGGGCATTTTTCTACCAGATGATTATGATGCTAAAAGATTCAATAGGGGGCAGCCGAATGGGTTGGAATGTGATAAGGATGTTGATAATATACATATCAGCGAACGGTGTTGATTTGAAAGCATTTAAAACAAAAATTTATTTTCTGCTGCCATGGGGTTTTTTTTTTTTTTTTGCCGGGGGTGTTGCTTACTAAGGAATAAATTGCAGGTTTTATCTCTGTTTTTAAAAAAAAAGGGGGGGTGATATTATTAATCAGATGCTGCCTGTGTACCTGACGGGAATTGTGGCCTTAAAAACTATGATTGAGATACCAGCTAACAATGAGAGATTGTGACTGTTCTTTTAACTTGACCGGGTGCTAGAGGAAGTGCTCGGACTGGATATTGGATGGAATTTTGAAACTATGGCTGGAGTATAGTGTTACCAGATGACTGTGACTCGAGCAGTGTACTGTATGGCATCCTAGTGGGATGTAATGAGATGAAGATATTGATGTTATGCATTAAATGGGTGTTGATTTGAAGCAATTAAAAAACTTGAAAATGTCTGCTGACATTACTTTGTGCCGAGGTTGTTGCGTACTACTTGTAATCTGGAAGCTAAAAATGAAACTTTTTAAAGAATGGTTGTAACTCATTATTTGTATTAAGTGGACTGGCTGAAGATGCCGATTTCTTGAAGAAGGTAAGTATGATTCGGATTACTGCAGGGTTTTTGAATCAGGCTGATGGTTTTATAAAAATATATATAAAATATGTATAGCTCAAAATTGTGTACAGAGACTGTCGGATTTTCTGATAAAGGTGAAAAACTTGAGGTTCGGTTTACGATAGGTACATTTACTGACTGCCGACTTACTGTGTCCTTGATGCTTATACCTAATGTCGTGAAAAGTCTAATGAGACTCTGGCTGAACGGATAAAGATGTTCCAAGTTGATTGCCTAATTGGATGAGGCTCGGAAAGCTGAAAATAAGCTTCGCATACCCTAAATTGTTGGAAATTTGGTTATGTTTCTTCTCCCTCGTTTGTTTTTTACCATAATATTTCACAAGATGGTTCATGTAGTGTAAGGTCTGCTTGGCGAATCTCTGATTCAGCATATCAAATGACTGCTTCTGGCTGGGACGGTGTTTTTTTCTTGAGAAAAAACAAATAAACTTTACACCGTATGACTCGCTTCGTAGATGATATCTCATATTTATGTGAACTTCACTTGGCCTACTGATATGCAATATGCTCTTGACTTGATACGTTTACTTCAAGTATATAAATTTTTTTCGAAAAGTGGCGAGACGTGCTCTAATGACTGAGCTATCTAAAAAACTAGCGTATGATGACTGGTTTTATTACAAACTTTGGCAAAAGGCTGTTAGTCATTGCATAATGACAGCGGGGGTTTTTTTTAATTTTTTTTTTTTGATTTATAGCTTGAAAGGGCTTAGATCTGAAGAGTAGTTAAATTTTTCTGGTTTATAAAATATATATACTTAAAAAGTATTTTGGATTATGATCTGGTCCGAAAGTAAAAATTTTTTTCATTTCGAATTAGGTGCTATCCATAACTGAAAACTGGCCTTTCATGGCATTTAGTTTGTAGTGCTTTCGTGTCCGATTAAGAAGGCAGGTCGTGTCTGACTTGGATAAAACTACCTATAAAAAACCTACTAAGGTTTGGGAAATTTCCTTAAGTTTTTAAATCCTAATATTAGAACAGCTACACTAAGATGAACTCCACTTTCCATATTGGATTGGCAATAATCCATGGATCTGTTTTATTTTAAACAAAGATACTAGATAAGAACTGTGTGAAATTTTAAAAGTGACATGGATAACAACTGGGATGCCCAGCATCACCTGCGTACAGTCATGTGCTAACGAATTGTTTTCTTGTGGCTATGGGTGCAGGTGAGGGCTGCCTTCTTTTAAAGCATTCAGTTCTAAGTTGGTGATGACTATGGATGTTCGCTTAACTTGAAGCTACATTACTCCGAAGTTGGGGATGGCTTCACCCCATGATTTACATTGATATCTATACTGCCTTGTACAATATTTGTTTTCAACTGCAAATAGATTATTGTACAATTCCACTGTATAGTCCTAGAATTAGTGGTCTGTGAACTGTGGTGTTCGTTTGCGTATATATAGGTTTATATATTTAGAACTACTACACACACAATAAACGCATAAGAGAGACTGACGTGTAGGTTGTCTCTCTCAGACCCTAGCTCTAGTTAGAAAAAATCGCCTACTATTATATAAATCTTTTTTTATATGATAATAGGCTGGGGTGCTATCACACAGTCACTGTGGTTCTCATTGACCCGACTGGTGAAAGGTTGCTAGCACTACCATTCCACTCTATACTCTCATTTTTCAAAAAAATCCCCTGTCTTTTACTTTTCATTTCACGAGTGTATTAAGTCTGTCTACCAGGTTACTGGAAAGCTCACTGCTAGAATAACGGTCTGCTCTGACCCGGAAAAAAGAGCTCTGATTTCAGAAAAACTACGGCTTGCTAAAGAAATTGAAAGCTTCTTTCCTTATATCTCTTATAGAATTCGGCCCTATTTACACAGGACTGTAAAATTCAATAAGAAGTAAAAAGCTGGATAAGGGTTTCTAGACCACTCAACTCCTCCTTACGATGTAATCTAACAAATGTTCTTGAAAATCTATGCAGATTGTTTCCTTATCCCAAGGGCTCTCTCTTCCTATGGAACCCCTTTCCGTCGCTTCGTTACTTGTATTGAAGTGTATACAAGATAATGAGGCTTCAACCTTAATTTGTGATGCCTCTAAGGATTCTAGTCTGTCTCTTGTCCAGCTTATCTCATTTGACCAATGGATGAAGGTGCTTGCTCTCCTTGTCAAGAATAAATCTGATGGTATCAACCTATTGCTGGAGTTTGCTTCGAATCTAGCTGGTATTTCAAAAACCCATATGGAAGACTTAGCTTCCTTCTCGTCTAAAGGATCTGAACTCTCCAATCTCCTCAGAAAATTTTGCGGGCTTAGTCCCATCTTTATTACGGCTCCTTCTACTCCTATAGTTCCTCCCCCGAACAGCCTATTTTGTAGGGATGCTGCTGCTTTGGAAGCAGTAAAAGAATTTCAGAAGGACCTTTGCTCACTTAGTGAAGCGTCCCTGTTGGATATGGTGCCGAAAGTATCTAGGGCCTTTCCTTTTTTACCTTCGCGTCAGATTGAGGTAGAATCCTTGGGCGTAGAGCACAAACTATGGCTGTTCCCAAATAAAGGGTTTATTGCACCTATTTCGATGGAAACTTGGGTCTTCCTTGCCAACTTGGCGCCTTCCACTATTGAGGAGTGCAGACTTAAAGTCCTCAAAGGAATTCAGCTTTTGGATAAAGGTGATCTGATTAAAGCTCCGTTCAATATGAATTTCTTGGATAAAAAAAAGTGCAGTTCAAATACTGGGTTATATGCAAGAACCAAAGGTGTAATGACCTTTAGTAAAAGCAATGCAGATTACTATACTGAAACAGTATGGAATGTATTCAGGCCATACCTTAAGTGTGCATGCAGGTTTTTAGACCCTAAAGCGTCTTGCGAATCAAGCATCATCTGGTTTGACCATGCAATTCGGTTTGCCCTCAACAATCTACCGAGTATCTTTCCTGACAAAGCTGAAGAATTTCATCTCTCCCTTTTTTGCTCATGGCTTGGTGGTCAAGCTAGGGAGCTAGTCCTAGCTCAGATAGCTTTTATTCAATACAGATCTATTATGTGTGACACCCTCCAGGAGCTTGGTTCAGATGAGTGTGGCACTCTTCTAACCACATATGGCAGTTACAAAGGAATAAAGAGTATTGTGGGGCAAATCAAGCCTAGTATTGATGATGATGAAACTCAAGTCTCCAAACGTCCTAACACTCTCATCTCTCCTGCTGCTTCTTACACCTCCTTTCTGACTCCCTCCTCAAGTGATGCTGTTTTTGAAAAAGGGAGGGGTAGAAGTTATGTGAGAGGCCGGGGAAGGAACCTACCAATCAGAAATCTTTTGGATATGTAATTTACAGGTAAAAAAGAACGCCTGTGGAAGACTCTACCTACCGCCGAAGGATGAAGCCTGTAATAGAGTATTTGCACATTGCTGGTTTACTAGCAAGATTTTGGATTTCTTTACTCCTCAAGCTATCTTTTCAGAATGTTTTGGACATGTTTTTGGATCACCTCTATTACTAAAAGAAGTGATGTTTGGTTGGAAATACTTGCCACCTATCAAGAATCTGTTTTATTCGAATGAATTCCTGCGTAATGAAAAAGTTCCTATCTGTTCTTGTCATCTTTTTCCGAAATTTTGTAAGGCGTTTACTAACTTTGGCTCACATGTGTGTACTACTGAGGTGGGAATTATATCTGATATTCCTATAAGGAACCTCTTGAAAAAAGGCTTGAACCATATTCCTCCTTTTCCACTAAATCCTCAGCTGGCCTTTTTGGCTCTACTTGAATGCCTGGCCGACTTGGCCTTAAAACTCCAACTGGAGGAAGAAGCTAACATCCTACTTACCTCTACGCTAAAAAATATTTTTTGGAATAAAGTTAGGCTTATGCCGCAAGAATGGCTTTGCTCTGATACTACCTGGCTTACCCCTAATTTAAAAGCTTCCATTTCAGAAGTTAAGGAGAGATGGTTCATTATTGGACTTGATAAAGCCTCTAATACTGCTTCCTTTATTTGTAAAAGGTTAGCATTTGAATCCGCATACTCTAGGCTCAACGGTCTTGAATTTTTAAAAATGGCCACATCGACGTTGGATACTGCGACACTTTTAAATATGGAACTTGCTGGACTAGGTTATTATCCCAACTCTCTGAAAATCCCTGTTCTCTTCCCAACTTATAAAAATCATAAGCATAAATTTAGATGGATCTCTGACGCTTCCAATTGCCTTTTTTCCCAAATTACAAATGATATCACTTATTGCTTAAATTGTATTTTGGAAGAAATTGAAGCTATTTGCGCTATCAAACGCAAGGATCTCAAAAAATTCAGAAATATAGATTGCTGCCCTTTTTGGATCATAAAAAACGCTGCTGAGGTTTCTATTAACCTCCCAGATAACATTTTCTCTATCTTTACGGCAGACATAACGCAATGTTATGAGAATATTCCTCTAAATGGACCTGAAGGTCTGTTTAACACTCTATCTATTCTTATAAAGTTGGCTTTTTCGCACAGAAAAAAGCTCGGATTTACATGTATCTCAACAAAAATACATAAAGGTTGGGTAAAAAAATCGAATAAATCCACTCCTTTCGTATTGAAAGAGGATGATTTGTATAAATATATCTCTTGGCTCCTTAATAACTGCTGCATCCAAGTAGGTGCTACCTGTTACAAACAAATTTTAGGTATCCCAATGGGATTTTCATGTTCTCCGATTATGTGTAATCTTTATCTATGTCACTACGAATACCAATGGATCTTAAAAATGATTAGTAATCCTGATAATACGTTGACACTTACACACTTTCAGCACTCCTTCAGGTTTATGGATGACCTATGTAGCCTTAATAATCCTATGTTCAAAGATACACTTAAAGATATTTATCCGTCTTGTCTTAACATTGAACCAACGTACTCTGATAGAGTTTTATGGCAAGAAAAATGGATCGTTTCCAAGACTCACTTCCTGAATATGGAGTTTACGCTTACCTCCCCATTTGCGGGTAATTTTAATACGAAGTTCTACTGGAAAAGGGAAAATCTCAAACTCGTATCCTCTGAATTTACAAAAAGAAAAAGCAATAGACCTTTCAAAAACTCACTACATACCTGTCTAGGTATGCTCTTTCTTATTGTGTATGCCTCGTCTGACAGCTTTATAGCATTTGAAGGAATCACTACCCTTATTAACAAATATATTAGTAACGGGTTTTCAAAAAAAGACCTTGTCGCTTGTATCAGTAACTCATTGACAAAACATAGCTGGACAGGTCTTAAATATGACCTACAGAATTTGATTAATCTTATTAAACCAGAATAAGATATATCTAATGAGGTAGTAGGCCCATATTCTATGGGTCTACTACCTCATAGAATATGGTGCCTGGGAAAGGGCGGGTACACACACACACACACACACACACACACACACACACACACACACACACACACACACACACACACACACACACACACACACACACACACACACACACACACACACACACGCTAATACACGAGTTGTTTCTCAAGTGTCACCACTTTATTTGGTTTGGAAAAAAAACTTTTCTTCAAAAAAACCCCCCTCTTTGCTCTTCACATTTACAGGTCTAGTAGACCATCCATGACATGATCACACAAACAACTGTCACAGTAGAAACAGGTGTTTGGACGTTCTGACAAAGGTAGGATTCGAGTGGATAAGAGTACACCATACTCCAAGGTTCGTGGTGTGATATTGAAATAACCTATGAGGGGCTGGCCATAACTGCGATACAAAAAAATCTTTCGAAAAGGAAGAAACTGCGCTAGCAGGTATAATCTCTCTGAGAAACCTCGCTTCATTGAGTATTCTACATAATAGTATCGTGGCCCTATACCCATTGCTTCAGTTACCATCGCCAGACGAATGTTATTCCTAAAATGCTCTCTACCCCAAAGTGTCACCCTGGTCACTCGGTTCTGATGTGTCCACCACTTCGTCTGAGTCACAGATGTGCCTAACTGCGGAAATAAAAGTCGTTCGTAACGGAGGAGTGTGGCTCGCTTAGTAGACTCACTTGACTGCTGAAGATGTGCGATAGATATTGCTAAAACCTGTTCCCCAGTATGAGCCATAACAGAAGAAGACACCTGATAACAATGTTGGATATTTACTTATAAACTTGGAATCAGCTACTCTCAACAATTGCTATACACTTGATTTTTTTAAAAAAAAGAGATGCTCGTCTTATATAGACTGATTGATGACTGAACCCAATGGTTGTGGTTAAAAGCACTATACTTTGTAGGCCTCATCTAGTTTTGCTTCAGCTTCTGTCTCTAAAAACTGTCCTAGTGTACGGAGATTTTACCTTAGACTATGAAGAGATATGGTGGTACAGAATACTTGCGGTTTGTATCCAACATGGATTGAGGGCACTAGCTTGTATAAAGACCGTATATCGGTTTTTCTGGGCTTACATTCACTTGCTATCTAGTGCCACTTTATTGATTTAATAACTTGTTGTAGTGTGAGTGTGGGACCGCCTTTTAAAAAAACAATCCTTGTATAAATCTCACCGTATGAGAGCTTTTCAGTATCTGCAGTACCCTATTATGTGTATCACGCTCTGGCGTTCTGCAGTCTGTAAGGTTTTCCCGTGCTTGGCTGAGCTGAGACGTTTCGTGAGCTCGCGTCTGGCTTCTCCTCAGGCTTCACATTCACAGATCTTATGCTGAGTAAGATCCCGGAGTAAAAGGTCTTGGAAGCCGGCCGTGATAGGGAAGCGTGCAGTATTCGTACCCGTCTGCAGAGTGATAGAAAGCTCGCCTATAAATGATCATCAGGTGAGCACCTATGCTCACTTAGCACTGTGATTCGTGATCATGGAGACCTCTGCGTCAAGCTTACAGGTTATATTTCTGTTGATTTTCTAGTTTTTTAAACAAAGAGGAGATAATATGAAATGGATTCTGCCTATTTGCGTAACGGGAAGTCATGCTTCAAATTTATGATTGGTATATTTGTGAATGTTGGTAAAATGTAACTGCTCTTGGATCTGGTGCTTGAGGAAGTGTTTTGGACTGGGTTCTAGATGAATCTTTGAAATTATGGCAGGGGCATTTTTCTACCAGATGATTATGATGCTAAAAGATTCAATAGGGGGCAGCCGAATGGGTTGGAATGTGATAAGGATGTTGATAATATACATATCAGCGAACGGTGTTGATTTGAAAGCATTTAAAACAAAAATTTATTTTCTGCTGCCATGGGGTTTTTTTTTTTTTTTTGCCGGGGGTGTTGCTTACTAAGGAATAAATTGTAGGTTTTATCTCTGTTTTTAAAAAAAAAGGGGGGGTGATATTATTAATCAGATGCTGCCTGTGTACCTGACGGGAATTGTGGCCTTAAAAACTATGATTGAGATACCAGCTAACAATGAGAGATTGTGACTGTTCTTTTAACTTGACCGGGTGCTAGAGGAAGTGCTCGGACTGGATATTGGATGGAATTTTGAAACTATGGCTGGAGTATAGTGTTACCAGATGACTGTGACTCGAGCAGTGTACTGTATGGCATCCTAGTGGGATGTAATGAGATGAAGATATTGATGTTATGCATTAAATGGGTGTTGATTTGAAGCAATTAAAAAACTTGAAAATGTCTGCTGACATTACTTTGTGCCGAGGTTGTTGCGTACTACTTGTAATCTGGAAGCTAAAAATGAAACTTTTTAAAGAATGGTTGTAACTCATTATTTGTATTAAGTGGACTGGCTGAAGATGCCGATTTCTTGAAGAAGGTAAGTATGATTCGGATTACTGCAGGGTTTTTGAATCAGGCTGATGGTTTTATAAAAATATATATAAAATATGTATAGCTCAAAACTGTGTACAGAGACTGTCGGATTTTCTGATAAAGGTGAAAAACTTGAGGTTCGGTTTACGATAGGTACATTTACTGACTGCCGACTTACTGTGTCCTTGATGCTTATACCTAATGTCGTGAAAAGTCTAATGAGACTCTGGCTGAACGGATAAAGCTGTTCCAAGTTGATTGCCTAATTGGATGAGGCTCGGAAAGCTGAAAATAAGCTTCGCATACCCTAAATTGTTGGAAATTTGGTTATGTTTCTTCTCCCTCGTTTGTTTTTTACCATAATATTTCACAAGATGGTTCATGTAGTGTAAGGTCTGCTTGGCGAATCTCTGATTCAGCATATCAAATGACTGCTTCTGGCTGGGACGGTGTTTTTTTCTTGAGAAAAAACAAATAAACTTTACACCGTATGACTCGCTTCGTAGATGATATCTCATATTTATGTGAACTTCACTTGGCCTACTGATATGCAATATGCTCTTGACTTGATACGTTTACTTCAAGTATATAAATTTTTTTTGAAAAGTGGCGGGACGTACTCTAATGACTGAGCTATCTAAAAAACTAGCGTATGATGACTGGTTTTATTACAAACTTTGGCAAAAGGCTGTTAGTCATTGCATAATGACAGCGGGGGTTTTTTTTTTTTGTTTTTTTTTTTTGATTTATAGCTTGAAAGGGCTTAGATCTGAAGAGTAGTTAAATTTTTCTGGTTTATAAAATATATATACTTAAAAAGTATTTTGGATTATGATCTGGTCCGAAAGTAAAATTTTTTTTCATTTTGAATTAGGTGCTATCCATAACTGAAAACTGGCCTTTCATGGCATTTAGTTTGTAGTGCTTTCGTGTCCGATTAAGAAGGCAGGTCGTGTCTGACTTGGATAAGACTACCTATAAAAAACCTACTAAGGTTTGGGAAATTTCCTTAAGTTTTTAAATCCTAATATTAGAACAGCTACACTAAGATGAACTCCACTTTCCGTATTGGATTGGCAATAATCCATAGATCTGTTTTATTTTAAACAAAGATACTAGATAAGAACTGTGTGAAATTTTAAAAGTGACATGGATAACAACTGGGATGCCCAGCATCACCTGCGTACAGTCACGTGCTAACGAATTGTTTTCTTGTGGCTATGGGTGCAGGTGAGGGCTACCTTCTTTTAAAGCATTCAGTTCTAAGTTGGTGATGACTATGGATGTTCGCTTAACTTGAAGCTACATTACTCCGAAGTTGGGGATGGCTTCACCCCATGGTTTACATTGATATCTATACTGCCTTGTACAATATTTGTTTTCAACTGCAAATAGATTATTGTACAATTCCACTGTATTGTCCTAGAATTAGTGGTCTGTGAACTGTGGTGTTCGTTTGCGTATATATAGGTTTATATATTTAGAACTACTACACACACACACACACACACACACACACACACACTATAGATATACTAATGCACCTATGTTAAAGTGTTCTAGGACTCACTTGTGGACTTGTTACATGATGGAGTTGATGAGTATACTGTTTTGTAACATAACCTTGTGAAGGTTCATGCCACTACCCTTGCTTCTGCTATACTTATTGGAACTGATGGTTTTTCACATGCGCAGTTGACATCATCTTCACTAATACTTTTGGAGTAATTCTCTCAATGAAATATTCAGGTTTTTGGACGCACTCAGTGTGGCTTAATATATGTCTAGAAGTATGTTGGCTTTTGTTGGGCATATTGAAGGTTGGAGCTGATGGGAATTAATCCTCGCAGTTCTCACATTTTAACCATCTATGGGACTTAACCCTTGTAGCTTACCTACCATATTTATTAACCTTGTTTCCCCCAAAAAAAATTCTCATTGTGCTCTTTCCTCGCATACTTCACGTTGGGTCGTCCTCACTCATTCCCATTTTGTCTTGATGTTTTCTTGGCATAGCCTGCACGGGGTTGTCCTCACTTTGTCGGCCCTTGTGACTCTCTGTGACATTTCCCTCTGCACCCTCGCCTTCATTTACAGATCCCTCTCTCTCTCTCTCTCTCTCTCTCTCTCTCTCTCTCTCTCTCTCTCTCATGTACCAACATGAGGGCGTGTCTAGTGAGCATCTTGCACCCATGTACTGATGTGAAGCCTCGCCTTGTGAGCATACCTGGGATGACTGTGTACCCTTGATGCGTACATGTAGGGATTCGGTGGAGATTTTTTAGTTGGGCATGGGTATGTATTTTCAATGCAAAATTCGATGGTAGAGGTCAAAAACCACATGCAGACATGCAACCTACTTAAACAGGTGAGGGTTCTATGTTGCCCTCACTTAGCCTTGCAATACTTCTTGTGCTCTACAATACTATGAATGGAATCTCATAAAAGCCGTGCAACATTGTTTGAGTGAACGAGTGTGATGGTATGTTGATTGATGTTCGGAGTGCCGGCTTTGTGGTCGAACAACTTTGTTGCCATGGTCCTTATAGAAATACCTGCTCTTTTTTAGGCGCTCTCTCATTATCATTTACCAGAATCGGCTCCAAGTAAAGACTAACAATGTAATGCCATAACAATCATTGCTCAAATACACTGATGGCCAAGTAAGAACAATAGCATAGTTTAGTTCAGATGTGATCAGTATATAATATAACAATTTAGTTTTCAAGCAACCAATTCAATAATGGAATAATGGAGTTGCCAAAAAAACAAAATGAGCTCAGGTCATGCTGAACATTTAGAATTCTACCAGAGCAGTACCAAACCAACAAGTTACTAGCAAGCAGAATGGAATCCAACCAATCAACTTTATTTTCAAACTCTATATAACATCATTTGGAAATCAGAAATTCTTCAGATCATTAGGTAATATATCCTTCAAATAAAAAATGTGCTCTACCGAGATATTTAAAAGTTTAAGCTTCTTTAAGTCAATTCCTAGGCTAAGAATTCAGCATATAGTGAAGCTTCATCATTAAGTGGGTTCTATTATGTTACCGCCCCATCCATATCAATAGATCATCCTAGCATTTTAATGCTTTAGAAAAACACCATCAGTGCCTTAGCTACAATTATATCAAAGGGAAAAAAAACATGATCCTAATTGCCAATAAGCATAAATGTTAATGAGCTAAAAACCAACAAACCATAAGGTATGTCACCCAATACTTATCCATTTACTTCATACGAGCAAAAGACTGTATCAACCATAAGGTATGCCAACCACTACCCAATAGTTTAAGCAACAATTTAGGCCAGGCAACACCCACATTTGAGGTAGAAATTCACCATTTATGTCAGTAAAACTACATGCCAATAATTGTAACAACCAGCAGGCGTTCAACCATATGTTTTAGCCTAGGTGTTTAAAAATATGCCAGTAGGTATACATTTCAAAGATTGTCAAAAGCAGACAGATTACTTCAGACATGGTTTTTGAGGCCATTAGGTATACATTTCAAAAAAAAGTCAACAGGTTACAGCCACATGATTCATAATCACACTGAATACTTTACTCATCCAATAAATTCAAAGCCTCAGCAGTTTATCAAATTTTAAATGATAATGAGAGAGCACCTAAAAAAGAGCATGTATTTCTACAAAGACCATGGCAATAGAGTTGTTCGACCACAAAGCCGGCACTCTGACCATCAATCAACATACCATCAGACTCATTCACTCAAACAATGTTGCATTCCTGGCAACAAAAAGCCCTGCAACATTGTTTGAGTGAATGAGTGTGATGGTATGTTGATTGATGGTAACTTGCTGCTTTGGTACTGCTTTGGTAGAGTTCTAAATGTTCGGCATGGCCTGAGCTCTTTTTTTTTTTGGCAACTCCATTATTTCATTATTAAATTGGCTTCTTGAAAACTAGATTGTTCTATTAAATACTGATCACATCTGAACTAAACTGTGCTATTGTTCCATTAAATACTGATCACATCTGAACTAAAATGTGCTATTGTTCTTACTTGGCCATCACTATATTTGGGCATTGATTGCTATGGCATGTTCTTACTTGGCCATCACTATATTTGAGCATTGATTGCTATGGCATTACATTGTTAGTCTTTACTTGGAGCTGATTCTGGTTTATGCCTTAATAAGTGATACAATCATTATCTCATGTTTAACTTGGTATTGCTTGATCTACGGCTATGCAATACCGATACTCAATATGTTACTTGGTATTGTTTGATCTACTGCTATGCAATACCGATACTCACTATGTAACTTAGTATTGCTAGATTTAGTGCTTTTGGGGTACACTAAGCTAAAAACTACTGATGGTATCAATTTTTGACCATTAGATTATTAATACATGGGGGCTTTTTTGGCTTGAATGATGAGAATGGGGTATGGTCCGCTAATCTCTTGTGGCAAGGATGATTGAAAGTACTGATCTAGTACATCTAAATCATGTACCTACCCCTCATTGCTATACATTAATGTACTGGCAATGATTATCAATTGTTGCTAGAACCCACTTTACATCTGACTGATTCAGTGATGATTGTCTTCTTTGAATGAGCAAGCAGGCATCTGTGTACTTTACTGAAATCAAACGAAAACGTAGAATGAGATTATCGTCTAAATTTGATAAAATGTTGAATTCTCTCAAAATGTTGTAGTGCCTTTGGAGTTGATACTAGATACCTAATGCTTATTAGTCTCGCCATTTTGTGGTAAAACTTTTCAAATATCTTAAAAACTCTACAAGTAATTCTACTTCAAAAATAAATAAAGATTCTAAATAAGATTTTGTTAACACTTGAATAAGAAGGGGTGTGGTCTTGTGATCATAATTAAAATCACTTTGAAAAATATGGACTTTACCACTTACTTTGCCATAATTATTGATACTTGGCACTATGTGACACTCTAATTTATTTAAAGGATGGTAGGTTTAAGTTAAAAAGTTTTTAAGTAGGACATGGATAACAACTGATGGGTTCGCTGACACCTATAATTTGTATTCAAGGCTAAAAAATGTGTTTTCTTGTTTATATGGATACATGTGAGAATTCTATCTCTACTTAAGAGTTTTTTGGCTTTCTGCTGTCCGACTTTGAAGAACCCTACCGGTTCAACTTGAATGACCTCCACAACTCTTTTTTGTTGTTGTAAAGTATCATTGGAATGATGCCTCATTCTTATTATATTGTACAAAAATGAATCTAAGACTAAGTCGTTTTTGTACAAATCTCTATCCAGTTATCTAAACCACTTGTCTTTTGAACGTTATCTTTCTTTTGTGTATATGTATTGAGTTTCATACAACAACACAAGGCGCTCTTAGGTAACTCGATGGACCGGGACACTAACTTTAGATTATTTTTTGTCTCTAGGCTATGATTGACCCACTGTCTTTAATTTTCTTGTTAGGTTGACAAGTGTTAGGTGGTCTTTCCTTGTCTATAGAGTGGGTTCCTGCTCACAACCATTGTAGTCTTTGACTCTACTGGTTTTAGGTTGCAGGTTAATCCAAAGCTACTTACCTATGTGTAATTAATTAGATTCTTCTAATTTCAAGAATATATTATCCTTAAACGGATCATTTTTGTGAAGATTATGCTGTCGAGAAATTTGCGGTCTTGCCAGGAAAGCACCGGGTTTTTGGCTGTGAGAGTTTGTGAGAGAACTCCAAAATCTATATGAAGGACTTAAACCATAGATGCCAGGAAGTCTAGGTTTGGAAGGAAGTACAATCAAAGAAGCCCTACTCTTTCTCTCTTGCACTCACATACACAAAGAAAGAACACAAAAGAGAATATCAAAACAACACAAAGATGAAAACATCAAGGCTATGGTCATATCGTATCATGGGTAATATGAAAGGGTTAATAGATGAGTTAATGGTGTTCAATCTTTGCCGACCAAATAGGCTACGAATTGTTCTTTGGAATTGTAATTTTGTGCTTACCATAATATATATGTTTTGTCTAGTGATTGGGATTAATTGTGTGTACAAATCCTTTTGGTTCATAGCAAGATAACTACACTTATGTCAAAATAAAAGTTATAGTCTATAAGGGATAGTATGACGGGATCCGGAGAAAGAAGTATTTCATTGAGCTTTTCTGGGCCAAAGAGAAACACTATACGTTGTTGAAAGCGTATTTTACGGCTAATCCATACGTTAATTCTAATAGATCGCAGAGAGTGGAAGCGATAGAAATTCACATCATTTGGATTATTCATCTAGGATAGTATGTGAGAGATGTAGATATGAGAGAAGTGAAGAGATGAGAAGTTTCCCTCCCAAGCCCTATTCTTGCCTGTAGGCAATAAGGATACTGTGGGGAGAGATGTACCTGAAGCAAGGAGAACCTAGAATTTATGAAGAGAACTAATTTCTGGACTGAGAGAGAAAGGTTTGGTTAGAGAGGGAGATGAAATTAGAGATATATGTTGGATTAGAGATGAAAAAGAAAACAACAAGAAATCAACAAAATATCAAAGTAGAACACATCTTACTTGACAAACCCTTCGGGAGTTATTCACCATTTTTGATGGAGAGAGAAGAAGAGGGAAGACTTCAAGCTTTGATTGATGCACCAAGTTCAAGTCCTTCTTTGATTAGATCTTATATTCCAAGGATAGCTTACAAGATTGGCTACTCTTCCTCTAGGAGTAAGTGTAGGCTTAAGCTTATGTTTATGGCTAAGTACAATTAGGCATTACTACTCTCACTCCAGGCATGCATGGGTATTTCCGCTTAAAGCGAAGTCCAAAGTTTTTATGTGCTTCAAACAATTTTTGGCTATGGATGAAAATGTCTCGAAATGTACTATGGGCACCCTCCGTTCCGATCGAGGGGGGGGAGTATATGTCTCATGAATTTAATGCATTTCTGGCTAGTCGTGGGATAAAACACCATTGTACAGTGCCTTATACACCTCAGCAAAATGGTGTTTCTGAGAGGAAAAATAGGTCACTGACGGAAATGGCACGATGTATGGTCAAAAGTCAAGCTTTGCCGCATTCTTTTTGGCTTGAGGCCATCATGTGTGCCACTTATGTACTTAACAGGTGTCCTACGAAAGCTTTGCAGTCTATTACTCCATATGAAGCATGTCATGATAGAAAGCCTTCTATTGAGCACATGCGTGTTTTTGGCTGTTTGGCATATGCTTTGGTGCCACAAGTGAAGCGCAAAAAATTGGATGATAAGGCTGTCAAATGTATTTTTGATGGTTATAGTGCTCAAAGCAAAGGTTACAGGTTGTATCATCCGCAAACAAAACATATTTTGGTTTCACGGGATGTAGTGTTTGTGGAAGATTCTGTTCAGCCCTTGCTGTCTCATGTACTAGAGATAGTAATGTAAGCTCACATGACATTTATGACACTTTGTTGCCTCTTGTCAATGGTGGAAATACAAATGTAAGTTCCAATAAGGCAAATGTACAGCCTACGGGGGTTTTTGAAAATTTTTTAGATCAGCCTATTACTGATGCAGATATACATGATGTACTTGATGAGGAAAGGGCTGAAAATGAGCAGGCTAGAGGTATGCCAAAATGGCTGGTGCACACTTTGCGTGATAGTAAATTGGATGCACCTTTGTCTAGTCGTACTCGTTCAGGATCTCGCCATGCATCTTATGCATCAGATTGTTATGCTTTGGTTGTGTCTAGCTTACATGATGTTGAGGAGCCTCTGTCTTTTGATGAAGCACAGAATTCAAAAAATTGGATGGCTGCCATGCAATCAGAATATGATGCACTCATAGAAAATGACACATGGACTTTATGTGATTTGCCTCCTGGCAAAAAGGCCATTGGTACGAAGTTGGTTTACAAGTTGAAACGCAAGCCGGATGGTGAGATTGATCGCCATAAGGCTCGACTTGTTGCAAAGGGTTATGCACAACAAAAAGGCATAGATTATGAAGAGACTTTTGCTCCCACTTGTCGTATGACTACTGTGCATTTTCTATGTGCATTGGCAGCTCATTTTGGTTGGGATGTACATCAATCAGACATTGTTACTGCTTTCTTGAATGGTGACATATTTGAGGAAGTTTATGTAACGCAGCCTCGCGGTTTTGTGATAAAAGGACAAGAGGACAAAGTGTGCAAATGTAACAAGGCTTTGTATGGGTTTAAGCAATCTCCTCGTGCTTGGTATGAGAAAGCTGACACTCATTTGGTCAAACAAGGCTTTCGTAACAGTCCAACAGAAAGCACATTGTATGTAAAGCGTGAGGGTGATGTACTTCTCATTGTGGTTCTTTATGTTGATGATTTGCTGATCACTGGACCAAACGAGAGACATATTGCTGAATTTAAGGCTGATTTGAATGCTACTTTCAAGATGAAAGATTTGGGGCTGTTGCATCATTACTTGGGTATACAGTTTAAGCAGTGTGATGGTGGTATTGCCTTGTGTCAGAAAAGTTACATAGAGACATTGCTATGTAAGTTTGGACGCGAGGATTGCAAACCTATGCCACTCCCATGAAAACAGGTTTGTAGTTGAGTCTACATGATGCTGGCGATCCTGTTGATGTCACTCTTTACCAAACTGCTGTTGGCTGCCTCATTTATGTATGCAACACGAGGCCGGATATTCAATTTGCAGTCTCACAGGTCAGCAGATTTATGCATAGCCCAGGGTCTAAGCATCGGCAGGTTGTCAAGAGGATTTTCCGCTACCTTAGTGGCACTTTACATCTTGGCTTGTTTTATCCCAAGGGGGGATCATTGCCGCCAGACTTACATGCTTTTTCGGACTCAGATTGGGCTGGTTGTTTTGACACGCGAGTGTCCACAAGTGGTTTTTGTTTCATGCTTGGCAGTTCATGTATATCATGGTTGAGCAAGAAGCAACCTGCTATGGCCACTTCGAGTTGTGAGGCTGAGTACAGGGCAGTCTTCACAGCTACAGTTGAGTGTGTATGGCTCAGACGCCTTATGGCTGATTTGGGTGTTGGACAAGACACTGCCAACACTATCTACACTGACAGTCAGAGCGCATTGGCAGTTGCGAGGAACATAGTTTTTCATGCTCGCACAAAGCACATTGAGGTGCATTACCACTATGTCAGGGAGAGGCTCTCAATAGGAGAGATCAGCTTGGCTTATGTGCCAACACAGGAAAACCTTGCAGATCTTTTCACAAAGGCATTGTCTCGTGAGAAGCTTGAAGCTTTCTGCAAAGCTTTGGGCTTACTCCCCTTTGTGGATTGATCATGTCCTTAGGGCATGGCACTTCCCTTTACTCATGTGCCAGCTCTTGTTCACCGCATCACTCCAGGGGGGATTTGTTACCATATACATGTGGTAGTGATGTGTGTGAACACACTAGGACCGCCGGGGCATTTTTTCCCTCTTTAGGAGGTGTTTTCCCCCGTGCATTGTATATACGCCCATCACTCTAGGGATATCTATCTTTCCATTGCACACTAAGTAACACACTCTCTATTGTGTGCCTTTAGCTTCCTTCGTCGTCTCCAAGCTGTGTGTGTTTCTCTGCAACCCTAATTCCAACACAAATATGTACCATGGATCTCTCTATTATTGAGAATAGCTCTGTGGATGCCTCCTTTGCAAAGGTTTCAATCACATACCTCCTCACCTGCTTAATCCTCATATTTCTTTAAAAGCACTTACTGAATGTCTTGTCAAGTCGACTTGGCTAGTGAAATCCAATTGGAGGTATCAAGTCAACATGAATGGAACAAAACTTTGGTGGCTGTCTTTGCCAGACTGGTTTCACAACTCCCACATGATTGGTTACATACTGAGTCTACATGGCTCACCACTGATCTTTCCTTAGCCTTTCGCAAGATTAAGTCAAAATGGTTCATTCTGGGTTTAGATAAAGCATCTGACACGGCATCTGTCATCTACAAAAATCTTGCTTTTGAAGTGGCTGAATACCGACTCAAAGGTGGCGAGTTCTATTACATTGAAGAAGACTTGGATATTATTATCCAGAGAACATGTAAAAGTATGATTGAATTAGGATTTCAGGTGGAAACTACCAAACTTCCAATCCAGTTTCCAGCTTTCAAAAGTCATAAAATTAAATTTTGATGGATCTCCGATGCTTCCAATTGCCTTTTTTCCGATATTACGAAATATGTCACCCAAGGACTCAATTTGATATGTGAAGTACTAAAAAACATATGTGCTATTAAAAGAGAAGATGTAAGGCGCTTCTCAGGAGTGGACATCCAACCTTTTTGGGTAGTTGGTAACTCATCTGAAGTCCTCTTGAAACTTCCATCTACCATTTAATTAGTATATACAACTGATATTACCCAATGCTACAAAAATATCCCTCTAGTAGGTGAATATGGTCTCATAAATGTATTGAATTGTCTCGTAGACTTGGCCTTCTCTAATAAAGCCAAAGAAGGGTTCTCTGGTCTTTCCTTTGTTAAGTCAGCCAGGTGGGTTAAGAAAGTGAGCAAGGCTTCCCCTCTTCACATGAATCGTATTCAGTTTCAAGTAGTCATTCAGTGGGTTCTGAACCACTGCTATATTTTACTTGGTAATAATTTCTTTAGACAAATGTGTGGCATTCCTATGGGATTCTCTTGTTCTCCTGCTATGTGGAACCTTTATTTACTATATTTTGAATATAAATGGATTATTAGGCAAACTTCCCAAGAAGAAGGGCTTTCTATGCTTATACAGTGTAATCACACTTTTAGAGTTTATGGATGACAGATTAAGTATCAATAATCCCAACTTTTCCCAGCAGGTGTTGGATATCTATCCTACTTATCTAGCGATTGAACCCACTTTTCTAGAACAAGAAACTGTCAACGGTATCGCCTTTACTAAACGTTCTAACTATCTGTCCATTGAACTGAATATTGACACTTACTCTGATGGTAACTTCTCTACTAGGTTTTTCTGGAAACGGGATCACCTTAAGCTTACTGTTGCTGAGTTTGTAATGAAAAAGAGCAACATACCATTCAAAATTGCTCTACATACCTATTTAATTATTCTTCATTTAGTTATTTACTCTTCCTCTAATGTATTTTCAATGCTAGAAGAAACGAGGGTTCTTATCAGGAAGTTTCAAGCTAAAGGCTTCCATAGAAGAGTTTTGATTTCTACCATAATGACTGCTCTGAGTAAAAAAGAATGGCCTGGTGTCAAGTTTGATGTTGCATTACTTATTCTTTTACTGAGGAAGTAGGACCATATCTAATGAGTCTACTAAACTCATTAGTTATGGTGCCTGGTAAGGGTGGACACACACACACACACACACACACACACACACACACACACACACACACACACACACACACACACACACACACACACACACACACACACACACACACACACACACACACACACACACACACACACACACACACAAATGTCAAGATTAACTTAAAGTGGGGAAATTAAAGTTCCCTTGGCCGAAAATATTACCTGCTTCGTGTGTAACTAGGCTTAAAAAATCCCTTTAAGGTAATTTTTCACTTAGTGAGCATTACTAAGGGCATATTTAGAGCGAGTAGAGAGATTTAGGTGAAGCTCTGCAGCACGCGGATTCTACCGACGAAATCGAGAATCATCACATCCATAGCGAGTGATGCTACGAAGCACATGAGCCATTCAAGGCTATCTACCTCCACCGAATGCATGGCTGTAGATGATCTGCAGGAATCTAAGTGTGGGTTGAAGAATTTCGGCCTATTCCGCGTAGCAATAGTATAAAAGGTGAGGGTCTCCCTCACTTAGCTGGAGGGTATGTGCTTTTGTATTCTCTGTGTGTAACTGAGGGTTAGTGCTTAAGTGGTTGAGCTTGGAGTGTATTAAACTATGGCAAAAGGAAAGCAAGTCTTGGAAGTCGAACCGTTGGCTTCTACTTCTTCTCAGGTCGAGTTCCTTTGCTTGATATATAATAGAAATGATGCTTGGTACTGTGAAACCCATTTCTTGACATTAAGATTATTGAAAGAACTGTTCATTTGGATTTCTAGTTAGCGAAAGAATTTGGTTTTTACTACAAGCCTAGTGCTAACTGCATACACACTTAACTTTTTGCTACTGTACAAAAAAATGGCATCAAATCTGGTATAAATATGGATATTGTTCTCGTTTTTTAACTGATGGTGAGTATAAGGTTGAAAGCTTGGTGGTGTTGCTGGTTATACCACCATAGAATATATATAAGTATTTGGGGTTTTTTACAAAGGTTTTTTTTGACCCTTTTGGATGCTGGACTAAATGGGATTTTGCTATACTGAAATTGGCTTTTGTTGGCATTGATAAACTGTTGTAGTACTTGGGGTGTAATTTTTTGGGAAGGAATCATGTTCACTACCTTTGTCTAAGAAGTGTACCATTTTTTAATAACTGGCTCATAAAAATGGATCTAATATTTGATAAGGCTTCTAAAATAACCTTGAGGATGATGTGATGTAGCTAATAAGGTTTCCATGGTATATTCCTTTGACTCTTTACAGGTTCAACCTTTTCAAAATTGGTAAAATACTGGTAGTATAAACATGGTTGAGTGCCAAATCACCTAATGATTGTGAGGGTTCTAATCAGTAGGGTAAGGAATGAATAGTATTTTGATTAGGGATGTTACTTATTAGTTTTTTGGTTATGGGCTGAAAGTTTAGTTGTTACTTTGATACCAAGGGTAATTCTGACTGACATGGATCATGTTTTCTACTTGTTGCTAGGATGCGTGGCTTAGATCTGGCCCGCACTACCATAAAAACCTGTTATATACGTACATATTCTTGTTCTTTCTGCTTTACTACTTGAGATTTGGCATAAATTAAGATTATGACCGACATGGGTATAGTGTTACTTTGGCTCTAGCTGATACTTCCCTGGCTTGAGTTGATACTTCTTGGAGTTGATGGTTTTTTGATACCTTTACTAACTAAATTGGATATTGTATTATGGTATAGGGTGGTTTTTCTTAACATGGAAATTCTGACTGACATGGATCTAGGTTTCTACTTGTTGCTTGGATGCCTGGCTTAGATCTGGCACGTACTGCCATAAAACCTGTTATATACATATATATTCTTGTGCTTTATGCTTTACTACTTGAGATTTGGCATAAACTAAGATTCTAACCGAGATGGGTACAGTGTTACTTTGGCTCTGGCTGATACTTCCCTGGCTTGGGCTAATACTTCTCGGAGGTGATGGTTTTTAGATACTTTTACTAACTAAATGAGGTATGGTATTATGGTATAGGGTGGTTTTTCTTAACTTACAAAGAATCTAACCTTAATGCTTGGATATTTTACTTTGATATAGTTTTGATAAACATATTCATACACATACAATGGCTGTATCTAGTAATAGCTTAAAGTAGCCTGCTTTATGGCTGGCTTTGACTCTGGCTTTGGCTCTAGCTCTAGCTAAAAACTTATATGACCATGGCTGTTACATCTCTGAAAGGGGATCCTTTATGGTATTTGGAGTAATGTTGATTACAAAACATCTAACCTTCACGTGTTGCTTGGATATCTTGCTTAGATATGGTTTTGTACATACTTATTCCACTACATCAAGTGATGGTGCTACCATAAAATATACTCTGGTTTAGATACTTTACTGTTTTCTTTGACTTACAATAAAATTTCACCTTCTACTTGTTTCTTGGATGCCTGGCTTAGATCTGGCCTGTACTGCCATAAAAGCTAGTTATATACATATATATTATGGTTATTTATTATTTATGCTTTACTGCTTTGAGATTTGGCATAAAATAAGATTCTGACCGAGATGGGTATAGTGTTACTCTAGCTTTGGCTGATAATCCTCTAGCTTGGGCCGGTACTTCTCGGAGCTGATGGTTCAGCTTTTTCTTTAGCTTCAAGGGGAGCTCTTTATGGAATGTAGAATAATGCCGTTAAATATGCATAACCTACTACCAAATAGTGGATGACTCAGTGAATTCAAGTTCTTGATATCCGACCTAAAATTGATCGAAAGATAACCCTAGTTGATTTTGATCTTGAAGGGCTCGACCTCGAGGCATATTTTAAGAGTGGGACATGGATAGGAGCTAGACCAGCTAGTGGCAAATAGAACTTAATAGGTTTTCGCTAAAATTTTGACTCGACATTTTACTATATCATGTACAGATCACTTCAGGTTTAATCATTGTAGCTGTACTCTGGTGTTTTTGGAGTCCAGCCACTTGAGGACGAAAGAAATCACTCAAAAATTATGGCAAAAATTGTCAGGGTTTCATATATAAAAGAAATTTGCAAGAGTGTGTAAAATTTATTTGTCTACTGTTATCAGGGTTTACCAAGATATAGGATGAGTGCTCGGATTAGTACTATTGTTGATCTAATCAAGAGAGAACAGATCTCAAAAAAGCTTAAGGCAGCTAGGGCTGAATATATAGCATCATTTGCGACAAAGAACAGGGCATGGTCAAGGCAAAGAGCATATCTTAATCGAACCTGCAAGAATAAGGAGATAAATTTTAAAGATACTTAAAAGAAAATCATTGGCAATTTGTAAGCTGATGAATTCGGTATGAAGTTGTAACTGACTAACAAAGTCTTGTTAGTTCATTTTTTTAATAAAGTTTATTTGCAAAAAAAAGTTGAAACTTTGTGACATGGATAACAACTAGGATGCCCATACATCACCTGCATACAGAGCAAATGCTAACAGAATGTTATGTTGCTCTATGGGTGCAGGTGAGGGCTACTCTCTTTGATTTAGCTTTTTGGTTGCTCTATAGTTAGGAGGAATGGCTGCTGGTTCGCAGTTTGTAAAAGAATTTCTACATTCAGATGGTGACTTATACCAAACTGATGAGATTTATTTATACAAAATCATGCTGTCTAAAGTTTGTTTTGTATAATAAACCTTGTATTTATCTGGGTACCTTGGTCTTTGAATATATGTATGTTCATTTGTGGGTAATACAAGTAGATAACTAAAACACACAAATTGGCATTTAGATCCAGTTTTACCACTGGGTCAGGACCAAGCTCCCGGAATTTTGCTAGGATAGATTGTGCATTCAATCTACTCTAGAGGGGTTGGACTCACACAGTCATTATGAATTATTCTTGATTGGTTGAAGGTTGAAGTAGCTACCAGATTACTATATTAAACCATTAGCATTAGGCTTATTCTAAGATTCTTCCATTTATATTATTTCCTTTCGGATTTTTTCTAACTACGCCTCCTTCATGGGATTGGAATTGCCAATGGAGACACTCTCAAGAGCTTCACTGTTGGTTCTAAGATGCATTCAAGATGCTGAAGCATCTGCTCTCATTGTGGCCTCGTTTAGTAATCCTACTACCTCCCTTATTCACACAGTCTCATTTGACAAATGGGTCAAAACATTGGCAGTGTTAGTCAAAACAGTAAGGATGGTGTTTCGGCTATTTTCAAAATTATTGCAAATGTCCCAACTATCTCTAAAGCACATAAAGAGGACTTGGCTAAGTTCTCATCTGATGGTGCTGAACTTGCTAACCTTCTTAGAAAGCAATGTGGACTCAACCCCAATTTTGTCACAACCCCGACTATTTCGATTCTCCCACCTACCAACATTCTTTTTTGTAGAGATGCAGTGGCTGTGGAAGCAGTTAAAGGATTTTAGAAAGATTTATGTTCTCTAAGTGAATCTTTGCTTTTGGAATTAGTTCCTAAGGTTTCCAGAATATTTCCTTTCTTACCAATACGACAAGTGGAGGTGGAATCCTTAGGGGTTGAGCACAAACTTTGGTTACTCCCTAATAAAGGACTTCTGGCTCTATTTCTGTAGAGACCTGGGTTTTTTCAGCAAATCTACCTGCCTCCACAATGGAGGACTCTTTATTGAAGATACTCAAAGGAGTGCAATGTTTAGACAAAGGTGAGCTGATTAAAGCTCCGTTCAACATGAATTTTTTGGACTCCAAGAAGTGTGGGTCTAATGCAGGGCTTTATGTGCGAACGAAAGGACTCATGGAATTCAGTAAAAATAATGATGATTATTATGAAAAATCTTTTTGGAATATTGACAGACCCTATCTCAAGTGTGCTTGCATATTTTTGGACCCTAAAGCGTCATGTGAGTCTAGCATCATATGGTTTGACCATGCAGTTTGGTTTACCATCAACAATCTGGAATCTATATTCCCAAAAAAACCTACATCATTTCATCTTACTCTCATTTGTTCATGGTTAGGTGGACAAGCCAAGGAGTTAGTTCTGGCGCAAATTACCTTCATACAATTTTGTACTTTGATGGTTGAAATGCTTAAAGAGCTAGGGGCAAATGAACCAGGAATGCTCCTGACTACTTATGGTTCTTACAAAGGGATAAAAACTATTATGGGTCTGCTAAAACATAACTTTGAAGATGATGAATAGACCCAACACACTGCTAACTCCAAATTCCACGTTTACTTCCTTTCTTACCCCCTCTTCGTCTGTCGATCCAGTTTTGGAAGAGGAAAATCTAGAAGCTTTACAAGAGGAAGGGGTCGAGGACTACCAGTTAAACATCTGTTGGAAATGTGACTGTGCAGTTAGAGGTCAATGAGATCAGGAGGCGCTATCTACCAAGCAAACTTGAGGATTGTAGTACTTGTTTCATTCATTGTCATTTCACAAATAGAATTTTTGAGTTCTTTTCACCTAAATCAATTTTTATAGAAAGTTTTGATTTGGTATATGGTGATCATTCTATAATAGATAAATGATGTTTGGCTGGAAATACTCCGAAACTATTAAGTGCTTCGTATATTCAAATGAATTTTTGAGGTATGAACCTATTTTAAGATGTAACTATAAAAATCATACTACCTTTTGTAAGGATTTTGAATTACTTGGTTCACATGTCTGTACGACAAACATTACTATAATTAAAGATTATTCTCTTCAAAATCTACTTGGAATGGGTTTGAATCACATACCTGTGGAACCGCTAAACCCTAGAATGGCATTTTTTGCACTACTAGAATGTCTGGCTAACATAGCCTTAAAGCTCCAATTGGAGCAACAGATCCAACAAGATCTTGCTGAGAAACTAGAAACAGTCTTTTATCAAAAGATTTGGGTCATGCCAAAAATTATGCAAGAATGTCATGAGTTGACTCGTGCGTGGTTTATTGTCGGGCTAGATAAAGCTGCAAACACTGTATCAGTTATCTGTAAAAAGCTTGTATATGAAGCTGCCCTGGTAAGGTTGGGGGGATCTGAATTTGAAAAGACAAATGAAACACTAAAAGATGTAGCTCTAGCATTGTTGAGAGATTTGGACAATATGGGTTACAATGAAACTTCTAGTAAGATTCCTGTTTTGTTCCCAACTTTTTAAAAAACACAAACAGAAGTTCAGATGGATTTCTGATGCTTCAAACTGTATATTCTCCAATATTATGAAAGATGTTACTTCTTGTCTAAACCTTATCATGACTGAGATGTGTGATCTTTGTGCTAAAAGAAGAGCAGATCTTAAAAGATTCAGTGGTATAGAATGCTGTACCTTCTAGCTTGCTAAGAATTCATTGGAGGTGTTTATCAACTTACCTACATATATCTATTGTATCTTCACAGTTGATATTACACAATGTTATGAAAACATTCCTCTCTGAGGAAATTATGGCCTTCTTGAAGTGCTTAAAGATATAATTAACCTAGCTTTTTCCAACAAAAAGTCACAAGGGTTTGAAAAGATCTCGTTGGTAAGAACACCTTGTTGGGTTAAAAAATCAGTTAGAAAACCACTGCTGTGCTTTGAAAAAAATTCTGTTATTATGGTAATTAAATGGATATTGCAGAATTGCTTTATCCAATTAGGGCTAAACTATTATAGACAAAAAATGGGAATACCTATGGGGTTCTCCTGCTCACCACCCGATAATGTGTAATTTTTACTTATTGTATTTTGAATACAAATGGGTATGCTCTAAAATGAAACATTATGAGGAGGCAAAACAACTGTTAACCTTCAATAACACGTTTAGATTCATGGATGATTTATTGAGTATAAACAATCAGACTTTCAAAAACCACCTAGCGGAAATTTACCCACCTTGCCTCATGATAGAGCCTACCTCGTTGGAAGAATTGGTGATAGATGGTAAGACTATAGTTAAGAGACCCTGTTTTTTTAAACATGGAGATACTGCTTCACTCTCCTTACATCGGCCTTTACACTACATGCTTCTTTTGGAAGCGACATAATCTGTCACTTAGTCCTGCTGAATTCGTTAAAAAGAAAAGTAACAGACCAATTAAGAATGTGAGTAACACCTACTTAGGTATTCTGTCACTTATAATATACTCTTCGTCAGATAACTTTTCTGCATTTGAAGAAATAAACAAGGTGATTGGTAAATTATGTAATAATGGGTTTTTACGAAAGGAATTGGTTGCTAGTATTACTAAAGCAATCTGCTTGAATAGTTGGCCGGGTACCAGAATAGATACTGGGTTTCTTTGCAATCTACTAAGGAAGTAGGCCCATACCTAATGAGTCTACGACCTTATTAGGTATGTGCCTGGGTATGGGTGGGCTCGCGCGCGCGCACACACACACACACACACACACACATACACGCACAAATGTCAAGGAATATTAACTTAAAATGGGGAAATTTAGGTTTCCTTGGCCGAAAATATTACCTGCTTTGCGTGTAACTAGGCTTAAAATATACCTTTAAGGTAATTTTTCACTTAGTGAGCATTAGTAAACTGGGGCATACTCAAAGCGAGTAGAGAGAATTAGGTAAAGCTCTGCAACGCGCAGATTTTGTTGGCAAAATCGAGAATCATCACATCTGTAGCGAGTGATGCTAGCGAAGCACATGGGCCATTCAAGGCTATCTACCTCCACCGAATGCATGGCTGTAGATGATCTGCAGGACTCTAAGTGTGGGTTGTGGAATTTTGGCCTGTTCCGCACAATAATAATATAAAAGGCAAGGGTCTCCCTCGCTTAGCTGGCGTGTATGTGCTTTTGTATTCTGTGCGTGTAACTGAGGGTTAGTGATTAAGTGGTTGAGCTTGGAGTGTATTAAACTATGGCAAAAGGAAAGCAATTCTTGGAAGTCCAATCGTTGGCTTCTGCTTTTTCTCAGGTCGAGTTCCTTTGCTTGATAGAAATGATGCTTGGTACTGTGAAACCTATTTCTTGAGATTCAAATTATTGAAAGAACCGTTCATTTGGATTTCTAGTTAGCAAAGAATTTGGTTTTTACTTCACGCATGGTACTGACTGCATACACACTTAGCTTTTTGCTACTGTACAAAAAAATGGCATCAAATCTGGCATAAATATGGATACTGTTCTGGTTTTTTTTACTGATGGTGAGTATAAGGTTGAAAGCTTGGTGGTGTTGCTGGTTATGCCGCCATGGAATATATATAAGCATTCGAGTTTTTTTACAAAGGTTTTTTGTGACCCTTTTGGATGCTGGACTAAACGGGATTTTTCTATACTGACATTGGTTTTTTTTGGCATTGATAAACTGTTGCAATACTTGGGGTGTAATTTTTTGAGAATGAATCATGTTCACTACCTTTCTCTAAGAGGTGTACCATTTTTTAATATCTGGCTCATAAAAATGGATCTAATATTTGATAATGCTTCTAAATAACCTTGAGGATGATGTGATGTATCTAATAAGGTTTCCATGGCATATTCCTTGGACTCTTTACAGGTTCAACCTTTCCAAAATTGGCAAAATTATGGTAGTATAAACATGGTTGAGAGCCAAATCACCTGCTGATTGTGAGGGTGCTAACCAATAGGGTAAGGAATGAATATTATTTTGACTAGGGATGATACTTATCAGTTTTTTGGTTCTGGGCTGAAAGTTCAGCTGTTACTTTGATCCCAAGGGTAATTCTGACTGACATGGATCCGGTTTTCTACTTGTTGCTTGGATGCCTAGTTTAGATCTGGCCCGTACTACCATAAAAACCTGTTATATACATACGTATTTTGGTTCTTTATGCTTTACTACTTGAAATTTGGCATAAATCAAGATTCTGACAGAGATGGGTATAGTGTTACTCTGGCTATGGCTGATACTTCCCTGGCTTGAGCTGATACTTCTTGGAGCTGATGGTTTTTTGATACCTTTACTAACGAAATGTGATACGGTATTATGGTATAGGGTGGTTGTTCTTAACATGGAAATTTTGACTGACATGGATCTAGGTTTCTACTTGTTGCTTGGATGCCTGGCTTAGATCTGGCCCGCTACCATAAAAACCTGTTATATACATACATATTCTGGTTCTTTATGCTTTACTAATTGAGATTTGGCATAAACTAAGATTCTGACCGAGATGGGTATAGTGTTACTCTGGGTTTGACTGTTACTTCCCTTGCTTGGGCTGATACTTCTCAGAGCTGATGGTTTTTAGATACTTTTACTAACTAAATGAGGTATGGTATTATGGTATAGGGTGGTTTTTCTTAACTTATAGAGAATCTGACCTTACTGCTTGGATATTTTACTTTGATATAGTTTTGATAAACAATTTCATACACATACAATGGCTGTATCTAGTAATAGCTTGAAGTAGTCTGCTTTATGGCTAGCTTTGACTCTGGCTCTGGCTCTAGCTATGGCTAAAAACTTATCTGACCATGGCTGTTATGTCTCTGAAAGGGGATCCTTTATGGTAAATGGAGTAATGATGATTACAAAACATCTAAGCTTCACTTGTTGCTTGGATATCTTGCTTAGATATGGTTTTGTACATACTTATTCCATTACATCAAGTGATGATTCTACCATAAAATATACTCTGGTTTATATACTTTACTGTTTGCTTTGACTTACAATAAAATCTGACCTTCTACTTGTTGCTTGGATGCCTGGATTAGATCTGGCCCGTACTGCCATAATAGCCAGTTATATACATATATTATGGTTCTTTATTCTTTATGCTTTACTACTTGAGATTGGGCATAAAATAAGATTTTGACCGAGATGGGTATAGTGTTACTCTAGCTTTGGCTGATAATCCTCTGGCTTGGGCTGGTACTTCTCGGAGCTGATGGTTTGGCTTTTTCTTTAGTTTCAAGGGGAACTCTTTATGGAATGTAGAATAATGCTGTTAAATATGCATAACCTGCTACAAAATAGTGGATGACTCAGTGACTTCAAGTTCTTGGTATCCGGCCTAAAATTGGTCAAAAGATAACCCTAGTTGATTCTGGCCTTGAAGGGCTCGACCTCAAGGCATATTTTAAGAGTGGGACATGGATAGGAGCTAGACCAGCTAGTGGCAAATAGAATTTCATATGTTTCCGCTAAAATTTTTGACTCGACATTTTACTATAGCATGTACAAATCAATTTAGGTTTAATCATTGTAGCTGTACTCTGGTGTTTATGGAGTCCAATCACTTGAGGGCAAAAGAAATCTCTCAATTATGGCAAAAATTGTCAGGGTTTCATATATAAAAGAAATTTGCAAGAGTGTGTAAAATTTATTTATCTACTGTTATCAGGGTTTGCCAAGATATAGGAGGAGTGCTCGGATGAGTACTATTGTTGATCTGATCAAGAGAGCACAGATCTCAAAAAAGCTTAAGGCAACTAGGACTGAATATATAGCATCATTTGCGGCAAAGAATAGGGCATGGTTGAGGCAGAGAACATATCTTAATAGAGCGTGCAAGAATAAGGAGATAAATTATAAAGATACTTAAAAGAAAATCATTGGCAGTTTGTAAGCTAATGAAGTTCGGTATGAAGTTGTATTTGACTACCAAATTCTTGTTAAAGTTCATTTTTTTAATAAGGTTTATTTGCAAAAAAAAGTTGAAACTTTGTGACATGGATAACAACTAGGATGCCCATACATCACCTGCATATAGTGCCAATGCTAATAGAATGTTATGTTGTTCTATGGGTGCAGGTGAGGGCTACTCTCTTTGATTCAGCATTTTGGTTGCTTTATAGTTGGGAGGAATGGTTGCTGGTTCGTAGTTTGTAAAAGAATTTCTACATTCGGATGGTGACTTGTACCAAACTGATGAGATTTAATTATACAAAATCATGATGTCTAAAGTTTGTTTCGTATAATAAACCTTGTATTTATCTGGGAACCTTGGTCTTTGAACATATGTATGTTCATTTGTGGGCAATATATGTAGATAACTAAAACACACACACACACACACACACACACACACACACACACACACACACACACACACACACACACACACACACGGGTATTTCTACAAAGTACAAACGCCTTCCAGTATATAGGAGTGGCATGTTGCTATTTCCTTGGTATAATTAGCTGGGGCATAGGAAACCTTTGGTGAATAAAAAGCTTGAATGAACTTCTAAAATGATATTAGTAGGTGGAATCTTAATGGTACCTAACCCTTAGAAGTTAAAGGGGGTAATGAGAGTTTGGGCCGGTTGCCTGGATGTGTAAACTCTGTCCTCATATGCTTAATATTACGGTGGCTCCCCCCTCATAGATCTACGCTAAAACGCTCTCTAAGTGCTCTGTGTGTGTGTGTGTGTGTGTGTGTGTGTGTGTACGAGGCGGCGCTGTTGTATATTCTCCCTCACGAAGCTAGGCCCTCCATACTGCTACAAAGGAATTTGGCTATTGGCACCAAACCCTATAAAAGGTGAGCTACCATGTTCACTTAGCATTGGTACTATGTGCTTCTATGGTGTGTGTGTGTGTAGACTTGTGAGTGGTTGTCTATACATTGGGATTGTGAGGGTTTTACCCACTAAGGGTGTATCGTTAAGTGGTTGGCTCTATGACAAAAGGCAAAGATAAGCAAGCTATTGTGGAGCTGGTTGCTCCGACTCAATCTCAAGTGACTTATGGCATTGATATGGGACTACTCTCCAAATTGTTTCGATGTGTTGTGATTCACTTGTTGATATAGTATATTCCTCATGCATATGCCGGAATATGCACATGGATGACAACTTCTACTGAACCTTTTGTATCTATGGCACTAGTTTTTTTACTCGCCTTTCGAGTTTAGGAAATGCTTTCAATTTATGAATGACTTATCATAAGCATGTATATGAGAACCCTTTTACTGTCTGCGGCATTGGTTTTTTAATTCCCTTTTGAGTTTAGGGATATCTATCAATGCATATCTATGGACCTGTCATAGACATGCATATGAAAAAAACATTGAATGGTTGTTCCCTCAAACTAGCAGCTTGGTATATTGTGTTGAGACTGCCATGACAGTTATTCTACTGATGATGTGCCTCTGGGGTTTGTTATTGAGCTTACCTTTATTGCTCAAATACGGTCTATGCCATTTTAGTGTTGTGTATACAGATCTTTGGCAAAATTGCTCAATTGGGCAAATATGGTTATGAATGGTTGGTTGTGAGTAGGGTTAAGATTGATTGTGGCCAAATATGGTTATGAAGCGTTGTGGAATATGGTAGATATGGTTGTAGATGGTTAACTTAGGGCTGCTCATGAGGCCATAGATAGTTTCTTATTGCATTGATGTTATGGGCCTTGGCGGCATACTCCCCTGGCTTTTTGGAGCAAATGAGGAACTATGGAATATCCCATCTATATGCATTATGATTAAGGGGATTAACCTCAATCATATACCTCCTCACCCACTTAATCCTCATATTGCTTTAAAAGCACTTACTGAATGTCTGGCCGACTTGGTTAGTAAACTCCAATTGGAGTAATCAATTCAACATGAATGGAACAAAACTTTGGTGGCTGTCTTTGCCAAACTGGTTTCACAACTCCCACGTGATTGGTTACATACAATGGCACAACACTAATCTATCCTTAGCCTTTCGTAAGATTAAGTCGAAATGGTTCATTCTGGGGTTAGATAAAGCATCTAACACGGCATCTATTATCTGCCAAAAGCTTGCCTTTGAAGCGGTTGAATATTGACTCAAAGGTGGCGAGTTCTGCTACATTGAGGAAGACTTGGATATTATTATCCAGAGAACATGTAAAAATATAAGTGAGTTAGGATTTCAGGTGGAAATTACCAAACTTCCCATCCTGTTTCCAGCTTTGAAAAGTCATAAAAGTAAATTTTGATGGATCTCCTATGCTTCCAATTTCCTTTTTTTTGATATTACAAAACATGTCACAGAAGGACTCAATTTGATATGTGAAGAGCTCAAAAACATATGTGCTATTAGAAGAGAAGATGTAAGGTGCTTCTCAGGAGTGGACATCCAACCTTTTTGGGTGGTTGGTAACTCGTTTGAAGTCCTCTTGAACCTTCTATCTGCCATTCATTCAGTATATATACCTAATGCTACAAAAATATCCCTCTAGTAGGTGAATATGGTCTCATAAATGTATTGAATTGTCTCATAGACTTGGCCTTCTCTAATAAAGCCAAAGAAGGGTTCTTTGTCTTTTCCTTTGTTAAATTAGCCAGGTGGTTTAGGAAAGTGAGCCAGGCTTCCCCTCTTCACATGAATCATATTCGTTTCAAGTAGTCATTTTAGTTGGTAATAACTGCTTTCGACAAACGTGCGGCATTCCTATGGGATTCTCTTGTTCTCCTGCTATGTGTAACCTTTTATTTAATATATTTTGAATATAAATGGATTATTATGCAACTTCCCAAGCAGAAGGGCTTTCTATGCTTATACAATGTAGTCACACCTTTAGATTTATGGATGACATATTAAGTATCAATAATCCCAACTTTGCCCAGCAGGTGTTGGATATCTATCCTCCTTGTCTATTGATTGAACCCACTCTTCTAAAACAAGAAACTGTCAACGGTATCGCCTTCCACAAAACGTACTAATTATCTATCCATTGAATTGAATATTGACACTTACTTTGATGGTAACTTCTCTACTAGTTTTTTTTGGAAAAGGGATCACCTTAAGCTTACTGCTGCTGGGTTTGTAACAAAAAAGAGCAACATACCGTTCAAAATTGCTTTACATACCTGTTTAAGTATTCTTCACTTAATTATTTACTCTTCCTCTAATGTATTCTCAACCCTAGAAGAAACGGGGGTCCTTATTAAAAAGTTTCAAGCTAAAGGCTTCCATAGAAGAGTTTGATTTCTACCATAACGACTGCTCTGAGTAAAAAAGAATGGCCTGGTGTCATGTTTGATGTTGCATTACTTATTCTTTTACTAAGGAAGTAGGCCCATATCTAATGAGCCTACTAAAATCATTAGTTATGGTGCCTGGGTAAGGGTGGACACACACACACACACACACACACACACACACACACACACACACACACACACACACACACACACACACACACACACACACACACACACACACACACACACACACACACACACACACACACACACACGAACACACACACTTATAGCTAGTCCTGGCATGATTGAAATTTCCTTAATATATATTTTGCTGGGACTATTGGCCGGGGGTGCCCTTGGTGTATTACCGGCTCGGATTTTTTTTTTTTTTGGGGACCTTATGGTATCTAAACCTTGGTGTTAAAATTAGGTGGACCTTTTGCCTTGCTAGGATAAGCTTTGAACATTGGGGAAATAAAGGCTTGAACTCACTAAAGGTGGGACCTTACCGGTACCTAACCTTGTAGTTAATAGAGGTTATGTGAGTGTGGCAGGATTCATGTCTCTACATTACCTATCATTCTCCGCTTTAACCCATGGTGGATCCCTCTTGGAAGGTTTGCGCTACTATCTCATCCCCCTTTCTCTCTTGCTTTCTCCCCCATCTCTGTACAAGGCGGCACAGGTAGCCTCTACTGCTTATGAATGTGCCCGCTGTACTGTGCTGGTGGTTGGCTTCCACTTGCTCCAACGTCCCCCCTCCCTCTCTCTCTCCCCTCCCTTATCTCTCTGTACCTGGCGCTGTTGCTGCTCAAGACACCTAATGAGGTCGGGCCCGCTTTATAGCCATGAAGAGGGTGCTACCTGCTCCAAACCCTATAAAAGGTGAGATTTTCTAGCTCACTTAGCATTGGTTGTGTATGTGTGTGTACTTGGTGTATTAGACTGCATATTAGGACTGTATACAACCTTTCCTACTAAGAGGTAGTGTTAAGTATTGGATCTATGGAAAAGGGCAAGGAGAAGTACGCCATTGTGGAGCTGGCTGCTCCGACTCAATATCAGGTGAATTTTGGCATTAAAATGGGCTCTTGTACGTTCGTATGATGGGTTGTTATTCTTTGATTGGTTTTCTCATGCATATGCCAATAGAGGTACTTGTATGGCAACTTATGCTAAATATTTGAAGAATCTCCTCTGTAGGCCTACTACTAGGCCTCGCCTCATGGTCATGGGATGCCCTAGCCCTCTTGTGAGTTGCATCGTCCTCATCGGACTGAGAATTTCCCCGAATCCTCTTCGGAGCCATAGTAATAGCCTTATAAAAGGATACTTAATCAATTAGAGAATTAATTGAATAATCTCTCTTATTTCTTTTACCAAAAAATAGAGATTTTTGGACTTAGTAAATATCTTCGATAAATATATGGGTGAGATATTTCTATCTTAACTTCCTGGTAGTATTATTGTGCTCCCATAATTATCCTATAACTATCGAAGCTATTTTACTAATTTCCTTATTTAATTTCTCTTCAAAAATATCCTAATTTAGCTTTAGTAATTTATGAATTACTTATCTACTCGTGGGATATTTATCTTGGGTGGATTTTGATATGTTATAACCCTAGTAATTATTTTTCTAACTTCTAAATTGATTTATTAATTTTTCCATTTAATTCATAATAAAAATCAAACAATATTGACTAAGGTAATTTTCTAAACTGATTATTTGTACGTAAGATAATTATCCCAACTTCCTAATGCTGTTTTCCATCTCTAGTAATCACTATGTATTTATATAAACAAATTAGAGATAATATTAGCTAAGGTAATTAGCTAAACTAATTATCTATACTTAACACTAGAATGGTAACCTAACAAGACATAAAAGTGTCCTTTCAGGGTTTTGGGAAAAAATTCCAAAACCATATTAGATCCACTCATTTTGAAAAATCCTTTCATGAGCTTATAGTTCAATAACTACTACATATGGAAAAAATGAGAAACTTGTAATTTTTCTCATCCCTTGGTCATTACAAGCCTCCAAAGTTGATGGACCAGTGCATTTTGCCCAAAAAAACAATTTCTTATAGTTGATTGCATATAAATAAGAGTGGGGATTTTTGTAGGACATGAGAGAAAATGCCCCGTTAACTTCAATGGGTTGGTGACCAAAACATATGGTTGCTTTTACCTCACTATTTTTTTTTGGGCAAAAAAAAAAGGTACGAAAAAGTTGCATTTTTGCCATTCTGTGGACCTATCATCAAGGTTTCTATAGTCACACTCAATACAGATACTATATACATGTTTTCTTAGTTCCCTTTGGGCCTTTGGAATCAAAAGGAGCCATGGAGCATGTCAAAAGGATAATGGATCTGTTACAATTGGAACCTTGGGGGCAATGATAAAGTGCTAACAAACATGAAAAAACTGGGTTTAGCATTATGACCTCTAGAAACCCATAGAAACTACTCAATATCTAGCCAAGTTTGTAGTGTATGATTAGATATGGTTACTATCTACAAAATACACACAATTGGCCTAAGAAACTAGCAATATTGAGAAAGTTATACTTGCTACTCTAAAATGTATCGTATTCTTCAGCAATCAAAAAACTCAACCATCATCATATACTATGCTATATAGCATATTAGGTACCCCAAAACTCAAGGAAGACTAGATTTATGTTAAATATAACACTTACACAATCAAAATTGATTTTGGATATCAAGAAAGTCCCCAAAAAAATCATAAAAGTGCTAATTTTGGCCAAAAAATAGGATTATGCAATTCTTGTAAATTGGTCATAACTTTCAATTTTAACACTTAGCTCTCCCTACAAGCATCAAAACATGTTGAGAACTATGAAGGCCTAACCTCTAGCCATCTAAACCTCACAAACATGAAGTTTAGAGTGGTATAGTTGCCAAAAATTAAAAAAAAGCCAAAAACAGGACCCGTTTTTTCACACAGTTTAGGTTCAAAAATGTTGTGCAAGAGTAAGGTTAATGGTGAAAGCGATACTCCAAAAAAAATGCTAAGTTTTTTTCAGCTCATAAGGCAACTTTGTGGATACATAGCACCTAGAAATAATTCAAATAATTCAAGAAAAATGGTCACTTAACAGGACACAAAAGTGTCCAAGGACATAAAAGTGTCCTGTTACCATTCTAGTGTTAAGATAATTTGTTTTCCATGTTTAGTAATTATTATGTATTAGCTAATTTCCCTTCTCAATTTATAATCAAAACTAGACAATATTAGCTAAGGTAATTAGCTAAACTGATTTTCTATGCATGACCTAATTATCTCGGCTTCCTAACAGTGATTTCTAGCTCTGATGATTACTATATAATTATGTAAGTGATTTAGCTAATTTCTCCCTTCAATCTATGCTTAAAAATAAATAATTTTATCTTAATTAATTAGCTAAACTAATTTTTTACGCATAACCTAATCATCTTGGCTTCCTAATAGTTATTTCTTTCTTTGATAATTACTATATAGTTATCTAAGTGATTAATTTTGCCCTTCAATTTATGCTTAAAAACAGACAATTCTAGTTTAATTAATTAGCTAAACTAATTTTTTGTGCATGATCTACATATCTCAGATTTGTAATAGTGATTTCTAACTCTAATAATCACTGTATAATTATCTACGTGATTTAGCTAGTTTCCCCCTTTAATTTATGCTTAAAAATAGATAATTTTAGCCTAATTAGTTAGCTAAACTAATTTTTTGTGCATGAACTAATTACCGTGGCTTTCTAACAAAGTTTCCTAGCTCTAATAAATATTGTGTAATTATCTAAGTGTGTTAACTAACTTTCCCATCATTTTATGTTTAAAAACATATAATTTCTACCTAATTAATTAGGTAGATTACTCAGAAAATTAAGATCTAATTTCCCTGGCTTCTAGACAACATAACCAAGCTCTAAACATTATATTATTATTATTTAAACTTAAAAACTATTTTTCTTTGTAAATCAACCTAAAATTAATCATTTTTAGGTTAATATGCAGTAATTAATTAATTAGATTACTGATTAAGCTTAAGAAATTAGTGATCAACAGCCTAATGATAATTTAGAGAGTAGTTAATAATAGAGAATGCTTAATCTCCTTAATTAATAATTTAATTAGAAAAATTAGTCAAACCTTAAGCTATTTTCTAAATTAACTAAATTTAAACTAATTACCTCGATTAATTACAAAGAGTTTTTGCTCTCTAAGTAATTTCTGTGAGGTGTTCTTGTATTCACAAAAGAAATCTACTAGGACTCCGAGTCTGAGTTCTATTGTGGAGAGGGGGGGGGGGGGGGGGGGGGGGGGGGGGGGGGGGGGGGGGGGGGGGGGGGGGGGGGGCTATTTATAGATTTTTAGGGCTCATAAGCTATGCTTGGCAGTTTCTTGCACTTCAAGGCAGCCCCGAGCCTCTACCTAGCGCCCCTTGCTGCTTTATTTGGCCTGGGCAGGCTCATCACTACTCCATACAATCTCCAGATACTTCAAATTGATCCTGCTATTTTTCTGACCTATTAGAGGCTTAATCTATAAAATATCTGTAAATATCTAGAGAGTTTTATGATAAAAGTCTTTTACAGCAATGATTACCAAGACCTTACACTTTATTTAGTTAATTTAATTAATATTATAAACTTCCAGTGTCCATAATTGTGTCAGTTTTTATCAGAATTCAGTTTTGAAAATTTCTAACCATAGTAAAGTCATGATTACGGTTACAAAAATACCAATATTTTCCACAATCGGACAATTCTACATTGATTTTTCAATATTCATATCAGTTTGATTAAGCTGCATACAATCTTTAAGGTTTTAGAAACTGGAAACCTTACAATCACCCCAACTTAAGGACTTGAGATGTCCTCATCTCAACCGGAATTGGGAAGTCTTTGAGAAGGATACTTTGTCCTCCCATGTGGCGTCTTCAGTGGGGTAGTCCTTCCATTTTACTAGATGCTCTATGATTACTCTGTTTCATAGACTTCTTTCCCTAGTTTCCAGGATATAATCTGGTTGGAGTTCAAGAATTCCTTGTTTTTGCATCACAATCTGTTCGTTGTCTAGAGTGTGATTGGGGTTTGGGATATAAGGTTTTAGGAGACTGATATGGAATACATTATGAACCTTGATGTGTTCGGGTAACTTTAGTTTATAAGCTTGATCACTGATTACCTTTATCACTTCATAAGGTCCACAATATCTGGGGCTTAGTTTTAAAAATTTTCCCAAAGATAGATTTCTTCTCTTTGGCAGGACTTGAAGGAATACTTTATCCTCTTGTTTGAAAAACCGATCAGACCATTTTTCATCAGCATAATGTTTTTGGCGGTACTTAGTAGCTTGAATGTCCTATCATATGGACCCAGTTTGGGCGTCCATCTCTTCCAGCATTTGTTTTGAAGCTTCTACTCTTGTAGTGGGGTCAGAAAATTTTAGGGGTGATATACATTCATGCCCATAATGTGCATTAATCGGTGACATCCCAATGCTTTTATGGAATGAAGAATTATAGGCAAATTCCACCAAAGGAAGAAATTGTATCCATTTCCGGGGTTCTCTACTATAGTAAGCTCTAAGGATGTCTTCAATAACCTGATTCACTCTTTTTGTCTGACCATTAGTCTGAGGTCGATAGGCTAAATTGAAACATAGCTGGGTACCTAAAGATTCAAATAAAGTTTTCCAAAAACTTTGAAGTAAACTTTGCATCCCTATCTCAATGACTATTCTTTTTGGAAGTCCGTGTAGTCTAAAGATCTCTTCAAGACAAAAAGACGGCTTATGTCTGATGTAGTATAATTTGTTTTTACATGCATTAAATGAGATACCTTGGTCAGCATGTCCACTACTACCATAATGGAATCATAACCTCCTTGAACGGTAGGAAGGCCTGTTATGAAATCCATGCTAACGAGTTCCCACTTCATTTGAGGAATGTCAAGGGGTTGAAGTTTTTGTGGCATCATTACCCGTTCAGCCTTAATCCTTTGACAGGAAAGGCATTGTTTGATGTAGCGAAGTATATCTCCTTTCATACATGGCCAAAATTAGCTTTTCCTCATGGAATTAAGGGTCTTTGCATAGCCAGGATGGCCGATTGTTAGAGCGTTGTGACCTTCATAAAGGATTAACTCCTTCAAGGTTGAACTCCTAGGAATGTAAAGTCGGTGCTTGTAATAGAGAAGCCCATCTTCAAGTGAATAGTCCTTGTTTCTGTCCTTCTCTTTCTCCTTTAGGTCCTTTTAATTGATAACCTGTAGGAATTGTAAATAAACCTCATCTTCCAGGGAGGCTTCCTTAACCTTGTCTAGAATTGGGTTATTGACAGTGGAAATGGCCCAAGGAAAACCTTGCGGCTAAGGGCATCAACAACCACACTCTCCTTACCTGGTTTATACTTTATCTCAAAATCATACTCTTGTAAGTGTTCTATCCATCTTTGTTGCCTCATGTTGAGTGTTGCTTGAGAGAAAATCCACTTCAAACTTTGATGATAAGTGATTAATTGAAACTTACCTCCTAGAAGATAATGCCTCCAGAGCTTGAGAGCATGGATGATATCTAGGAGTTCCAGATCATGGGTTGGATAATTCAGCTCATGGATTCTCAATTTCTGAGACGTGAAGGTGACTGGTCGGCCTTCTTGGTTTAAAAATCCTCCTATAGCAAGGCCGCTTGCATGGGTTACTACTTTAAACTCTTGATTGAAATCAGGGAGTTTGAGTACAAGGGCCGATGTGAGATGTTGTTTTACTTTGAGGAAGCAGTCCTCCTGCTCTTTTTACCATGTAAGTTTGGCCGTCTTCTAAGTAGCTGAGTCAAAGGTGCGGCGATAACTGCGTAATCTTTGACAAAGATTCTATACCATCTTGTAATGCCTAGGAATCCTTGAATCTCACTTGGGTTGTGGCCAATCTATTATGTCCTTAGTCTTTGCAGGGTCTACAAAGATTCCTTCTGGGTTTATGATAAATCCAAGGTAGCTAACTTCAAGAGTAAAGAACACACATTTGCTCATCTTAGCATACAAATGATGTTGGCGTAGAAGATGAAGTACTTTATGTACATGGCCTTCATGCTCTTTTCATCTTTGGAGTATACCAATATATCATCAAAAAATTTCAACACAAAATCATCCAGATATTCCCTGAATATATCTTGCATGAGTCAATTAAAGTAGTTGGAGCATTTGTAAGACATCACTATGAACTCATAATGCCCATATCGAGTGTTGAATGCGGTCTTATAAATATCTGCCTCTTTAATCCAGATTTGATGGTAGCCTGACCTGAGATCAATTTTTGTGAATAACTTGACCCCATGTAATCTATCAAGTTATTCGTCGATGCGAGGAATAGGGTACTTATTCTTTATAGATACGTGGTTAAGTACCCTATAATTGATGCAGAGACATAGAGATCCATCCTTCTTCTTTTGGAATAGAGCAGATGCTCCCTAGGGTGAAATGCTTGGTTGTATGAATCATTGTTCAATAAGTTGACAAAGCTGTTCTTTTAATTCAATATCTTGAGGGAGTGACATCTTGTAGGCTCTCTTTGAGACTGGTTCACTACCTGGGAAGGTCTCTATTTTATGATCTATGTCTCTTGGGAGAGGCAAATTTGAGAGATCTTCCGGAAATATATCCAAAAGTTCCCTAAGACATTCTGGAGTTGGGCTGTCCTTTGAATCATCAGCCTTGTTGAGTTTTACTACAAAGATCTATTGCCCCTTGCGTAACCCTTTCAGAAGTCGAGTAGCCTTAACTAAATGAGCCTTAGGCTTCCCATTGGATCCTTGTACTAATGTTTTTTCACCGAAGTGATTTCTGAAGGATAAGTTCCCTTGAGCACAATGAATGTAGGCTTGATTTTTAATTAACCAATCCATTCCTAGAATACCGTCATAGATTCCTACTGGTAGGGTCCAAAAGTAAGATGAAGTAAGGGTTCCTCCTAGTTCAAATTCTACTTCCCCAGCTGTAAATTGAGATAGAACCTCTTTCCCATTTGCTAGTTCTACTACTAATTTCTTGGTCGGGTATTGGTTTAATCTGAGCTTCCTTAAGCATTTAGGGGAGAGAAAAGAGTGTTTACTACCACAATCTATAAGTAATTCAAATTGTTCACCTTGTTTATTTGCAGTAGTTTGGATGACCGCATACTGTTGCCAAGCTCTAAGGTTATCAATGGCGGTTGCAGCATAGGATCTAGTTCCTCTACCTCTCCTCTAATTCTTCCTCGTCTTTGATTATTTCCTTGGTCCCAGGGAGCTTGTGTGTGTGTGTGTGTGTGGCTTTCTCTCTCATCCCCTACATACAAGGCTTGCCCCATCCTAAGTAGGGATTGTAAAGACTTTTTTGTACACACACAAAGCATCCAATTCCCCTATGGTTGACCTTTGGACACAACCTTTGAATTTTGGAACCTTAGCATTTTGGAAGTCTTAATGGGCTGAACCTTAGGGACTTTTTAGCCCATTGTTGCACATGGCTCTTTTGCAGATGGCCCCCCCTTTGGATCCCTATTTTCCCTCCTTTGAATCCCTACTGTGGCCGGTCTGCTAGCTTAACCAATATTCTAGCTTTTTCTCCCCTAGCACTTCCCCATATTAAATAATCAGTTTAACATGAGAAAATCATTTAGGAGAATTAGATATTGATTATTATGACATTACCTCTCTCTTGAAATCATAGTCGTCCTCGACTATGGTCCTTTTCTTAGTGGGTAGAGGATCCCTATGTTACCCTACGACATCATTCCACAATGGATGACTAGTCCATTTGGTGCTTGAGAGCCTGAGACTGCCGAAAGCATGCCTGCACATTAGTCCTATCAATCTTCCATAGTAGAGTGACAAGCTCTACTTGGTGTTTGGGAGACGTAGTCTCCGCAAACTTGATCTAAGCATGCATACTACTTCATTTTTGTGCACAATAAAGAAAAAGAGAGTCTTATAAGACAAAAACTTTGTTCATTTTTAACATTTTGTACATTTTCTTACTCTTGGGAAGCATTGTAAGCATTGACAAGGTTTAGGTTATCCTTTAATTGTATGCCTTGCATCCATCTAGCATCTTCAAAAGGATAATTCTTAAACTTAATAAGATATCGTCGGCGGATAGTCTTACCGCCTCTTAGTACCTTGTCTTCATGTCGGAGAATGGACTCGGGCTGCAGCACCTCCTCTTGGTCCTGGATCTCCGATGGGTCTTCAGTAGTTGGTTCTTGAGGTGGCTCTCCTTTGTAAGGCTTTAATAGGCTCACATGGAAAGCATTGTGTATGAGCCAATGATTGGGCAACTTGAGTTGATAGGCCATCTCATTGATTGGCCTAAGAATCTGGAAGGGACCATAGTACCTTTTTGCTAGTTTAGCATAGTACTTTTGGTGTCCCGTAGGATTCTTGCCCGTCGTGTGCCTTAATCGAGCCTTGGGAAACTTTAATAAGACCCAATCATTTTCTTTAAAGGTTTGGGCTCTTCTGTGCTTGTCAGCACAACAGCCTTTTGCCTTTGCTGTGAGATATAGATAGCATCCTTAATCTTTTGAAAATATTCTTGTAGGTCCCGGCTATACTCATCTGCAGCGAAGATCTTCCCATGTACCTTAAGTAGCAAGGGACTTTTTGATCTTCCCTCAATTACCTCAAAAGGTGCTTTTCCCGTGGAAGTATGTAGAGTGTTATTGTAAGCATACTCCACTAAGGGTAAGTACTTCTCCCATTGGGATCTTTGATCTACTTCCGTAACATAGGCTTTTAGTAGATCCAGAATTGTTAGGTTAGCTATTTCACTTTGGCCATCCGTTTGTGGATGATAGGCCGAAGAGAAGTTTAGCCTTGTCCCTAAATTCTCAAAGAGACCCTTCCAGAAATTACTGGTCATTCTAGGATCTCTATCCGACACCATGGACATTGGCAAGCCATGGTACTTGAAAATTTGTGAAATAAAGAGGGTTGCCATTTGATGGGCTTTGATAGTCTTTTTGACAGGTATAAAATGAGCTTGTTTACTGAACCTGTCTACTATCGTCCATATTCCCGTATGCCCATGGATAGACTTAGGCAATCCAAAGATAAAATCCATGGATATGCTCTCCCATGGTGAATTAGGGTTTGGCAAGGGTTGACGCAATCCAAGTTGCTTCCCTCTATCAAATTTTGTCTTTTGGCATACCACACATTTAGAAACATACTCTTGTATGTTCACTTTCATGGTAGGCCAATAGAAATATGTTTCAATTCCCTTTAAGGTAGACTGAATCCCTCTATGCCCCGCATAAGGTGGAGCATGAGATTCATACATTACTTTCTCACATAGTGAAATAGTAACACATAGTCTATTGCCATAGAGAAGATAACCATCTTGTAAAGTAAATGGTTCTTCTTTCTTCCCTAATGCAAGGGCTGAAATCACATCTCTAAAATCGGGATGAATAGCATACTCATGTATCATTGAAGATAGATCATTATGAGTTGCTATGGAAACCGCATTCACTCTTGGCCGTCTTGAGAGTGCATCAGCTACTTGATTATGCTTGCCAGCAATGTGAGCAATATGAAAATGAAATTGCGAAAGGAAATTTGCCCACCTCATTTGTTTGTCGGAGAGCATGATTTTCGTCATGAAGTACTTAAGACTTTGGTGATCCGTTCGCAGAATGAAAGGAGTCCCCAATAAATAGTGCTTCCATGAGTCTAAGGCATGTAGAACTGCAAGGAGTTCCTTTTCATATATGCCTAGAGCTTGCTCAACAGGGTCGAGCCTTTGACTTTCATAGCCTATGGTGTGCCCTTCTTGGAGCAAAACAGCTCCAAGGCAATCACCACAAGCATCACATTGGACCTCAAATGGTTTTGAGAGATCCGGTAGTGTAAGCACAGGTTGAGAGATAAGCTTTTCTTTAAGCTTTTCGAAAGCGTTGTTCTCCTTAGCAGACCATGTATACCTAACGCTTTTCTTTGTTAGGTCATGTAATGGTCCCACAATTTGTGAGAACTTTTCTATGAAGCGTCTATAGTATGCACACATACCTATAAAGCTTCTTAGTTCATGAAGATTCTTTGGTTTAGGCCATCCTTTTATTACCTCTAACTTTGATGGATCCATTTGGACGCCATCTTGAGAGATAATGTGACCTAAATACTGAATCTCTTGCAAGAAAAATTCACTCTTCTTTCGATTAACATAAAGTTTATTCTCTCTTAAAACTTGAAATATTACCTGGAGGTGTTGCTTGTGTTCGTCTAATGAATTAGAGTAGATGATAATATCATCAAAGAACACTCCAGTGAAGGTTCAATGAGGCCTGAACAGCTTCTCCATCAAGCGGTTGAATGTGACTGGTGCATTGGTCAAGCCAAAAGGCATGAAAATGTATTCGTAAAGACCAAATGTGGTGCGAAATGCAATCTTTACAATGTCTTGATCAACTATCCTTATTTGATGATAGCCACTTTTTAGGTCAATCCTATTGAAGTAGGTCGATCCTTGTAGCTTATCAAATAGGTCTTCTACCCGTGGAACGGGAAACCTATTCTTGAGTAGTGATCCTATTTAGTGCTCTATAGTCGACACACATTCGATATGTGCCGTCTTTCTTTTGCACTAATAGCACATGTGAGCAAAATGGAGATGAGCTAGGCCTAACCATGCCCTTCTCAACTAACTCATGCACTTACCGCATAATCTCCTCTTGTTGAGCTTGAGAAACTCTATAAGGAGGTTTGGTAGGTGGTGAACTTCCTGGAAGAAGTTCAATTGAATGGTCATCATTACCTCATTTAGGAGGTAGCTCACAAGGGATGTCGTCAATAAAAAAATCTTGAAACCCCTTGAGAAAATTGGATAACTCTAATTCCTTTTGGTTGCTTTTATTTTCTTTTGCTAAAGCATTAGGTTCATTTTGAGAATCTTTAACAAAAATCATGTACACGGAAATAGAGCTCTTTATTGACTTGTTGAAAGCTGGTGTATGTACAATGGGGATCGTGTTACCCATTTCCTTAGCATCTATATACATGTCTTTTTCCCTGAACTTAAAGGAGATTCTCCTTTTAGGGAATTTAACATTGGCAGCCAGGCGATCAAACCATGGTGCCCTTAAGATTACATCCTCATGCTTGAGAGGAGAGATAAAGAAGTCCTCTTTGTCCACATAGCTTTGGACATGAAGCCTCAATTTCCCAATTAAGGGAGTGACTGAAGCTTCTTGCCCCTTGAAAGCACTGTCTGCGGGGGTAGAAAATCTCCCATCTCGTAGGCTTGTATGCCTAGCTTGGTGGCCAACTCTATAGATATAAAATTGTGAGTAGAACCAAGGTCAAAGAGAATAAAAGCATCATGTTCTCTTACCTTTCCCCAAGCATGGCATAGAGGAGATCCTTTGTGGTGAGTTTGGTGAGTCTCCTCCTCTTGGATTTCAACCAAGGTAGCTCTAGGAGGATCTTGGCGGTTGTTCTTTTGGGGACAAGCGTGGTACGCATGCCCTTGTTCACCGCACTTGAAACACCGGTTATCCTTGCGACGCTCAAGCTCTTCAGGAGAGAGTTTGTTTTTACCTTTGTAAACTCCCTTCTCTTCAGCTTTGTTGGAGTTGCCCTTAGGAGACTTTTTGGACATTGTCCTTCCCCTTAGGCTCGTTGAAACCCTTGTTTTCTATGGGCTTATTATTTCTTTTAGCCCCCATTTGGAAATTGATTCGAGAGGCTACCAGTATGGTGTATTACCGCCGATATGGTACGTGGCCTTCGGGAGTTGACATACTCCGCCATTTCTTCGGTTAAGCCCACACATAATTGTTGCTTTTGCTCTCCAAAATCCAACTTTTTGAAGACAATGGCTTTGAGTTGTAGGTCCCAAAAATTGTCTACATATTTGTGGATCATGGATTCATAGGGAGAGAGCTTTAAGCTTCACCATTCGGTGAGTACTTTGTCTTTGGAATCGGTGGCCAAAAACTGCTTCATAATGGAAGCTCTTAAAGCTTTCCATGTTCGTGGAGCTTCACCGTTGGCTCGTGGCTAGACCACCATTGCCTGGCGGACTTTTGAAAGTGCATAGCTACATGGAGTAGCTTAGAGGACTCCGTGAAGCCCTCATCTCCAAATGCCGCATCAAACTGTTGGATAAAGGCCAACACTTTGTCCGTAGCACCAAAGGTGCCATCATAGGTAAGGAAAGAGATGCTCTTCCCTCCCTCTTTGAACTTCTTGAGCTCGGATGACCTCTTCCACGCGGCATAGGATTTAATATGGACTCTTCTTTTTGATGGTTCAAAGGTTGCACCATCACTTTCTTCAAAAGGTGAAGAATTTGAGGAAGGTGGAGAAGAGGGTGACCACTTTCTTGCCTTTTTCTTATCTTGATCGTCGTCGTCTTCACCATCACTTTCATAAGAGGAAGAGGATGAAGAAGATGGAGAAGAGGGTGTCCTCTTTCTTGCCTTTTTCTTCTCTTGCTTTTTATCATCCCTCTTTGAATTATGGTGTGGAGAAGGGTGCGATGGTCTTCTCCGCTTTGGTGGTGATGGAGAGCGTTTAGCCCACTGTCTTCGTGGAGCCATCTCCACCGAGGTGGCGGGAGACTCACTTCTTTCTCGTTCCTTCGGTGGAGGCTCTTGAGCTCTCCTTTGGGAAGGAGATGCATCATTAAGAAGTAAATTCTTGAGCCCTTCATATGGATTCTCTTCTTCTTCCCGAATCGGAGAGAGACCTCTTTTGGAAGTCTCACAAGGAGGCTTACTAGGTGTTCTCTCGTCATGGTGATGAGCTTGGAGAATCCCATGAGCACGGAGCTGCCCATTGCACTTCACTTTGGAGAGATGGATTGCCCATGGCTTGTTGAATCCTAGAAACAAGATATTTAACAAGCATCGAAGCATCATTAGTAGCTTGCTCATTAGCAAAATCAAAGCTATCAACATTAATTTCACTCTCTTTATTATTGTCAGCCATTCTAACAACTTTTAGGTGTAAAATTTTTAGGTGTACTTTGGCACTTCAAGCCCTAGTTGCTACTCCTCTTTACCCCTTTAGAAAAAGCACTCAAGCTACTGTACCCGTGGTTCAAATACCATTAATTGCAAGGAATAGAAGAGAGTATCGTTCAACACCAAAACATCACCGGCTCCTATCAAGCTTCTAATAGCTCAATAGTGGTTAAGCCATAGGCAAGCCCCGTAGGACTCCATTATTAAGACCATAGCTCTTGACGATGATGCCCCGTTAACTGCACGGAGGCAGGTGCACTGCAAGGCTGAAAAATCCCTATTCTACTTACTCACAGGCAATGAATAATACCAACAATTTATAGAGCTAGCTTGAGGACCTCCCTTCTTGAGCAAGAAAAGAGAAACCTTCTGCTCTGATACCAATGTAACATTTAATGGCCTAAAAACTTGTGTGTAGCGGATATTAGCATGAACATAGTGGGCATTTCATTAGAATAGATTCCTAATGAGAATTACAAGAGTGCTTGGGTGGAGAGAGCAACAAAAAGCATAACACCTAGTTAGATAGCATGAACAATAGTTTCAAAAGAGAGAGAAATAAATCCGTTAACAGTTGAGGACCGGATTTGCATGGAGCCGGTCCCCCCTCCAAAAGGCTTTGTATTATGGTTTCTCCCATCAAGAGAGACATTGTACAATAAAATTCTTTGTGTTCCTTCAAGACTAGCTAGTGCAATGAAGATGAAAGATTCGTGCACTAAGCAAAAACACTTAGCAAACACAACATCAATTATCCCCGGTCTCAGACCCAAGACCTCACACACCTTCAAAGATGGTGAGAGCTAGGAGGGTATGAGAGTAGATTGAGAGGAAGAAGGAGTATCTTACGAGAAAGATGTACATCTCCTCACATAATCACTCATATTAGCATAGCTTAGCTTAGTAATTAGCATGGTAGAGGAGATGAGCATGCATTGAAGCTTGGATCTTGGTTGGATTTGCATCACAAAGCCAAGAGTTGTTGGTGTAGGCCTCACTTCTCACAAGCTTGGAGTAGGTGGTAAGCTTTCCATTAAAGCTTGAGAAGGAGAGAGAGTCTTCTTTACTTCACACATGAGATTGTGTGAGTGTGTGTGTGATAATGCCTTGCAAAAATCAGCCCCCCCTCTCTCTCGGGCGACCCCTCTTGCTATTTGCTCTTGCTATTCTCTCATTGGACCTCCCTAGGGCTAGCCAATGACAATTAAGCAGCATAAGTGATAGCCTTCTGACATGTGTCCCCCTTTCCCCTTTTGTGAGAGCTTTAGGTAATTTAATAATTCAACTAAAATCTCATTGGACCCCTTTGCCTCCTGGCCAATAGGAATCAGGCAAGCCATTGGGTTACTGAATGCTCATTGGACCCCTTGGGAGACTGTCCAATAGTATTCTAGAGGACTTAATTCTCATTGGTGTGAGCCTCACAGCTTCTAAGCGTGAACTTAAAGGTTTGTTAAGGCCCTGGCAGAAGCGAGCAATCTATTGTTTCGTTGTCATCTGTGGTGCATAGTGCTGTATTTGGTGTAGTATTTCTCTAAAGTAAGCCCTGACTGTCGAAGGGTGAAAAATTCATTTATTTTTATAGCTTGATGTGCCAGAGGAAGATATCTCTCTTTTAATGCCTGTTTCATTTTCTCCCAGGATGGACTATTGGAAGGATTATCCCTACAATGCTATTTCCACCAGAGTTTAGCATCTCTGTGAGTCGAAACATTCCCAACATTGCTTGATTTTCTGAAGCAGTTCCTGCTACCAGGAAATAGTCATCCATGGCATCAAGCCAAGCTTCAGCATCATGTTCTAAGTTAGGTCCCTCTCCCTTGAAGGTCGGGAGTTGGACCTGTTTTAATAATAGTTTCTTCTCTTGGGTGGGAGTGTAAAGGCTTTTTGCATTGCCCTGGGAATTTAATTAATGAAATTCTTTTAGTGCTAAGGAATAATTTGTTTTGTCATGAAATTTTTTAATCTATATATACTTTCAAGTGTAAATGATTTTTTTTTTCCCAACAAATCACCTTAATCATTCCTTTGAATTACACAACACATGCCATTTTCATAAAACCCATGGTATATACAAGAGTTAATACAATCTCTGACTCATACTATATACAAGATGGTAACACTCCTATACAAAAAATTTCTAAACTACGGGTGGGTCAGACAAGGGATAAAAAAATATAACATCTTTTGGCCCTCTAAACTTAGGGTCTACCCTCATGGGTCTGGTCCTACCTGGGTATATAACTTTAGCTACCTGATCAAATACCCACTGGTTCTGAGACACCTCTATCCCATCTATAGTAAGGATTTGATCTTGATCTTCAGTCTCGTTGAAAAACCAGACGTCGATGGTTCAAAGTGTTTCGCCCCATTTGAGTCTCTTCAAGTTTAGTGCCAGGCCTTCTATCTGTCCCGCATCAATAAGGAAAATCCCACCAAACTTTGATCAGATAATTTCCCACGTAGGAGGAGGAGAAAACATCCCATCTAGCAACTGCATAATGCTCTTGCAAAATAGAAATTTTTTGGATTTGTAAGCAGCCTCGAACATGACATTGAATATCATAAACTTCTGGTAGTCCTAGCGGACATTTTCTTGGATTGATAGGGAAATTCTCATTTCCACTTTCAAAATATACTACAATTATAATTGCAAAATTACTTATTAAACCCTCATATTGTTAACCTTTCCCCCTAGGTTCAGGACCTTACTAACTCATGCTTTGATACCACTTGTGAGATCCTCAACCTGCCTACACCAAAATTGGGATGGGGTCCTTGACAGGTCTCTAGGACTAATAAAATCCGAGTCTCTAAACAAGAAAAATCCAATGAATAGACCTTTACCGTTAATAATGGCTTGGGTCTATAGCCCTAAAAGAAGGCCTAGTCCTGTCTCGTAGCAAAAACGAGACATCATATTAAAAGTCCAAAACTATTTCGGCCCTATAACTTCCACAAGTTGGGCTAAGGTATCCTCAACTGACTCTTTTTTCCCCCTAACAAATGTGAGGGCATAGCCGCTAGTGAACTCCTCTTCCAAGTAAAGAAGTTTTGATCTATACGTTTTTAGTTCGCAGGGATGGATAGTTACCTAACTAATCAGGTCCACCCGTCCATGATTGACAACCTTAGTCATTCCCCACTTACCACCCCCGCACTCACACATGATACTTTGTTATTTAATTACTACCACGTTCTTATCACAATTAAAATAATGATTCCTTTTATCTTTCATAATTGTAATTCATTAAAACAACCCTTGAAAGCAGTATTGAAAACATTCTTTTAGCAAACAAACATCTTTAGACTTAAGACAAGGTAATGTCAATCTAAAGTATCCTTGACCAGTACTGGCTTGTCTCAAGAACACCTATACAAGGTGGAAAAAGCGACACTCATTCCTTATTCATAAAAACCGGGGTGGAAAAAGACATCACCCAAATTCCGGGCGCCCATATGCCAAACCAGTTGCCCATAAAACCGGGCGGTTTCCCTAGGATAAAAACGATATCTTAAGTAGTATCCAAAAACATACACATGTACAGGGTAAAGACTCCACGTACACGGAGGTAACCGAATCATCCATGGCTGACTCGCCATCATTGCTCATCACCTGGAGTAAAAATATTCCAAGGAATCAGAGGTGTCTTGAGACAAGCTGTCTTAAGGATGATCAATCATTCTTTCCTATGTCAACCAGTCTTAGCCCAAACAATTCTTTCCTAATTACAAACAATGCACATTGGTTTCTTGGAAGTTATCTTCCAGTTTCGGCCAATTATTCCTTTTCTAATTCTTACTCACTCTTTACGTATGCAATGTTAACTGATAAAAGAACTTAAACTATTCAAAGAATTAATTGAATAATGGAAAACCCACCTGGGACTGATCGGCCATCTGCTGCTGCACTGGCGCCTCAAGACTCTCCTTCGTAGGCCTACTACTAGGCCCAGCCTCATGGTCATGGGACGCCCTAGCCCTCTTGTGAGTTGCATCGTCCTCATCGGACTGGGATTTCCCCGGGTCCTCTTTGGAGCCATAGTGATAGCCTTATAGAAGGATACTTAATCAATTAGTTGTAATCTCTCTTATTTCTTTTACCAAAAAAAAGGAATTTTTGGACTTAGTAAATATATTTGATATATATCTGGGTGAGATATTTTTATCTTGACTTCCTAGTAGTATTATTGTGCTCCCATAATTATCCTATAATTATTGGAGCTATTTCACTAATTTCCTTATTTAATTTCTCTTCAAAAATAACCTAATTTAGCTTTAGTAATTTATGAATTACTTATCTACTTGTGGGATATTTATCTTGGGTGTATTTTAATTTATTATAACCCTGGTAATTATCTTGCTAACTTCTAAATTGATTTATTAATTGTCCCATTTAATTTATATCAAAATCAGACAATATCGGCTAAGGTAATTTCTTAAACTAATTATCTCTACTTAAGATAATTATCCCAACTTTTTAATGTTGTTTTCCATCTCTGGTAATTACTATGTAATGATATAAACTAATTAGCTAGTTTCCCTTCTCAATATATAGTCAAAATCAGATAATATTAGCTAAGGTAATTAGCTAAACTAATTATCTATACTTAAGATAATTATCATGACTTCCTAATTTTGTTTTTCATCTTTGGTAATTACTGTATAATTATATAAACTAGTTAGATAATTTCCCTTCTCAATTTATAGTCAAAATTAGACAATATTAGCTAAGGTAATTAGCTAAACTAATTTTCTATGCATGAACTAATTATCTTGGCCTTCTAACAGTGATTTCTACCTCTAACAATTACTGTATAATTATCTACGTGATTTAGCTAATTTCCCCTTCAATTTATGCTTAAAAATAGATAATTTTAGCTTAATTGATTAGCTAAACTATTTTTTTGTGCATGACCTAATAATATCCTGGTTTTCTATCTAGCTCTAACAATTATTGTATAATTATCTAAGTGATTTAGCTAATTCCCCCCTTCAATTTATGCTTAAAAATAGATAATTTTAGCCTAATTAATTAGCTAAACGAATTTTTTGTGCATGACCTAATTACCTTGGCTTTCTAACAAGGTTTCCTAGCTCTAATAATTATTGTATAATTATCTAAGTGTGCTAACTAACTTTCCCTTTATTTTATGTTTAAAAACAATTCATTTTTGTCTAATCAATTTGGTATATTACTCAAAGAATTAAGATCTAATCTCCTTGGCTTTCAAATAGCATAACCAAGCTTTGAAAATTATACTGTACTTATTTAGACTTAAAAACTATTTTTCTTCATAAATCAACCTAAAATTAATCATTTTCAACTTAATATTCAGTAATTAATTAATTAGATTATTGATCAAGCTTGAGAAATTAGTGATCAGCAGCTTAATGATAATTTAAAGAGTAATTAATAATAGGAAATGCTTAATCTCTTTTATTAATAGTTTAATTAGAAAAATTAGTCAAAACTTAAGCTATTTTCTTAATTAACTAAAATTAAACTAATTACCTCGATTGATTACAAAGGGTTTTTCCTCTCTAAGTAATTTCTGTGATGTGTTCTCTTATTTGCAAGAGAAATTTGCCAGGACTCCGAATCTGAGTTCTATTGTAAAGAGAGGGGACCTATTTATAGATTTTTAGGGCTCATAGGCTTTGTTTGGCAGTTTCTTGCAGTTCAAGGTAGGCTCGATCCTCTTCCTAGCACCCCTTGCTGCTTAATTTGGCATGGGCAGGCTCATTACTGCTCCACACAACCTCCAGATACTCCAAATCGATCCTGCTATGTTTTTGACCTATTAGAGGCTAATTTATAAAATATTTGTAAATATCTAGAGAGTTCTATGATAAAAGTCTTTTATAGCAATGATTACCAAGACCTTACACTTTATTTAGTTAATTTAATTAACAATATAAACTTCGAGTGGCCATAACTGTGTCAATTTTTATCGGAATTCAGTTATGAAAATTTCTAACCATAGTAAAGTCATGATTACGATTCCAAAAATACCAATATTTGCCACAGTTGGACAATTCTACATTGCTTTTTCAATAATCATATCAGTTTGATTAAGCTTTATACAATCGTTAAGGTTTCAGAAACTGGAAACCTTACATAGCAGCTGATGATTTTTTGTCTACAAAGTTTCTATTGGTCACAAACAAGGGTGTGGATATGTCATCTGGATCAAATGTGGCAATAGTAAACTTATCTGACACCTCCATTGATGAAAATAAAGGATTTTTTGATGGAAACACAATGAAAAGATATGCGGATTCATTTTCTGCTTGTTAGCAAAAAGTGGAAGATGCTAGTTTGCAAGAAAAAAATGAAAACAGAAAAATATCATCGGGTTCTAACCATGTAGAAAAAACACAAAGTACATTGGAGTTCATTGCTTTAAACAACCACAAGTATCCCAAGTTGAATCGAATGATTTCTAGGTGCTTGATTAAGCAAAAGGTGGTCGAAGTCCCTCGGGTATACAATGGGGACTGTATTTATGAGTTGGACGCTGTGCTGGATGGTGTTCCCAATATGTTAGGGATGGATCAAAAGTATAATGGCCATTGTTGGGTTAAGCCTATTCATTCCAAAATGAGGTATCCAACTCAAGAGAAGTAAATGTGCCAGACATCTTATCTGCAAAAATAGCTCATGCTCGATCAATGCCATGAGCGAAAGTCCAAATGAGACTGCTTGGACAGGGAAGTTGCTAATTTCAATCACATCAATTGGTATGTTGAGCTCTGGAAATGGAACACTACGATGCTTCCACTGTGGTCAAAGTCCGATTCTACTTTGAGAGTGTTCATGTGCTGTCTATTACTTGCTCGTCGAATATAATTGGACCCGGCTATTTATCCTCATTGAAAACCATAATCATCTCGTCGCAAAGAGATTTTTGCGGTCTGCGATTCAACATATGAGAGAACTTGTGTCTTGTGTGGTGTTTGAATCAACAACGGCTGGACCTAGGCATTTACAGTTGAGTCTTTCCAAGCAGATGGTAATGGGAGCGGTGGTTCAAGAAAATGGGGAGCAGCTAAATAGCAAAGAGCTCCTCTCTATACTGGAGGAGATGCGACCATTGATCCATACGCAAAGGTGCTAATTTACTTTCTTGTCTTCAATTGTACCGTCAAATCAAGCTTGGTTCATATGTATATTTGTAATATTAATCTTAGGTTTAAGCATTGGATGAGGGAGGCAACTACTACAAGGATTGGAGTTGGTGCGAAGTCCCAATTGATTCTATTGAAAAATAGTTGCGGCTACATATTTTTCCACAGTATGCTATTTCTAGGGCAATCCACATACCGCAATAAATGCTATCATGTGTTCGAGATGTCGATCGATGGCCATGGATCTAGTGTCAAGCTGGTAAATAGAATGCGACAAGATGGGAGTGGAGACTTGCAAAGAAGCTGGGTTTGCTTCTATCACGTGCATAGAGTAGTCGGGTGGACAACAATGGAAACACATGTCTACGATCCTATGTAAGGCCAACTAAGAAAACATCATTCTACTACTTCATTGTTCTATAGCATTGATTGATCATTGAGTATAGGATGTTGGGAATGGGATCATGCTAGCTATGGTGGATGAAAGAGAAACATAGCATCAATGCATGAGTGTGTGTGTAAGCAAGGTTATCACTCAAGTGAATTAGGTTTCAAGATAGAATTGGCTTGGACTCATAAACACAATCTTGAGTATTGACTTAGCTTAGCACAAGCTCACCATAGACAAGCATGTAGTGCAAAATAGAGTTGTGTTTATTCATTCATGAAATGAGATTTAAGTAGCTCTACAGCCTTGCTCCACAACATGTGGGATAATTCCACTCTTCTCTCCTTGACTCACACTTTAGGACAAATCTCACACTTTACAATCCTCCCCTTGAGGTTTGGACTATGACAAAAAATACTGAAGATGCATGATCCACACAGGATGATAAGCTGGTATCCACACAGGACACACAAGCTGACAAAATCCACACAGGATGATAATATCCACACAGGAAAATAAAAGTCCTCCCCTACAAGTAGAGAGGCTGCATCTTCAAAGTACCTCTTCATAAAAGATAAGGTTGGTCTCTCCTTTTTCTTCTTCGTCTTCTACCATGTGAGCTGATCCTTTGGTAGGTCTCTTGCCTTCGTTGCTTCTACTGTTGCTTCTACTACTACTGCTTTCTCCACTTCTACTGCCTCCATTTGAGTAGCATCGAGAAGGTGGGTGTCCCTTCTTACCACATTTGCTGCAAGGATTGTTTGTGTAGCAGTCTTTCGCTACATGTCCCATTCTTCCACATTCATAACACTTTCTTCCGGTTGATGATGTTGATGGCGAATGTCTTCCCCTTGAGGATGTTGTGACAAAGGCCCCTCCTGATGGAGTTAATGAACCTCTTTGCTTTCTTTCTTCTACTTGGACTGAGTTGATGACATCTTGAAAAGGTGGAGCCGGTTCTTTTTCTTCAAGAATTGTGACTAAGTGGTCATAAGAAGGTGGTAGGTCTCTTGCCTTCGTTGCTTCGACTGTTGCTTCTACTACTACTGCTTTCTCCACTTCTACTGCCTCCATTTGAGTAGCATCGAGAAGGTGGGTGTCCCTTCTTACCACATTTGCTGCGATGACATCTTGAAAAGGTGGAGCCGGCTCTTTTTCTTCAAGAATTGTGACTAAGTGGTCATAAGAAGGTGGAAGTGCACTTAATAGTATGGCCACTTTGTTGTCTTCTCGTACTTCGACCTGGATGTAAGTGAGCTGCATGAAAATTCTCTTAAGCCTATTTACTAGGCTAGCAATGTCCTCCCCTTCAATCATGGTGATCTTGTAAAGTTGTCTTTGAGGCTAACTTTACTTCTGTTGGCCCTGGCTCCAAAATTTCTTTCTAAAACATGTCAGGCATCATGTGCATGCGTACATTTGTCTATGAAATGCACACAATTGTCATGCAAGGAGGTGATGATGATTCCTAACGCTTGTTCGTCTTTGGCCAAATTTTGTGCACTTGCTATGAGTGTAGATGCCCTAGTGTGCACTCCATCGGGTTCGGCTTGTTGCTCTAAGGCAGTGCTGATGACATACCATAAACATTTTTTCATAATATATCCTCTTAATTTTGTTTGCCAGGTGTGAAACCCTTCCCCGTTGAATTTTTCTATTCCCTTGTCCCCCATTTGTGCTAATAGAGGGGTCTTAGCTTAGGAGACTCTCCTAGCCAGTGTCTACCTCTTTACATGAGCACAATTGATGATAGAAAATTTATTTGCAAAATTTTGTGCTTGGTTGCAAATTTTAAGATTTATTGCATGAGAGAGAGAAAGAGAGAGAGAGAGAGAGAGAGAGAGAGAGAGAGAGAGAGAGAGAGAGAGAGAGAGAGAGAGAGAGAGAGAGAGAGAGAGAGAGAGAGAGAGATTAGAGACAGGGGAGAGAGAGAGAGAGAGAGAGAGAGAGAGAGAGAGAGAGAGAGAGAGAGAGAGAGAGATTTCTTTAATTTTTGTGAAGCTCCTCTTCACAAAAGTAAAAAAAAAATCTATTCTTTGACTTCTTGGAAGTCCCGACTCGAAGCTCGATGAAAAACCACCTTTGGTTGCTTTATCTCTTCTAATTGGAGCTCTTTGTGTAGGCTATGGGAGTGGTTCCTCTAAAGAAGGTGCTTAAGGCTTCGAGCCTTTAGAGTATTGGGGCTGCGGGATCACCCCTTAGCAGACTTTGCCTTGCTACAATGTGGAAATTTTATTGCTTAGGGTTCACCTCGATGTAGCAGGGCCGCGGGAAGGCAGGCTTATGCAGGTCGCGGCCAGAGCGGACTTGGGTAGCAGCACCGTGGGAATCGGCCCCTATGAAGAATCCGGACAGTGGGGTCAAGCTTGGGTAGTGTTCGGGCACGCGTGGGCAAGCGGGGGCACACCGGGCAGGCGGGGTCAGGCCGGGCAGCGGCTCCGGGCAGGCGCGGGTAGCTCCGGGCAGCCAGTCGGGCAGGCGGGGGCAGGTCGATCAACGTTGAAAAAGACTTATACGCGTGAATACTCCCTAGCAGACCCGCCAACCTTAAAAGGCGCAGTTGATTGCTTATTAAAATCCACCCAGCTTGCCCAAATTAGACAACTCAATTTGAGCCTTGGACCCCACGGGTCAACACCCTTTTTTGTGGTGCACTAACCAACAAAGCCCACGAGCTTGCTTGTGAAGGAGCTCTTAAAGATAGGGTATTAAACTGGAGCTAGCAGGCTTCCGTACACACACCTAAATATAGGCAACTTTGAGGGTGAGTTTAATGGAGTTCTCGGGCTCGGATTGTAGAGCTTGAAGGCTCTATGGAAATCTTGAAATGAGCATTTCGGAATGAGGTGAGCAATGCAAAAAGAAAATGTGTTCAATGAATTTAATTGAAGAGGAAAATGATGCAAAAATTGATGCAAAAGGGAAATCTAAATGCAACACCAAAGGATGCTAATCCTCTCCCTAATCAAGTCTACCTAGCCATGGAGGGTAGTGGCCTCTTGGGTGTGCCAAGGACATGCCCACACATAACTAGATTAGTGCTTAATTAGTGAGAGATGCAACTAGTTATGAGAATGTTAATGGGCCGTAACAATAATTATGAATTGCTAATCAATCCAATGGAGATGCTAATAATTAACACACACTAATGCATAATGACAAATCTAGCTAGCATAACCTAATGCTCTGATACCAGTTGTTGGGAATGGGATCGTGCTAGCTATGGTGGATGAAAGAGAAACACAGCATCAATGTGTGTGTGTGTGTAAGCAAGGTTATCACTCAAGTGAATTAGGTTCCAAGATAGAATTAGCTTGCACTCATAAACACAATCTTGAATATTGACTTAGCTTGGCACAAGCTCACCATAGACAAGCATGTAGTGCAAAATAGAGTTGTGTTTATTCGTTCATGAAATGAGCTTTAAGTAGCTCTACAGCGCCTTGCTTCACAGCATGTGGGATAATTCCACTCTCCTCTCCTTGACTCACACTTTAGAACAAAGCTCACACTTTACATAGGATTCAAGAAATGCAAACAATTTCCATTTGCAAGATGAAGGAAGAAGACACTCAAGCTCATGTTTTGGGAAATGATGAATTCAGTGTTGTTGAAAAGGAGACACCGTCCAACTGATTTTAGAGGATTCATGGCAGATGAGGCTGGAGCAAACAGAAAAGATGTTTGAACTATATTCAATGGAGGACCTGACACTGTTATGGAAGGGAACGCTCTCGCTTGTTTCATTGGGAGCAAAGCTTGCATATTCACACCATGCAATACGTGCATAAAAATTGAATTATAGCGTTGTGCAAGGAGCGAAGAAGAGGCAAAAAGCTTGCACAAGACTATACAAACTTGGTGGCCTTATGGAAAAATGTCTGATTGTAACTTGTCGTAAATGGATTGTTGGCTATAGTGGTGGCATGTGCGGTACCCACGATGGAGAAAAAACTTCGTTAGGGTAAATATTGTCAATCAATTTTTAAAAGGAGTCTTATATTTTAGAGTGCAAGTGCAATCCCTTAATACAAAATAAAATTGCAGAAATTGGATGATCTATTGTTCATTCCAACTGCAAACCTTGTAGAAACAAAGCACGCAAGTAGGCTTGCCGGCAAGGGGAACAAAGAAATGCTTAGCTTGTATGATGCATGCATGTTTGATCTATCAAATGATTTGCTACAAAATTTCAATATGTTTTCTTTTGTCGAGGGTATGGAGCTGGGCCATCTACAAAAAACTTGCTCGTTGAGCACAACAAGGTCAAGCACCCGGATACTTTTGCTAGAGAGATTGAGGATGGGATTGGCGGTACACCACTCTATCAATAACCGCTAGTGGAGAGAGATAATATTACATTTGCCAGAAACAATTTGTTTATCCATCAGAGCAAGCTAAAGAGTTAAGATCTGCTTCGTGTCTTCACTTGTCATCGAGCACCATAATACATAATTGTAATTAAATTGTGTCGATCACATCCTCTGGTGCCAATATGCAATTGCAACATGGATTGTAACTTCTAATTTTTTATTGTAATTAGTTTTGTTAGAATTCATCAATTAAGATAGCGGATTGCATCTTTCTGTTCTTGCGCTATGTCCAAAACACATTTTTTGGTTACTGCAAGTTATATGTTGAATTAATATTGTAAATTTTTATGAAGAATTTCATGATCTAAAAAGGTTGCTTGTATCTTCTAGTGCCTCCAGTAAGTTTGAAGCATTCTATTTTTCAATTAGCATGTTGTTTTGAAGGTTCAATTAGTTTGTGAGAAAAAAAATCTCCCTCCAAAAAGCTCTCTTCGTCAAAGGTGTCGAAAGCATTTTCATTGAAAATATTGCTCCATGGAAAGGCTTTGGAAAGCTCTCTCCTAAGCTCCCTCCAAAATCTCTCTCCATTTCCATCCGCAAATTAAAACCACTTAGAAAAATATGGCTTTTAGGTTTTAAACCCCTTACTTTTGCAGGGTTATTGATGATTGGCACTATGTGACTCTCGAATTTATTTAAAGGATGGTAGGTTTAAGTTAAAAAGATAAGTAGGACATGGATAATAGCTGATGTGTTCATTGACACTTGTGATACATATTCAAGGCTAATGAATATGTTGTCTTGTTTATATGCATGCATGTGAGAATTCTATCTTTACTTTGGCATTGCTGCTGTTCGACTTTGAAGAACCCTGCCAGGCCAACCTACATGACCTCTGCAACTCTAATTTTTTTTTTCGTACAGTATCATTGGAATGATGCCTCATTCTTATTATATTGTACAATAATGAATCTAAGACTGAGTCATTTCTGTACAAATCTCTATCTAGTTATCTAAAGCCAATTGTTTTTTGAACATTATATTCTTTTGTGTAAATGTATTAAGTTTAATACAACACACACACACACACACGCGCACACACACACACACACACACACACACACACACACACACACACACACACACACACACACACACACACACACACACACACACACACACACACACACACACTCATTACATTGGTGGGTTCTGATTGCTTATCAAAAGAGCAACCCTTTACGTAATTATAGTGCATATCCTGACAAAAGAAGTCATACCCTAATATTCAAGCACACACACACACACACACTCTCTCTCTCTCTCTCTCTCTCTCTCTCTCTCTCTCTCTCTCTCTCTCACTCACTCACACACACACACACACACACACACACACACACACACACACACACACACACACACACACACACACACACACACACACACACACAACACTGGTGGATTTCAAATGGTTATAGGAAAAACAACTACTTTTACACACAATACTGTACATGTTTTGACCTTCAAATCAAAGCCAGATACAAGTATAATATAATATGTTGGAATTGTCTGGGTACCTTATATCATAAGGGAGTCTAACTCTAACATGATTAATTAATTGCAGATACAAACAAAAATTGCTTCAAGAAGTACGGTGTCCACTAGAAATCCTTTGGGCAGTGTATGATTGGACAATTACCGGGATCAGAGATACGTTATATCATGAGAAATGGTTATGTATTTGGAAAACTTTACCTACCTTATAAATAGAGCGGAAGATGGGCTTTCCAATAAATTCAACGCTTTTTAATGTCATCCCTAAAATGGTATCCCCTACTGGGCTTGTAATTCACTTGAGATGACCTTGGATATTTATCTGGATTACCATTTTTGATATTTAGCTGGATTACCTTTTTTGATTTCCTCAACTTAATATAGCAGTGGTTATTGAATGCCTACCATATTCCTTATATTCGGCTTTCCCAAGTTGGATGGCTACTGTGTAAAGTGGTTGTCCATGTTAAAAATAGCATATGAGTGTTATCACTACCCATTTGGGCCGTAGGTAGGGCGCGTTTTCTGCATAATCGAGTACTTGCATGCACTGAGCCTTGCGAAGGACATGCACTCCCATCTGCATAGCGCTTTGCTAGTGGTTGTGTACAACATCGGCGTGCTAAAATGACAGTCTCACACACACACACACACCTACTCACACACACACACACACACACACACACACACACACACACACACACACACACACACACACACACACACACACACACACACACACACACACACACACACACACACACACACACACACACACAAACACACACACCCCTTGCACGTTCAACAATTTCCGCCAGCGAGTTCTGTATCCATTTCAGTCACCTATCTACACACATACGTACACACACACAAATGCACAATTTGCGTTTTATCTCTACTTGACCTTGAGTTCTTGGCAAGCACGGTCGTGTCTCCTGTTGAATCAAGAACGAAAAAAACTCTGCCATCCGAAACATATTGTAGCGCACTTTCATATAGCTTCTGTTCCAATGCATCAGGTAGGAAGATATACCTACTGAGATCATTTGGTTTTTGGCGATTTTGGTAAATTTACTGGCTGATATAATTTCTTCATCATACATCACGTTAGTAGGTTATACAGGTTTGTTAAAAAAGAAAGTTAACCTACAAAAACTAAAAATGATATGTCTCTAACATAAACACTTTGTTTGCTTGAATTGATCTAATGATCCGATAACTTGATACAGTTTGAAAAAGGGTTTTGGGATTTGGCATACTCTTGGTACTGGTTAATCCAAACTTGATTTGTGCAATGATAGGTTGGAAAGTAACATGGTGTATGGTTTCTATTTGGGTTGTAATATTGGAGGAAAGTGAAGAATGCAGTTGAAATGGGATGTATACATAATGATCATATGTTGAGATATTATTTTTTTGAAAATAGACTCAAAAAACAAACAAAATGCTGTCGAATTTTTTGCAGGAGACATCCAATTGTTACCAATATCTCATAAACATGTATGTATTTCAGGACTAAGCTTGTAAGATCCCCAATTTTTGGGTCTCTTCTAAAAATAAGAAAAATAGCTTTCAATATCTATTTTGCCAAATTTTGACTTAAGATGCTTGATTGACAGTATTAGAAGGTTCTAAAGTAAAAAGCAAGGTCGTTTCCATGTTCCAGTAGGTTAGATGGATGTTTGGTTCAGTTTTGAAAAAGTCCGTTATTTTTAGCTTTTTCATGCTTTTTATGCTTTTAGATGCTTTTTTGCAAAAAGCAGGGTCGGATATTTTGATCTACGTGTTCCAGGGAAGCTATGGTTCAATTTTATAAAAATCTACTTTTTGAGTGCTCTTCACTCTATTTTTAGCTTTTCATGATTTTTAGTGTTTTTTAGTGAAAAGCGTGTCCTCTTTTTTATTCCAGTGGACGAGGAGGAGAACCCGTGGTTCAAATTTAGAAGATTGTTTTTTTTTCTTTATACGCTATTTTTAGCTTTTTGTCCTTTTTGATGTTTTTGAAAAGCAATGTGATTTTTATGATGACCTAAACATAAAAATATTAATTTTAGTCTTCGTCAGTTATAAAAATGATCACCCGGAGCGAAAACGGGACCAGACAAGATTTTTACGAGAATTATTTTTATAAAAGGTGGTACCGTAAATACGTCGGGGAAGTACGGGAAAGTCATAATTATGTCGGGACATTACGGTGCGGCATAGTCTAGCCACGGTTTGCATTAGTTGGCTTTTGATGCATTGGTTTGAGGTCAAATACTTTCATTTGCATGTTTTGCATACTCCCGAAAATGCCAAAAAATTGTTTTTTGCATATGTGTGAAGTTATGGTTTACGGTTGACATAAAGGTCAGAGCTGTTTTGCATCATGTTTATGGTGATGGAATGTTATCTATGATGTATGGAAACTCATGGATTGATGTGGATGCCTCATATGCATGGTTATGATTGCTTTCCACGTTCCTAGGTCAAAACTAGCTCTATGTGCTAGGGAGTTGAAGTGCAGATGTGATGGATCAACTTTACATGGTTGGATGTTGTCGAAATTGGATTTCTATATCATGACTAGTTGCTGGTCGGGCTCTTTTTATGCATGAAAGAATTACGTCTTAAGAGTCACATGTGTGTGGACTCCGATTGATTACAGGGGATATGTCAAACTCCAAGTGTGGGAGTTGGTTCAATGTGATTATGATTTATGGTTAAGGGTTGATATTCCCTCATGGATTATGGTTGTGATTTTATGGTGGAAGCCGGTGTGGCTTATGGTTTTTTTTTTGGATTTGGTTATGCTACCGAAATTTTTGCAGCCATGTTATGTTCTAAAGTGGTTATGTAGGATTGGTCGTGCCTCACCTGAGTTGGGTGGAGTGCTCACCCGTGTGATGTGATTGGATTGTGGTTTATGGTTTTGGGAATGGATCATGAAGTGATCTAGATGGTTTATGGTAGACGTGTAAGGGTAGAGACCCTGTATAGTCTAGCTGCTCGAAAAAGATTGTTTGTGCATATGGAAAGTGCTATTTTGATTGGACTCATGTGTTATGTTTCTCATGGCAGTGTCGCTACAAGACTAGGATCACCTACATCCCTTAGCCTTAGACTAAAGGGTCACTGACCTGGGGCTTTGCTGGATCGGGGGTGTTGCCTAAGTCTTCTTCTTTTTGTTAGGCTCATCTACACGGTTAGTGCGTCGGGGGTTGAATGATCTACACGACTAACAGGTCGGGGATTTTTCCTTGGCTTTGCTTAAACACCCGATGTTGGGCATCAAAGAGGTGTGGCACCTAAATTGGTATGGTTGGTGTTGATACCCTACCACCTACTGGTACTTGGGATCCTTTCAGAGCTCGACTTCATGGAGGGAGGCAAAGCAGCCTCAGGCTATGTTTGGCTCAGGTAGATCGGATGTGTTCTACCTCGCTCCCGACGAAGTGAAATTCTCTATGTCTGTAGTAGAGCTGAAGTGGATGGGTGGACCGGTCGATCCCTACACAGGGTCCGGTGCTCTGCTAGTTATTCTTTCATAAACTTTTTGATGTTATGGTATATGTCATTGCATTAATACATGGTTGCCTGTTTCATTTAGACGAGGCATTTAAAGATTCTCTGTTGTCATTTTCTCATGTCTCTATGCACTCTATTTCACCTCCACTATCCACTCTCTCTCTCTCTCTCTCTCTCTCTCTCTCTCTTTCCGCAACGCGGTGTACACATATATTCACCCTCCACAATGTAACTTTTAATGGCCAAGTAACTTGTGTGTAGCGGAAAATAGCATGAACATAGTGAGCATTTCATTATAATAAATTCCTACTGAGAATAACAAGAGTGCTTGGGTGGAGAGAGCAACAAAACGTATAACACCTAGTTAGATAGCATGGACAATACTTCAAAAAAGAGAGAAATCAAGCTATTGACAATAGTTGAGGACCGGACTTACATGGAGCCGGTCCCCCCTCCAAAAGGCTTTGTATTATGGTTTCTCCCATCAAGAGAGACATTTTACAATACAATTCTTTGTGTTCCTTCAATACTAGCTAGTGCAATGAAGATGGAAGCTTCAAGAACTAAGCAAAACACTTATAAACACAATATCAATTCCCTCACGGTCTTAGACCCAAGACCTCACACACCTTCGAAGACGGTGAGAGCTAGCGGGGTATGAGAGTAGATTGAGAGGAAGAAGGAGTAGTCTTACAAGAAAGATGTACATCTCCTCACATAATCACTCATATTAGCATAGCATAGCTTAGTAATTAGCATGGTAGAGGAGATGAGTATGCATTGAAGCTTGGCTCTTGGTTGGATTTGCATCACAAAGCCAAGAGTTGTTGGTGTAGGCCTCCCTTCTCACAAGCTTGGAGTAGGTGATAAGCTTTCCATTAAAGCTTGAGAAGGAGAGAGAGAGTCTTCTTGCTTCACACATGAGTTAGTGTGAGTGTGTATGCAATAATGCCTTTGAAAATTCATCCCCCTCTCTCTCTTGGTCGACCCCTCTTGCAATTTGCTCATGCTACCACCCCATTGGACCTCTCCAGGCTTAGCCAATAGGATTTAAGGAGCATAAGTGATAGCCTTCTGACATGTGTCCCCCTTTCCCCTCTTGTGAGAGCTTCAGGTAATTAATTAATGCAACTAAACTCTCATTGGACCCCTTTGTCTCCTGGCCAATAGGAATCGGGCAAGCCATTGAGCTGCTAAATGCTCATTGGACCCCTTGGGAGACTGTCCAATATTCTTCTAGAGAGCTTAAATCTTATTGGTCTGCCATCTTAACCAATATTCTAGCTTTTTCTCCCCTAGCACTTCCCCATATTAATTGATCAGTTTAGCATAATTAGATATTAGTTATTATGACAGCAAAGTTATACTTTTCTTGAGTACTCTTTCATTCATAACACCCATTTAGGGGTAGCACTAGTCGCTAGGTACCTCTGGATGTAGTCCGGCTCATGGCCTAAACTCCATGCTTGGTCGGGCGTTGAGAACTCCTCCCCTATGCAAATGCTTTCGCAACTCTGATGTATATTGAAAATTGTATAAAAGTGTAAATTGTATATTTTGTGCATAGACCCCCGGGGAGGGGTGTCTCTCAAAGCTAAAGGCATGGAATTCAATTACAAATGTACTGCTAGGATGAGTGTTTGTACCAATCCTATTGGGATGGAAATTATCAATGAGAAAATGATTTTAGAATGTAGCAATAGGAACAAAACCCCTTGGTAGTTATTCACAATACAAATGACATAACCATCTCTAGAACTAGACCATTTCTTGCCCGAAAAGCCAAGAATGTTGTACAATATCTTGAATAAATTTCACTATACTAAGAGTTTAGTGTGCGGTGGATGCTTTATGGGATCGACAACGATGACAAGCGGCTGATGTTGCCTTGTACTTGTCTTCCCACAATGTCATGGTGTGTTCTAATACATCTGTCTTGTTGGATGGTGGCATGTATAAACCTCAGTCTTGTTCCTTAGAGGTTCGTCGTTGCCACAACCTTGTTACCATACTGTTGTATTTGGATCATTAATAATAAAAATGGTTTGTCATATATCACAAGTGTTTCGTACTTTGTTGGTATTTAATGTAATTTAATTATACAGTTTGTATATTAAAGGGGATTTTCATAATAAACACACACCCCATATTGTTTCCCTGATCACTCTTGGTAGAGTGATCCTGTATAATTAAATCATATTAATTATTGAATCTTTTTCTAATTGCTTACTAATATGAATTTCATCATAGCAGGTAGGATGGATCTCCTCTCTAACAAAACCGGGCTATACTAGCAAACAGAGGATACCAATTTCACCTACTACCACAGAGTGTATTCTCTCATGTTTCAACTACTATTTATTATAACTTAAAGGGAATTTTCTTCCCTAATGCTAGGATGTTTTGAGAAAGCACCTGATGCTTTTTTGGGAACTACTGATGGCATAAGAGAAGCTCTCTTTTCATGACACTTTTGGAATTTTTACTTGACCTTGACTTGTGAAATCTTGGAGCATCACTAATGGGATGCTGCTCAGGGCATTTTTTCTTGTGCAGGAGTTATTATGGATATTAGTGTATATGCAATACTTGGATCGGGACGAGTCTTTGTTTTGGACTGGGAAAAAAAATAACTCTACTGATCTCCTCTATGTTTAGACTTAATGTTGAAGGGTTTGAATAACATACTTGGTTTGGTTTTCATAGCCTTCTCTTTTTGTAAATGTTTATCCACCCCATCTTGGTGAAATCTTACTAATGCTTACCTTGGGTGAAATAATGTTTCTAGTAGTCCTGGATCTTGGCTTTTCCTAGCTCATTGCTTTGACATGACGTATATTATGGCTTGATACAAGTCAAATAACTCTACTAATTCTTGTGAATGATTGGTTATTGGTCATATGGTATGACTCTTTACCTAGTGATTTTGGCTCCACTTTGGTTTATTGCTGCCATTGGCAATGTTTGTAGGTGTGCAATACTTGGAGTGTTCTATGTTTGTACTCTTGACCTTGAACTCTAAAACTCTAATGAGGATATATGATCTTTTTTTAACTGACTGGCTAGGTACAGATATGAAGGATGATATAATTTTCTTATATTGGTACTGCATAGCTCCATAAAATTGGTTATGCTAGACTTGACTAGTTCTCCTTTTACTTTATTGCTTCTAATATCTAGCATGTGGATAATTGTAAAAAGAAAATGGTCGACTTGAGGCTCTCTTGCCTTACTAGAAGGTTTCTCTCTTGGACTTGGAAGATTACTAAGCTTAAAAGATATATGGAAAAACCTTTAGACTAGGCTGCAAAAAATTTGCAAAACTTGTATTTGGTTGGGATTTTGTTCCTTGCTTTGAACACCATTACTAAATTGAGACCTAACACTAATTCTTTTTGAAATTTTGGGATGGTACTCAGAAAAAAAATATTCCATGTTTTTTATAAATGCACTAACCTTTCAAAGTTCTGGCTCTTAACTGATCTTATTTTTTGTTGGGATGTCCCTTTGGCAATAGATATTCCTAGTTAGTTGAATGAAAACATGATACTCAGTTTATCACAAGATGGATTTCTATAACTCTTGTTTTTTTGCACTAACTAACATTGTGTTAGCCCTTTCTTTGGTAAGTTTCATCTTAAGTAAAGGATTGATTTATGATAACCTACTAATAAATTGAAACTGAGAACCATAGTGCTAAGAGTGGTGGCTTGGTTACTTTGGATTTTAAGATGAATGAAAGGTACATAAAGAGGTTCCTAGATTCTTTAAAGAAAATTAGTTTTTGTTGGGGTAAGCATGTAGCTTACACCCATAGTGAGAACACTCCCTAAAAGCCAAGCATGCACCATTTAAACTAGATAGACACCCCTTAAACATGTCCACAAAGGGAAATCTGTAAAGATGCATTCTCCTATTAGAATAGAACTCCACGAGAACTTTGAATTATCAATAACACAAGCCTGCTACAACACATTTTTGAAGCAGAGGTTATGTTACATGTGATGAAAAGGTGGGACAAAGACTCTTCTTGAGCAATGCATCTTTTATACCTCACATCAACAATACCCAGTTTCTTTGCTTTTGACCCTGTCCATAGGCCTTGGTGGATGATAGGCCACAATAAACAACTATGCTTGATGGAAAATGGGAAGGCCCATATGCATTGAAATCTGTAGGACCACTGTTTGACATTCCAAGAGTGTTTCCATATGTTGTTAAGCTTACCCACTAGACTTGCCTGCCTTTGGTTTCCCATTAATGTCTCTAAGCTCCCCCTCCAGTTGTGGAGAAACTATTTTCTTTCTCACAGAGGCTATCCCTGGCATTAGTAATCTCACTATTTCTAAGAGGGGGAGAATAGAAGATATTGAAAAAATAAAGCCTGGCCACCTTCTGCTTACCTGGTGTTCATGTTGCTAGGGATCTTTTCCTTGGACACTCAACTCCGCCTAGGGTGGGTCACCCAAAGAGGAGGTTCCTGGCTGGTTTCTACGAGTTCTCTCTGTCATTCCCTACACATGGTGCATCAATTAGGGGGCCATGGTAATGCCCAAACACGGCTCTTGCTCGATGGTATGTGGCCCTTGCCTGACCATGTAACATGGCTAATATTTGGAAGGGATAAGCACCTCCCTTGTGGGCAATCTGGTGTGTGTCAAAAAAATAAATAAATAAAGCCTAGTAATTTTTTCGATTCTCCTTGTGATCTTTGGTCACCATGCCATGCTTATCTCATAGCAAAGGAATGAAGTCTTTACACTTTTCTTTTTTCAATAGTTGAAACATATGTGAGTTGGGCATGTCTATCTTGCCAGCCAAAAAATTCCTGGTCGAAGCAAGGGCACCCTGGGATTCAATAAGCTCTTCCTTTTTTAGTTTGTCTTTTAAGGTCAAGAGATCCAAGGGAGGAGAGTCAGATAGATGTGATGCTGCAAGCATTGAGATTTTTCGGTTTATCATCATTCTTCTATGAGATCTAATCTCTCTAGCTTTTTGCTTATATTGGGTCAATGCATTTGAGTTTGTTTAACAACACTATCCCATGCCACAAATGCATTATCGTGCATTAAAAAATCATTTTTTAAATTTTTTTGAATTGTAGACTTAACCAAAAGGAGCTTAAATAGAGAACTGTCAAGTTGTGGCCAACCAGCTCTGAAATGGTGCTCACCTTTTGGTAGCTCAAAGATAAGAGGCTTGTGGTTAGAAAGAAAAAATGAAGAGTCAGACTTGTAAGATACCTTCCAATGTTCTTGAAATAAATCCACAGTCATATACATCCTGTCTAATCTTGCAAACCTGAAATAGTTACCCAACTGATTGTTAGTCCATGTAAAACCTGAGTTCTCTGACATATCCATAAGCACTTGTTTGTCAACCACATCCTCCCAATCTTTTTTTAAATTCCCTTGAATGACCTAACCCAGTGCGTTCCATGTGCCTTTATTATCTGTGACCATGCTAAAGTCTCCTACAATAACCAGTGGATTAGGTAAAGTAGATAATTTTGACCAAATCAAGCTCCTCTCAGACATAGAGTTAGAAGCATAAAGGTAAACAACAATGTAATTGAAAGGGTTATTGAGAGATAGAGCTACCCAATTACCCTTGGAGCCATACATAACTTTTTTAATTTTGTGTTCATGTCCCAAATATATACCAAGAGTAGCACCACCCTTTTGTGCAATGTGGTTAGTAGTAAACCATTAATGATTTCTACTTATTCTCTGCAAATTAAATTCTAATGCTAGGCCTTTGACCTTCAACTCTCTTGTGAAATCATCTTCAACCACTTGATCTGACTGTACCTTTTGATTAAGGGTAGGGGAAAGAGGTTGAGTGGAATTGACAAAGGCTTCCACACTGTCTGAATCTTCAGAGTTGGATGAGAGCCCTCTAGCATTCTCTGAGGGACTAGCTGGTGGTACCATATGGTTTGTAGGAGCTTGAGGGATAAGGTCCATTGACTTTGGAGTGGATGGTCCAACTTGGTTTGCCCTCGAGGTCTGAGCAGAGCTGGTGTTGTCTACTAAGACCTTTGCTAGCTCCCTTGTTGATGGGTCAAAAACATCATCTAGTAAGGCACCAAACTTGTTGACATACCTATTATTGTTATTTTTTCTAGTAGTCTGCCTATTCCTTGTGTTGCCCCTTCTGTTGGTTCGATGAAAGCCCCGATTATTATCTTTCTTATTCTTGTTTTTATCAACATCTTTCTGAGCTTTGGTAGCCAAATCATGGAAATATTTGATTAGGTAGACCTGTTTAAGACAATGAAAGCATGCATTGGGCAGATTCCCGTCGATGAATTTTTTGGACATGCAAGGTATGCCCCAATTGATCTTTAAGAGTGACAATATCTTTGAGATTAGAGTCAATATCCACTTCAATGAGCAACTACGGATCCCATTTGGGATTAATACCATTAGACAACTTTTGACCCAAAACTTTACCCACCTGATTACCTACCTGTTTTAGCATGGGAAGAACTCTATAGGGAAATCAAGAAAGTCAATCCACACAGGCACCTTGGATGGACTTTTACCTTTAGAATCAAAGTCCGTGTACCACTTAAAAATAGAAAGGGAAGTATTTCTTATCAACCATTGACCCCTATCGATGACTTGCAAAGCACTATTAGCTTCATAAGAAAAGAAAAGGTAATAATTATTCGGGAGGTACCGTACCTGGGCATGGATTAGGTTTCTAGCTTCCCATTCCTGGGCAATACATTGCTTTAAGATGTCAATAGGGGGTTTAATCCCATGACAAAATCCAATCACAACTCTATCTTGTAGATGCTTGAACTAGCTTTTTAACTGAGCTATACCCACAATGACCTCACCTGGTGGACACTCTCCTTGGTGAGAATTAAATGTTAGCTTTTGCACCTTTATTAGAGGGCTGCTCAGCCTTGTCTTCCTCTATAGTAGATTTTTGTAATGCCTTAAAGGTATGGAGACCCACTTGATGATTATTCTTAGAGTTCACAGGGTTAGCCTGCCCATTATTGTGTTTTTCTTCTTGATGGAGGTCAACGTTATTCCATACATTTGAGATAATAGAAAATTGACCTTTCTACCTAGGAGGATGGCACAAGAAGATTTAGAAATTTTCTCATGTAGGAAAACGGAGCCTTTTTAGTTGTTTTTGATCATATAATAAATAACATCATGAGCTTCTGCTTGAGAGGCATCGCATACCTAGCTAGGTACGATTGGGGACTGGGGACCACCGGCCCCCCACCTGGCCGACGGTCCCCTGCCCCCAATCATACCTAGCTAGGTACGTGGTGCCTCCCTCACAGAAGCTCATGATGTTGAGGTAAGTCACAATGTGGGAATTATTGTGAGAATATGTCCAAAACTTCTTGTGTGGGACTTGAAAGGGGTCTCTAATGAGCAGGAAATAAAGACACATGGTTCGGTAATGAGTGGATTGGACCAACCCCAGTAGTTCATTGTCGAGAGTTGAGACAACATAGGAAATTGTTGTATATTATTCAAAGCATTGAAGCTTGCGCGATTCTGGAGCACATGGGCATTTACCTAGTGGCCAATGCTACTTTAGCCTCTCAACCAGTCATCGCTAATTCAACGCCCTCATCTTGTGCCAGGCTAGTGGTCCCCACTACTCCTCATCATCACATCATTGGTTCACCGTCCTCAACCCCACTTGCCCATGGCCCCACACTGCCCAATTGTTGAAGAGGCCATCCTAGCCTTGTCTCAGGACTAAGTGGCACGGGCATGGGAGGGTGGGATCTACGGCAAGGGCATTGTGGGCCAAAGATCCAGTGGCGGCGCCGAAAGTAATCTAGGGTACCCTAGATTACTTTCGGCTGCCGTCCTTGTGCATACATGTTATAAGTAAATTAGGGTCCCCATGTTTCACAACGCACGCATGGCGTAGTGGTTAGGGTGTGCGCCTCTCATGGGTGAGGTCACGGGTTCAAAACCCACGTGGGTACCCTAGTTTACTTTCAAAACTTGGGTACCCTAGATTACTTTTTACAAAAGTAATCTAGGGTACCCGCATTCCAGATCTACGGCCCACAATGCCCTTGCCGTATATCCTGCCCTCCCATGCCCATGACACTTAGTCCTGAGGCTAGCCCTGGTCAAATGCTGTGAAATGCTTGTCATCACTCCATCATCAACTGACTCTTGCGCTGCCTCGACCTTGGCTATCTAAAAGATTTTCTATGTAGAGTCCATATCTTTTTTTGTGTGAATAAAGTAGAAATTGTATTAAAAGAAAAACTGAGAAGTATACATGGACCCACAGGAGGGGGGAGGGTCACCCCAAGAAGGGAGGATTACAACATGAAAAGCATGTCTTTCATAGAGAATCTAAGGGCATAGTAAAACAATGGTATCTTTTTCCTCCATTGAGGCCATTTTAGGAGCTTTTGTAGGCTTGAGACATATGGAAAAGGTTCATTAGGTACAATAGAGACTTTGTTACAAAGTGAGATTGAGCATTTCTTAAGCTTGAAAAGTAGAGAAAAAGAGTGAACAATAGAAGACTAAAATAGTACTGCATTCCTTCTTAGCCAGATGAACCAGAGGATAACACCCCTCCGTATTGTGCTAGTGGGAATATCTACCTTTTACAGCTCCTAAGCAACAGGTCCTTGGCATTGTCTGAGTGTAAGCTGATTTCCATTACACATAGGAGATATGGATGAAGAATATTGATAGATTCTGAAAAATTGAAGCCGAGATTGATTGTAACGTGCCGACACATCAAGTTGCATTCTGATGGGAGTTGATGTTGAATTTACCTTGCAGTGCCTCTGCTAAGAGTGGGTGATGAGACTGAAATAGATCTTCCCACTGGGAAATTCCAACCTTAAAGCATTTATGGAACCTCCTTGTGAGAGGGAGTCCTTTAGCACCTCCAAAATATCCAAACGAAAGAGAATCTTGAAGGAAAAAAAAAAGTTAGAGTGAATCTTTTTGTCTAGTCTCCATTTAGCCCTTAGGGATTGCCATGCCTACCAAAATTTGTAGATCAATTTGGAGCCATAAGGGATAATTTCTGCAGAGGATAGGATTAGCTCTTTGAAGTTTAGGTTGTTGGAGATCGAGGGTGTGGGAGCGACGATAAGACACGCGAGAGAGGGAAGGGAAGAGAGCACACACGATGTGGGTGGACTATGTGTGAGTGAGACCCTTATTCATATGTATATAAAGAATAAGGTATGAGCACATGTGGGCGGTCGGACACTAACTAGTCCCCGGGTGCAGGCATTGCCTTTACGCAACAATCTCCCAGTAAAGGCTGTGTGCCAGTAAGTGGCAAGAAAACTAGACTAAACTAGTATGTACAAAAGGTGAGAGAAGACGACTTTCAACCTACGCCCACTGGCTCACTCCAAATATGTGAGTGCATATGTAACCGCTCTAGCGTAAATGCAAGGTGAATACCGCTGGGGCTAGAGCCACGATGACACTCTTGGTGCAAGTAACTAGTAAGGACCTGCAATGCTCCACTATGCACCATGCCAGTTTCAGTCACCGCACGACTGACAACTCCCACTTCAAATGCACCAACCGCATAAGCAAGATCAAGTCTCGAGACCAAAAGGTCAGACATGAGAGACCCAAAAGCCGACAAAACATGCACTATGTGTGCCAACCTATCCCTATCAGCAACCTCAGTGCCATATGCATCCTCATCAGGAACCAAATGACTATGCATCACCATGTCAGCATCATCTGACAAAGGCATATTTGCTGAGAATGACTGCAAAACCAAAAAATCAGCACCACTGCAATCACACATAGCTGTATGAAGGACACTATCGCCCTCAAACGTATTGGATGCATCATAGAACAATGCATTGATCTCTTGATCAACTGATGCCACCTCAACTGATGACTGACAAAGCTGTGTATCCCTAGAGATACCACTGTCTCGACAAGCCAAATGCACAACCAACTGTGTCTCACAAGAGCCTGCTTGCTCTAACTACCTAACCTTAGCAGGCACACACACAACTGTCTCAGTGCTCTCCTAACACAAAGGCAAAGCACCATGCAGCCCACTAGAAAAGGAAATCCGTCTCTGCTGTCTACATGGCTGCAACAATGTCACAGAGATAGTGTCATCTCTCACGTGACTAACATGCATCGGATATGTGCTATCAACACTAGCACCTCTCACTAAAACAAGCTGTCCACCACGCAAACTAAAACTGTGCTCATCTAGCACAACATGGCACCCACTGTCTCTCAACTGACTCATGGAGACCAAACTCTGAGTCAAACTCGGAACATGGAAAACATGCCTCAGCACTAGCATTGCTCCACTACGCAATGACATCTGAACACCTCCGGCACCAACAATGTCATGGACTGAACCATCAGTCAAGTGCACATGCCGAAGCAAACCGCTATCATACGAGCAAAAGTACTCGTGTCTCGGCGAGACGTGAAATGAAGCATCAGTATCTAGCATCCATTGCAAAGGTAATGTGCCATCGCATGACATGAGAACCTCAGGAGTAAACATGGAAGCATGGACGACCTCACCGTCGTGTGTAGCCTCATACACAACATCTACCTTTGATGTAGTCAAAGCTGAAGCATCCAACTTGTACTGACATTTGCGTTGTCGCATCCTGCAAAAACAACGCCTCTGAATGTGTCGTGTGTGTCCACAATGCCAACAAGTTCGCAGTCTCTGTCTCTGAGACATGCGTCTTGCTCTAGGCGCATCTCTGGACTCTGAAGTGCCATATCTCTGACACAACAACTGCCATAAATCTCTTGTTGTACGTGCTTGCATAACTATGCAATAGACTGACTCTACGAGGCTCAACATAATCGTCAACCGTGCTAGTGCATCCAAGTCCTCCCACGCATTGTCAGACATAGAGTCTGGCCTCACATCCTTGCTCTGCAGTGGCAATCCTTGGCCCAAGCAAGTCAATGCATCAAGCATATGCGAGCTCCACCAAGCGAAAACTGACCCATCAAATCTAATAACAAAGAGCTCAAACTTTACGTGTGTACTGCCATGTCTGATAACCTGTACAACCAAAGAGCAGTAAAACCAATCCAAAAAACTATCGACAACCACAGAACTCAGACAGAACCAAAAAAGCAAGTGCGGAATAACTCGACGCACAAAATACACACAAGGTCTCCCACTAGAACCACAATCTGTGGGCAAAAGAGATGGATGCGGAATACACGTCGCAATCCAAACTGCCAAACAATATGGCAAACCTGTGACCAACACTGTCACAAACCTGGATGCGGAAACTCATCGCAATCCAAAGCCTGCTAGCACTATGGAAAACAAAGCAAACAATGCTCAAGATCACAAACTATGGCGAGTAATCCAAGCCAAAACTGATTGCAATAACTCAAGCCAAATATGGTGAGTACCATGCGCATAAGAACAAGAACTCCTGGGAAAAATTTACGAGAGTTCCGGCGTAAAATGGCTATCTAACCCAAAATAACCATAAGCCAAAAGAATATGCTCAACAAGAGTGAATGCGCAGTCAACTACACTCAATACATATGAGCTATCCCAAAAGCTCAACACAAACTGTGCATATCACCTCATGAGACCATACATGCCGAATCACTCTTGATATGCAATATGCATGCATTGTGGAAATAGGCATATCAAATGGCAAGATACCTGGATGCATAATCATTGCCAAATCAAGGCACAAATGATGCTAAAAAATAGCTCTTATTGCCTCGATAAATCACAGAGCACTATGTCTGGAAAGCGCACTACAAATGCAAGCACATGGCAATACAATAGAGCACTAACCTATGCACTAACCGTGCATCAAATAAGCATCCACAATGGTTGCAAAATCAGCCCATATACATGCCAAAATGCCTTTCAACTGCCATAACACTGTGTACACAAAGATCTCTGACGGCAACAAAGTACACTTGTCTCGTATGCAACACTGCACAGCCAACCATTGAGCATAACACGTTCACAATATCTGCCAAAACCTGTAGATATATGGCCAGTAGATAACTTGCATGGAAAACAAAAAAGAGCAAACCATGCTCTCACAATCTCCAAATCACAGAGCCAAAATGCCACTTGTATCTACAACGAGAACCTGTATGCCACCAGAAACTGCTCCCACCTGAGAGAAATTATCCATGTACCTACTATGGCTAACCGGTTGCTAGCACACACACGCCAAAGCTATGGGCTACCCTGCTCTATACTCACCAAAAGGAGGTGAAACAGGAGGTAATTTGTGTCGATCTGGGAAAGGACTCCACCTGTAGTGTCGATCTGGGAAAGGACAACTACGCTCCAAAAATAAAAATTTTGGAATACACACAGATGTTTCAGAAAATTCTGTGGTCAAAATTAGGTCACATAGGCACCACCATCGCATCTAGAATGTGCCAAAACCCTGGGATAGAGTCCTGGGTTGCGCAGTTCTGAGTCCGTGTGAGAGAATTATGCCCAAAAATGTGTTTTTCGGGCCAAAAAATACACCTGCGAAAATCAGTTTTTGCAAACCTCCTACAAGTGTGGCTGCAAATAACCATACACACATGCAATACACTCTCCCCTCAAGCTTGGGAATGTCCCTCAAGCTTCCATGAGCTCAGATCTGTTGCATCACAAGCTCTCTCCGCCATAGCCGAGCTCCGAGCTCAAGGCACTATCATACTCCACCGCACCACCACCGCCGTAGCTCTGATACCAGTTGTTAGAGATCGGGGGTGCGGGAGCGAAGACAAGACATGCGAGGGAGGGAAGGGAAGAGAGCACACACGATGTGGGTGGAGCTTCACTCTGTGTCAACTACGTGTGAGTGAGCCCCTTATTCATATGTATATAAAGAATAAGGTATGAACATGTGGGCGGTCGGACACTAATTGGTCCCCGGTGCAGCCACACTGCCTTTACCCAACATAGGTTTGTCCAAGCTTTGTAGTTCCTCAATTTGAATTTTGGAATATTTCTTTTGAGAATAATAGCCCAATAGTCCTCATAGTTTATGCTTCTCAATATCCACTTACCTGCTAATGTATATGAGATTAGCTACAGGTTCAGTATCCCTTATCCCCCATTTTGAGAACAACATATATGCCATGGTAATTTTGCTACCTTGGTGAGATGTAGGTCCCCTCCCCAAAGGAAATTTTTGAACAAGGAGAAGGCAGCCTGAAGTTGATACTTAGCAAGGGACCAACAAGCCAAAAATTAAATGAGAGAGGGCATTATGTAATGGTTTAAAACAAAGGCCCTGCTAGCTAAAGAGGAGGGATGACCATGCCATTTGCTTATCTTGCCTCTAATCCTATGAAGAACCCAATCACACCTTTGTTTGAAGAAAACTCCGAAGCCCATAGGGATACCAAGCAACTTAAAGATCTGTCCACTCTCTATAGAATTGCAACCAGCGTCTGTGATAAATTGAGGGATACAGCCTGTAGAGGACTTAACACCAATTTTTGTATGGTTAATGACAAAGCCACTTGCAAGACAGAAAATAAAAAGACCTTGCCAAAATCATTCAATTGAGGGTTGATCATTGTGAGCGAGGGCATTTTGTCATCAACAAACTGTTGGAGGCAAAGATTGTGATTGGCACTAGGAATATCTAGGCCCTTTGATTGTCCTTGGTCCATAGATGATTTGATTAGCCAGCCTAGGGCATCTGAACATTTTGCATACAATAAGGAAGCAATAGGACATCCTTGTCTAATAGACCTCTGAAGGAAAATAGCATATGCCAAATCTCCATTAATAAGATCCCATTCTATTCTATCATAGTCTTTGTCAAAGTCAATTTTGAAAAAAACAAAAGTGCTGATCTATTTCCTTTGCATATTCAAACGCTTCCCAAAGTGTGATGATAGCATCCAATATGGATCTACCCTTGATGAAACCCTTTTGCTTTGGGATAATTATAGTGTGCATGATGGGGCTTAGTATTCTAGATAAAGCCAGGGAAAAAATTATATAAACAAAATTCAGACATGTTATAGGTCTCCAATTTCCTAAGTCCTCCTTCCCCCTTCTTTTATGGATAAGTTTTATGACACCAATATATAAAGAGGTAGGGAGAGCTCCAATCTACAAGGCCTTTGTCCAAACCAACATCAGGTATCTCACTACAAAATACTTACAATGCTGGTAGAATTCATTTCATAATCCATCTAGGCCAGGAGATTTACCTTTCTTCATAGCTTCAATGGTGCATTTTAGATCCCCTTTTCTGAGAGGCTGGTCCATTTGTTTAGCCATTTCAAGGGTCACGAGTTTCTTCCTAATTCTTGCAATGTGAGCCTTGACTTGAGTAAGACTGGTCCCTCTTCTAGGGGGAGCTGAGAAGATATCAACATAATAGTTCTTTGCCACAACCATATTTTCTTTATGAGACTTTGAAACTTGTCCATCTTTATCTTTCAAGAATGGAATCGTATCCTTTGCTTTTTTAATTTTCAGTAGTTTGAACATGTTTTGATATGGTGTATATGTTATTAGCCCAAAAATCCACTAGTCCAGGCCATTGAGTCCCTTGAAGAGAGGAGCTCTTGTCTTTTTAACTGGTCTTTAAGCTCAAAGAGTTTAGGGGCGGAGGACTATTAGAAGAGACAAAGTTCTCTAAGTCAAAGATCTTATTCTATATCATCATTCTTGTGCTTTTCCTAATGGCCCTAGCCCTAGGTTAAAAATTTGTCAGCTGCTTTTGGGTGTCCTTGATAGCTTTGTCCCATTCTTTAAAGGCATATGGGTAAGATGAGAATGCTCGACAAAAAGCATCTTTAACTTTTTTCTTGACACACTGAATGCCCAAAAGAGTGCGATCTAGATGGGGCCAGCCTGCCCTATATGAACATACTTCTTTATGCAACTCAAATAGAATAGGGGAGAGATCAAACAGAAGAAGGGAGTCATACTTCCATCAATTAATGTGTCAAAAATCATGCACAAGATTTGATTGTAAATAAACCCTATCTAGCCTTGCAACTCGATATTTGTTACCTTGTTGTTTGTTAGACCAAGTGAAGCCTGTATCTTGTGAGATGTCCATGAGCTTCAATGTATCCATCATGGCAGTCCACTTTGTCTTCTCTGAGCCCCCTATGACTTGCCGCATTTTATTCCATCTATCTTCAATAATCTCCGCCAAGTTGAAATCCCCTGCTAACAAACATGGCTGAGGAAGCTACTCAATTTTTGCCCATGTTAAAAGGACCTGTCTGAAATAGACTTACAAGCGTACAAAGACAAAATCGTGAAATTGAAGGGAGCCTTTAATGTTAGAGTAATCCAGCATGTAATTGTAGATCTATGGACAATTGAAACACTGCTAGAAAATTTCTCTAATATGGCAATGACTGCCCCTCCTTTCCCACTTGGGTGTTGGGTGCAGGACCATTTATAGCCTACTCCTATTCTTTGAGGATTGATATTAAGGGGATCACCTGATACTCTTAATTCTTGTAGACACAAAAAAATCAAATTCAAGCCCCGAGTCACGAAACCAATGCTTGATAGCATAGGACTTGCAAGGATCAGTTAGCCCTTTGCAACTGAGTGTGACACCTTTGAATGGAGGACAATTCATTTTTTCACTTGTTGTATTAGACTTCGACATGGATAAAAAGTCTCTATTAAGATCTTTGGACAATTCTATTTTCCTTTTTGCTTTGGAGGTAGGAGGGATTGGTAGCTTTCCTCCTCTGCCTGAGTCATGAGGATGTCAACTAAGGGGGTGGGGGAAAAATCAGCTTGATCTTTAAAGAATTTATCTTGTTATTCTAAGTTGCTCCTTAAATTAGGTGAGTTCCTTGATTCCTACTGTAGTGACATATCAAAATGAAAAAACTACAGCTAAACACACAATTTTTTTTTTGATAGATCCAAATTGCTAGAGACTATAGCTCATAAACAGTAGCAAAAAGAAACAACATACCTAAACTACAGACAACATATCTGTGCAGATAGTAACCAAAAATGATGGAAAGTCTACCCTTTCCAGCCTTTCCTACTGTATGGAAAAGAAAAATAAAGCAACCTCACAACACATACTACATTAGAGGGCATATAGAAACTCTCTAGCAACAATGCCAAAAATGTCGACTATTGGTGGGAACTTACTCAGCATTATGTGCAAGCCACAAAGGATACAAGCAGACAACCTGTGCAAAAAAAAAAGCTCTAATGGAAAACGGTGTGTTACTCACCTCTTGCATCACCGTCAATGAGGGATCCCATGTGTACAGAGAGAAAGGAGCCCGCTATTGCTGATCCCATGTGTATAGAGAGTAAGGAGCCCTCTATCGACCGTACCCTCTCTCTTGCGCTCACACACAATCATGCTCTCAAGAAGCAAGAAGAGAAGGTGGGACAGAAGGAGAGCAAGATAAATGCTTTAGTACTTGAAAATGAAGAAAAAACTAGGTTACAAGCATTTTATGTGGTTTGTCCCATTCACGTATGGGTGCCCTCACTCAGCATGTCAACACTAATTTCTTATCTAAAAAAGTCTGTGGTGCGTCTATAATTGATGATGGTGGGGGGAAACTCAGCTTGATCTTTAAAGAATTTATCTTGTTCTTCCAGTTGCTCCTTAAAGGCGACGTTCCTTGCTTCCTATTGTATTGACAAATCAAAATGAAAAAACTATAGCTAAACACAATTTTTTTTGATAGATTTGAATTGCTAGCGACTATAGCTCACAAACAGTAGCAAACAGAAACAACATATCTAAACTACAGACGACATATCTGTGCAGACAATAACCAAAAACGATGGCAAACCCTTTCTAGCCTTTCCTACTGTATGGAAAAGAAAAAAAAGCAACCTCACAACCCATATTGCATTGGAGCTTGGCATAGAAAAATTCCCTAGCAACAATGCCAAAAATGTCGACTATTGGTGGGAACTTACTCAGCATTGTGTGCGAGCCACATGGGATACAAGCAGACAACCTGTGAAAAAACAAGCTCTATAATGACAAACGGTGTGTTACGTCTCACCTCCTGCATCACCGTCAATGAGGGAATCCGTGCGTACAGAGAGAATGGAGCCCGCTGTTGCTGATTGATCATCTCGTCGCCACTCTACTATCGTCGCTGCTCTATTGAGTGTACCCTCTCTCTTGCGCTCACACACACTCATGCTCTCAAGAAGCAAGAAGAAGGTGGGAGAGGAGAGCAAGAGAAATGCTTTAGTACTTGAGAATGAAGAAAAAACTAGGCTACACGCATTTTATGTGGTTCGTCCCATTCACGTATGGGTGCCCTCACTCAGCAGGTTATTTATCACTAATTTCTTATCTAAAAAAGTATGTGGTGCGTCTCTCATTGACGAACAATCATTCCTTGACCCTGCACCCACACGACCGATAAGCCCGACCCATGACTCAATATAAACAATAATAAAAATGTCTTCCTAAGTTAACATGAAGTTAACATTAATAATTGGGGAGATCACTTGGAGTTAAGCATGAGCTATCCCTCACTCATATTTTCCAAAATAGCTACCTTATTGAGTCTGTAGCCTCTAACCAATAGATTTCAAGATACAACATCCTAAACGAGGAAGCTCCTTAAGGACTTGCACAACCCATGATTATTAACCTTTTTGTCCATATCAATATTGTGCATGACTAATAGGCATGCCTTTAAAATGCAAGCATATATGTTTTTATCATTAGAGAAGCTCTCCCCCTTGAACATTTGTAAACAACCCTGGAGCGGTCATTTTCAAAATGTGTATCATATGAGTCAGTTAACCGGAGAGGATTATTAATAATCCAAAATGTATACTTTTATATCCCGGGGCGGTCACTTTTTAGAATGTGTATGATATCACGTGAGTTAACCGGAGAGGATTATTAAAAGACCAAAATGTATAAAAATGTATATATACAGAGGGGGGTGGGGGTTTTTGAAATAGGCTCACAGTGTAAGTATAGTATGTATATTGGGGTATTATTAATTACCTCTTGAATGCACGTGATATAGGGGTCTTTTGATAAGTGACTGCCCCGGGTTTTATATATACATCAGAGGGGTGGGGGTTTAAATTACACTAGAATTGTTATACATGGATGTTGACAAATGCAATGACATGTAGGCCACATGCTCTTAGCAACCTTTAATTTTCCATTTCAAAGTCTATTGCATGCGTTCAAAATGTAAGCATATATGATTACGAGATAAGAGCATAGTTTCTTCTTTTGGACAGGTTGTGGACTAGAATTCTCATCATAAATGTCTTGCATAATGCATCATGCCTTCAAGGATGATGAATTATTTCTCCCATATGAGAGTCTTGCACTATGCCACATGCCTTCAAAGCCAAAGTAAAGGTGACTACATTTTGAAAAGGTCCACTACATTTTCTAAGTTTGGCACAAAGCTTCTTGGTCATGTTTTGTTCACCATAACTTGCAATTGATCCAACTCATGGTATCATGGGCATGCAAAGCTTTACAGCATTTTAATTTATATTTTTCACACATATTCAAAATGCAATCATGGAGGTGACGATCACTAAAACTAGCCTAGAGCTTCTTGGACCACCTCTGGAACAAAATCTTGCCAGAAGCATTCTCTTTCTTTTGAAAGAACACCACAATTGGCATACATGTCGACCAAAGCAACAGAAAGCACACATCTTGGCGACTGGTATTATCAAATTGTGAATTGGTGTAGCCCTTTTGATGCACGTCTTCAACAAAAAAACATAGATGAGGGTACTTGGAGACAAGCCCTCGGTTTGCAAGAGTTGCAAATAACCTAGAACTTATTGTCCTTTCCTTTGTCACGCATACCTTGGTGTGAGTGCATTCCATGAGAGTGCTTCCATCATGAGAGCAAGCTTTTCAGTTCTAGCTAGTTTAGCTCTCAAAAATATAGGGCATTTGGCATAGGTCATGTCCACCAAGGCATTGTCAAGCATGACTAAGAAACACAGTATGCCCAAGTCGTCATCTTGCATAATGCGAAAGCGTTCGAGATACAAGCATATTAGCCTATGTTGTGAGCGGTCTCTTCCCTTGTGTTCTAGTTATGCGCGTCACAAAAGTGTGCCAAGCATTGTTGGTTCATAGTGTAGTAGTTAGATGGACTCTATGAAAAACTAGGCTACATGGATAGAGAAGGAAAGCTTGTAAATTAGATCCCACATGTAAGCTTGTGTATTTGTTTTAATGCCCGTTAGAGGTTGCTTAAGAAGGAAATTAATGAAGGTGTGGAAATATGAAAACCCATGATCCAATTGTAAGAGACTCGTGGAAACTATTGTCGTTGTGAATCATAGCTGAGGTGGGTGGGGGATACACCAATAAGCGAGACCTTCGATTCCATCGTTGGGGAGGGGGACGGGACAAAAGGAGCCGTCCAAGATGCAAGGCGATTATAAAAGAGTCACAGCATTCCCAGCGCAAGTGGGCGTCTGCCTTTCAGCTCTAGAGCAGAAGAGAAGAAGGTAAGAATAGTGCGCGCTCGAGATGAGAGAGAGAGAGAGAGAGAGAGAGAGAGAGAGAGAGAGAGAACCCCCTAGCTAGTGCTGCTGCTGGTATGTAAACGTCATGTGTGCGTGCAGGTCATTGATACTGGTGTGGTAAGAAGCAGCTGCAGGAGCACGTTCAATGGCGAAGGAAGAGATGGCGGCGGAGCGCGAGGGGGCACGCGTGTGGAAGGGGCACGACGAGGCGCTGAAGAAGGCGGTGTCGCTGCTGGAAGAGATCGGGCTGCCGGGGGGTCTGCTGCCGCTGGTGGACGTGGACGAGATCGGATACGTGGAGGCGACCGGGTACATGTGGATCACGCAGAAGAAGAAGATAGAGCACGAGTTCAAGCTGGCGGGCAAGCTGGTGAGCTACGACTCCAACATCACGGGCTATCTGGAGAAGCTGCGCATCAAGAAGCTCAAGGGCGTGAAGGCGAAGGAGCTGCTGCTGTGGCCGCCGGTGGGCGAGATCAAGGTTGACGACCCGTCCACGGGCAAGATCCACTTCAAGAGCTTTGCCGGGATCACCAAGACCTTCGACGTCGAGGCCTTCGCACCGGGCCAGTAGGACGTTTTGCCCGGCCAGCTGGCTAATTGCTTTTGCTTCTAGCTAGCTCTTATAGAGGTTCTTTTTACCAAGTTTATTGATCTCTTTGGCCTTTCGTTCTCCCCACACTATGCCTACTATCATTCCCTCCCCATACGCACCTCGCCACCTTCGTGGTGTTCCCTCATGCACACCCCCCCTCCCTCGCACACCGTCGGCCACCAGGGCGACAATACACACCACCACCACCATGTGTATCTATGTGGCTCTCCCCAAAAACATCCCTTGATCATGATGACAACTCTCTTTGCTCCTCCTCACAAACATGCCTATCTTACCTACCCCGACAAAAATGATCATTAGTTAAATGTATATGAGGTCTAGCTCACTACTCTTTGACCTGCCAACAACACCTGGGAGCTATGTATTGCATTCACAACTTTTTAAGAAACGGTTGCTTATAAGAGCCGAGCCCCCCTATGATTAATTGTTTTAGTGGTATCACTTAGCATTAAAAAGGAAAGTTGGATGGTCTCACAAAATATTTGAAGAATAAGTCAAAAACAATAATCTATAGCGAGACGCGGCTCTACGTCGGGGCGTGCTCCTTCAATTTTCAGGCATCTGCTACTTTGTTTCACCTTCCAAGATAAATAAAAATAGACCCAAGATGGCATCTCCCTTGATTATTGCTAAAAAAATACTGTGAATATCGTGCCAACATACTTGTTTAATAATTGACTTCACTAGCTTTTTTGAATTGCTTTAATTTGACGCTACTACATGCCTTGTTAGATAAGTGTTGAGATGTATAGAGAAAGAGAGAGGGAGAGAGACGAGACAATAGACACACCATGTATGCTCCCAAAGACTGATTTTTATTGAAGACAAGATATATATATATATAGGTGATATCAAGTTGAGTAGAGTGAGCCATAGATAGCTTCAACACCCCCACTCAAACAAAGGTCTCTAGCTTTAATTGGAAAAACCCTTGGGGAGTTCAAGGGAAAAACCCAAGCCCCTATAAAAATGTGAAAATATGAACCAACAATAATGATGTGAAAGTGCATTTTGTATCTATGTATAAATATATAAGTAACCAAGAGGTCACATTGTGCAAATGTGGAGTGTGAACAACACATGGTACCTATATGATTACAATGTCATATGATTATAATAGCAGAAAAGCTAATCTAGAAAAAGTGAGGCTGAAGCTACTCTAAACTCCTAGCACAAGAAGATAAAGCGTGACTCGTTAAGGCCTTTGGTAAGAACATCTGCAATCATCTGGTCACTTGGACAATGTTCAATCATGCTAGTGCCTTTACGTACTTCATACTGGATATAATGATAATGCACAACAATATGCTTTGACTTGTTATATTGAACATAGTCTTTTGCAAGACTAATAGCACTCTGGTTATCACAGCGCAAGGGTGTGTTAGAAAGAGGAGAATGACCAATATCAACTAGCATTTGTCAAAGCCAAATCAGCTCACGAGCTGCAAGTAATGTAGCTCACGAGCTGCAAGTAATGCAGCGACATCTTCAAACTCAATCGTAGAAACTACCACACAACGTTGTTTCTTTCTGGTCAAAGAAACAAGAAAACCATTGATGAAGAAACAATTTCCACTAGTAGATCGCATACATAAATGTGAGCTCGTCCAATCTGCATCTGTATAACCCAAAAGAGAGAGAGTCTGCATAGATTTCGATGTCAACTGTCGTCGATAGACCAAACCAGAATCTGTTGTGCCTTTTAAGTATTTCAATACACGCTTTGCTGCAGACCAATGCTTAAGAGACGGACGTGCAAGATGTTGTCCAAGGTAATTAGCAACAAAAAAAATATCAGGGCGAGTATTCATGCCAATAAAGTGAAGACATTTGATCAAGTTAGCATAAGAATATAGGATTGACTTGTGACAAATTGACCGCCACTTTCAGGAGTGTCCTTCGTAGAACCCGCAAGACAAGGTGTGTTAACCAAATGTGCAGATTCCAAACTGAATTTTTGAAAAGTATCTACAATAAAGTTTGATTGTCAAAGGAACAAAATACCTTTGTGTGGTTCCTTTGAATCTGAATGCCAAGACACAAGTGAGGATCTCCAAGATCCACCATATCAAATGCTGAAGACAACCACTTTTTCACTTGCTGAAGAAATCCCAAATCATTGGAAACAAGGATGATATCATCCACATAAAGAGCAAGAATCACAAAACCACCACCTTGGCGCTTTATATATAATACAGGGTCTGAAGAGCAAGAGATAAATTCTTTGGAGGTGAGAAAAAGATCAAATTTTGTATACCAGGCCCGTGAAGCTTCATTAGGCAAAATTTGGACTCACAAAGGGGCCCTTTAAGGAGTTTGACTTTACCTCTCTCTACCAAAATGGGTGCATGGATAAATTTTTGCAAATAAACTCCAAAGTTGGCGGAAGTTTGACAGTTAGAATGTCCTCTTCAAGCTCTATCTACTGATATATAGCACGCCATGAGATTCCTCATATTTTAGAAGATTCTTTTTTTGATTCACTTAGATTCCGACAGAGTTGTCACATCATATGTGAATAAAAAAAAGAATCTTCTAAAATATGAGGAATCTCATGGCGTGCTATATATCAGTACATAGAGCTTGAAGAGGACATTCTAATTGTCAAACCTCTGCCAACTTTGGAGTTTATTTGCAAAAATTTATCCATGCACCCGTTTTGGTAGAGAGAGGTAAAGTCAAACTCCTTAAAGGGCCCCTTTGTGAGTCCAAATTTTGCCTAATGGTTTGCGACCATATAGTGCCTTATGAAACTGAGCAACAAGGTCTTTCTTACTTGTAATAACAAACCCTTACGGGTGCTCCATATAAATTTTCTCATTCAAATCACCATTCAAAAAAGCAGTTCACACATCCATTTGATGAGATTCTAAGTCAAAATATTGAACATCAAATGCCAATAAAACTCGAACGCTTGTAATGTAAATTACAGCTAGTGAAAAGGTCTCTTGATAATCAACACCAACAACTTGGGAATAATATACGTCATGTAGCCATCATTTTGAGTAGAGATAAAGAGTTATGGTTGTAGATGTAGCCATCGTTTTGTGTTGTGCAGAGTGCGAGAGTGCTCTTGCTTGTGTAGAGTGCTATGAAGAAGATCTTCTTTATTATGCTTCTTGCGCAGCATCTCTTCGCAACAGCTCCTTGTTCGAGGGATTACTTTTCCTCCATTCATAGGTACGATATCTTTGGACAACACACACAACTCTTCCTGTTCTCTTGCTTGATTAGCTTGCTACAGACCATGCTCATTGTTGTCCTATTTGTGGGTCGCAACTTGCACCCCTTTTCCCCCTCCGTTCTAAAATGAAGAAAATGAAGGCATCTCCCATGATTCCAATCTTTATTGAATTTTTTGAAATTGTGGATGCACCTAGATTCAACGTCTAAGTGATCAACTGATCGTAACATTATAATTCTAATGTAATGCAATAAGTAACTCCATTTCTCTCACTGAGTCTCTCTCTCTCTCTCTCTCTCCCTCTTGCTCTCCCCCTCTCGGTCGTGCAATTGAACTATGAAGCGGAAGCTCCATCCCAGAGTCATGCCTGCGTCTCCATGTAGAGCAAGCACTCTCAGAGATGAGAAGCCAAACATGGACGATGTCTTCTGCCGAGGCATGGAGGTCTCGGCTAAGGTCATGGTGGCTTTGGACTTGGACACCACTTTTTTGGGCTTCGCATACGCCCACAAGAGCGACCCCAGGGACATCCACCATGTCCTGGATTGGCCCTCACAAACTGAGGCAGCCGCTTCATCTTGTTATTGCAAAACACAGACCAGTCTGTTTTACAAGTGGAACCCCTTGTCTTCTACCTACACCCTCCAAGCTTGGGGATGGGCTTCTTTTTTGATGTATCAGAAAGCCCTTTGTTCAACAAAGCGTCCTTGCCTTGAAGGTAATCTTAATGTTGGTTGCTCAGGTATCCCTTTGGAGCCCAATTTTTATCTCCTTAACTTCTTTCTCTCTCTCTTTCCCTCTTTCCCTATCTCTCTCTATTCCTCTCTTTCCCTCTCTCTATTTACTCTCTCTCTCTCTCTCTCTCTCTCTCTCTCTCTCTCTCTCTCTCCCTCCCTCTCTCTCTCTCTCTCTATTTCTCTCCCTTTCTATCTACTCTCTCTCTCTCTCTCTCTCCCCCTCCCCCTCTCTATCTCTATTCTCTCTCTTTCCCTATTTATCTCCCCCCCCCCCCCCCTCTCTCTCTCTCTCTCTCTCTCTCTCTCTCTCTGTGTGTGTGTGTGTGTGTCTCTCTCTTTTTCTTCATTTCCCTCTCTCTCTCTCTCTCTCTCTCTCTCTCTCTTTCCCTATTTCTCTCCCTCTTTCTACTCTCTATCTCTCTCTTTTCCCTCTCTCCCTCTCTCCCTCTCTCTCTCATTCTCTCTTTATCTATCTATCTATCTCTCTCTCTCTCTCTCTCCATTTATCTCCCTCTCTTTAATTATCTCTCTCTTTATCTATCTTTCTCTCACTCTCTATCTATTTACCTTCTCCTCTCTCTCTATTTATCCCTCTTCATTTATCTCCCTCTCTTTAAATTTCTCTCTCTCTCTCTCTCTCTCTCTCTCTCTCTCTCTCTCTCTCTCTCTCTCTCTATTTCTATCTAACAAACTTAACATTTCTATCTAACACTACAACAAAAAAAGGTGTCATCGACGTATATATCGACGCTTAATGTCGCTATCTGCGTCGCTATCTGCATCCCTGTAAAACTTTCGGAATCTGTGTCGATATATGCGTGGGAAGGATTTATTTGCGACGCAGATTTCGACGAAAATATAGACGCATATATCGACGACCATAACATAATTTTTTTTTTCTTGGGCAGAGGATAGGTAGCCTGGCCCGTGCCCAGTAAAAAGATGGACACAGCCACCACAGCCAGACTTCCTGCCCTCTGCCCAAGAAAGCGAGCAGCACCAAAATCAACGGTGCTCCCGCAGAAATTTCGGCAGAGTTCCCTTCGTTTTTACATAAACTTTAAAAAAAAAACCATATCATGTATACGCCTCCTACATGCTATCCATGTTGGATCTCACATGAGATTTAAGGCCAATGAAAGAAATGAAATGAACTTTGTGGAAAACCATAACCATACCAACTTAAAAGCATAACCATAACGAACTTAATTTGTGCAAAACCATAACCAAATTAAAACCATAACCGGCCATAACCACTTTGATCAAAACCATAATGTAGATAACCACTTTGATCAAAACCATAATGTAGATAACCATAACCATAAACAAAATTAACAATAACCATAAGCATAACCAGAAAGTTAAACATAACCATAAACAAAACCTGAACCATAACTATGTCTATATAAGAATATGAGAAATAACCATGTCTATACAATAACAATGACAATAACCATAACCATAAAGAAAACAATAACTGTCTGAACAATAACCATAACCATATATGTCTATACAAAAAAGAGACACAGAAGCGTGTCTGTGTCTCACAAAGCATATATATGAAATCCGGTCCACTGATGACTAGGCATCACAACCTGCACATAGGACAACTCACAAAATTAGTATTGATATTACTTCACATATACTTACTTAATTAAATCAACTCACACATATTAACGTCTCACCTCAAGCGATCAGCGAGACTGTAAGGCCTCCCAGTCTACAGGCTCTCCTGAAGCATCAAGATCATTCAATACTTCATAAATACCTCTGCGATATCTATCTGACTCCTCGTGGTGTGTCGGGGCTCGATGCATCGCAAGATTATGCGTTTATACAAAAATCAAAGTAATAAGAATACATGATTCATCGCGTTTTAAAAAACACCATAGTTAAGATTGGATTAGAAACTCACAAACTCATAGCGAAAGGTGTCGAAGCCTCCGCTGCCAAGATGAGATGTCCCCCTTGTCATCTGCCGTATCTGCGCGGCCTCACGCTGCTGTCTGAACCGCGTGTCCATTGTCCGCTCATCCTCCCTGATCTGCAGCCACGTCTCGTGTGGGATGCCCGAAGGCTTCGACGAGCCGGTCCTGAAAGCCTTCCGAGTTGCATCTCGGCAATGTTTCACGGTGTCCCGTGCAACACCCTTGATCCACCTCCTTGGAACAACTTTTGAACCCGGAGTAGGCTGGTACTCTCTTAGGATGGTCTCCACTATGTAATTGACTTTGTCCTCATCGTGCTCAAGCCAAGACTGCAGTTCCACGAGCTAGAAAATCCGCTATCTCATCTCAGTCCCGACTCTATCCATGTCAACAGAACCATCTGCCCGTACAGTATAGAGCTTGGAGGCACTAGGATCGTGTGCCCCCCAAGGTGTCCGAGGTGTGTCGAGAGGTGTCCCTGGGTAGGACGGGGGTCATGAGTGAGGAGGGGTTGAAGCATCTGTGGACCCTCCTCCACAGCAACCACCACCTCCACCTGACGATCGCCGAGATCGGCGAGTGCACCTGTGCTGCGGAGATGAGGACGTACCCGCCTCTGCCCCACCCCTAGGTGTCTAATCGGTCGTGATGGGAGAAGCAGGCTTTGTACCCGTGCCTCTGGCTACCCAGTACTGAGAAGCCTCTGCCATCTGAGCAGGCGTCATCCGTGTGATGAAGCCCATGAATGCATCTGCACTCATAGAAGCGGGATTTGGAAACTAGTCTGCCATACTAAAGTCCTGTACAAAGAAAGTAAAATAAAGCGTCAGATCACAATTGTTTAAATTAACTTTAAGATTAATTTTAAATCAACGTCTTAACACAAACACTTACAGGCCTAGGCCTCGACGAGTGAGGCATCATCGATAAGATCTTGCACCGTATCATCGTCTATCTCTAATTGCAAATATAACTCTGCCCCAACTCGTTCTGGTAGATTGTCTTCATCCATTGCATCTTTATCTACAAGTGTCAATTCTGCCTCGTCTCCGTCATCCCTCATATATCTGTCAGCTTCCTCTTCCATACCTTCGTCCATCTCATCTAATGTCACAGTAGTATGGACGTCGTCTGACTGAATTTCCTCCAGGAGCTCTTGTCCTTCAAATACTTGTTTATTTCTTGGAGCAACCTGAACCACAAACCACCATTGTCGCTCTCGAGGGTCCGGTACAAAGACCACTTTCTCGCAATGTTCGGGGAGAGCAAATGTGTCGCTCGCATCTGTCCAAACCTTTGTAGAATCTATTTGCACAAGTTTGTTTCCATCTCTGCGTACCGTTGCATTGCGACCAGAAGTAATCACCTTGAACCACTTCACATCCAACAAAAACATCTCAAACCGCCTGAAGCTTACTCTTAGGATATCTGACACCAGACCACAGTAATCCAGGTTGCTAGTGCTCTCATTCGTATCTCTAGCACTGGACCTGCTCTTTTGCATGAAACTAACCATTACCCCACTATCAAACATGTTTCTTCTGCTGTCAATTTGTTGTGTTCTGAAATGCTTTCCATGTGACCACAGTGCCATGTATGTATGATACTTCCAGTCACATCCAATAGCCAACTCTTCCTCTTCTAGAGATATGGGTTCTCCGATCTGTCGAGCTGCTCTCACTGAACCATGCCATTTTAGGGAATTCAGGTAGAGGGGCGAGATAGTATGGCAAGGGTAAGCCTCTAGTCGTTCGGCTTTGCTTGAAATCCTGTCGCTCCCTATTGTGTCTCTCTTTCTCTTCTTCGTACCTTTCAAGACATTTTTGCATTGGAGCTGAATTTAGTATACAGAACTTCATGATCTTTTCTCACATGGCGTCGTTCATTTTCTTCGGCACCCCTTGCCCTTGCGGCTCCTCTCCCACCAGTCTTGCATCCTCCTCATTGCTCCACAGTCAAGGCATTTCTGAGTCAGAAATGGATAGAAATTCGGTCGTCAATACAAGAGACTCTTGCACCAGCCATCCTTCTGCCATGCTCCCCTCTGGACGCGCTTTTTGGCGAAAAAAACCCTTAAGTATTTTCATGAACCGCTCTAGAAAGAACATCCAACGCCTGTGAACTATACTTGCCACTGCAACCTCATCTACTACATGGACGAGCAAGTGCATTTGGATAGTTAGGCAACTCGTGGGTAGATACTTCTCAATCATGCAAACTGCCTCAATGGAGTTAGCCCTTGCGACTGCAATAGATTCCTCCCGTATCTCTTTGGAAGAGATCCACCATAATAGCTCTGAAATCTTGTATATGCAGGTCCGCACTTCCTCCGTTAAACACCCCTTGATCGCAATTGGAAGAATGAATTGCAAGAACTTATGCTAGTCGTGCGATTTCAGTCCTGACAGTTGATCGTCACGGGTGAATGTTGTCTTGAGACATCGCATCTATCCTGTTGGTGTCCTGAACTCTGAAATCACCCTTTTAACTTGTCTCTATTCGTTTTTTTAGCAATACCCATGGCGCTCTTGGAAGTTTTGTTTGGCCAGCTGCATTGGTGAAAGGCCACTACTCTGGCATCTTTCCAACTGACTGCAAATCATCTCGTGAAGCTCGATTGTCTTTCATTCCCATGATTGTCTT